>NC_135152.1:5489836-5792866 GCF_050948215.1 Halictus rubicundus
TTATTATTTCCTCCACTGATCACGACCGGTCGGCGCGGCGGCAGGGACGGTATTACATCGAGAGAGGCGCTCTCTTTAGAATTTTGATTGCAAGAAATTGTTTGTTCGCCGGCCGGAAACAATCAGTTTCTCCTTCCCTACGTCGTTTATTTCGTCGGCTGTATTCTTTCTTGGGTCGGCAGGGTCTTTTCTGTTCTCGCGTTCCTCATCGGACAGGGCCGAGGGGCGTTTTTCAACGGCGCAAAGTAGATCGTTAGCCGGTGCATGGAACACTGCCAGAAACTATAATCGCGTCACGCTCGAATAGTAGCGGTCGGCGGTGGAAGTAACGTCGGTATCGGGACGGGAAATCGATTAGCGCGACGATAAATTCCGATTTGAGTTATATTACCATATTAATTACATATTTATGACGTTATTTGTTAGAAGCGGCGGTGCGCGCGCCCGCGTCCGCTCCGCTCGCGACCGTGTTTCTGTTGCATTGTTTCGCGCGCTCATTAAATCGCGCATTGATAGGGGGCCGCATTAAATTCGCGACCACGCAACCATGGCCTGATAATATAATGAGATATATACATATATTTCCCTTCCTTTTTTTCAGCCGTCGCGTTCATCTCTCTCTCTCCCTCTCTCTTCTCGCCCGCCGAATTTGCGTTGCGAATTTACATTTCATTGTCGGCGGGCCCGAGGCCCGACGTTTTTGTCGTTCCGCGTGCGGGGGACACTGTCCAATTAAGAAAGGCCCCGCGCTATCGTGGCGGCGGAGTCATGGCCGAAGAATTTGACGGACCTCTAGCCGTGCTTGCTTCCATACGTCACCTTTTTTCCTCGCCTAAATAAAGAACGGGACAACGCCGAGCTCTCGCGGCGTGTCCCGGCCCGACCCGGTCCGTTCGCCGATATACGCCAAGATAAATTTTGACAGTGAACAAGAAAAGGCAATTTAGAGGAATTTCGGCGATCTACTTTTATATAGGAAAGTTTGTGCCCGTATATGGCGGTGATAAATCGCCCCGCCAGAGTCTGAAAGCTAGAAATATTTAAAGGCATCTTCTCTCTCTCTCTCTCTCTCTCTCTCTCTCTCTCTCTCTCTCTCTCGACTCCGATATCGTGTTTCCGAGCGGACGGCCAAAACGCGTCTGCGGTTTTCTTTGTGAACGAAGGTTTTCTGCGTTCCCGGTCGAATAATATACTCGTCGATGCGAGAATCATCGAGCCCGCGGTATTCCTCGCCGCTTATTTCTGGGATCTCGTACATCTGCGTTAACGATGGAATTGGATATGAATGATTCATAGAGAAAAGTAGAGCCAACGTTGGTACGAGCAGCGGGTCGGCAAGTAGTATGAGCGATCCTTTATACGACCAGCTATCCCGTCGACGGTATAGCGATGCCATCTAGTGGCTCTAACGACATCTGACTTAATTATGGCCGCCTCACCCCTAGCTCTTGAGGGCGTGGTTAAGGCGGGGACGCCCGGCGACGACAATTTCGTCGCATTGGCTCGTCACTTTTCACCGTCTACCATGGTTCTACATTTTTCTTCCCGTGAAAATAAAATTCCAACGGGCTCTTTTCATTGCAACAATCACCGGGAAGTGTCTGGAAAAAGCTGGAAAACAAGTAGAACGGGTCGAAATAATTCTCTGGTTGGTGTAGTACTCCGCGGCACTATTTTTCGTTAATTGCTCGTTTCCGTCGCAGATGGCAGCACGGTTCAACGCGTCGCCGGTCGACAAAGTGGCTGGTCTGCCTTACCGACGGCTCAATCGGTACGGGACGTAATTTAGAGCCGCTCCTACTTACCGTGCTTAACGCCATTCCACGGTAGTCCAATGATTGCCGGTAATGCGTTTTATGGTTTGTTTTTATCGACGCGGTCGTACAGTAACTTACAGTGCTGTTTCTGGTTCTCAACGTCGGGCTCCCCTGTTCCAGACCCAGGGGAATTCCCGGCTCGTGTTTCCACGTACGGGTCGTATATGTGCACACGGGGTTATGTGTTCGAGGCGGGTCTCGGACCTGTCGCGTTTTCTCGAATAGCGGATTCTCACGATCATTCCAAATGATGTCGCGCAATTTAGGCGGTGTTGCAGGACACCGAATAAAACAGCGCGCGATTTTATTGCTACCGGTAAACCCTGATTCGGACAGATTGATGAATCCTCATCCTCCTACTATGTTCCCGCCCCTAATCCCACCACGTTTCTCCGTATTTCCTCGGCGCGTTCGAACCGACCGCTCCGTTGCTCGTCACCGGCGGGCCCTGGGATCTTTATTGGCTGTAAAGGAAGACATTTTACGATCCATAAAAGCGTTTATAGCGCTCGAGCAGTCTTACCTCGGTTCTTACACCCCAGTTATATCCATTACCCCTTCCGCGGCCTTTCCAAGGGCGGCCACCGGCACGCGCGCGCTCTCGCCGACGCCGCCTTCGAGATTTACAGGTTACGCTCCCGGTAACACCTCGTAAACTTGGCTTAACGACTTTAACCGGGCCTAACTGCTTCCTTCCTGCAATCAGACCCTGACCTACCTCCGGCGCAGACGTCCTAGAAAAATTTCAACGCCGCCACCTGCCGCGTCCAATGCCATTGCCTCGTCCGCAACGATTCACCGGCAAATCGCACCCTATCCTTTACAACACCTGCAAACCCTTTCTTCGACCGTACAAACTACCGGGACTAATGACCAACCTCTTTGACAATGGATAAGTAATCTTTCGACATTCAAGACCTACGGGAGGTAACGCAACAATGATCTGTTTTGCCCAAAGTACCTGTGCCTGTCACAACAACTTAACGACACCAATAGATCTTTGTACATTTGGAGTATACGCAAATTTATAAAAGACAAGGCTGTTTATTAAAGACCGTTTTGTGGCTATGAGGGTTTCTACAAAGATTCAAAGACGACCGACGATCGACTAGATTACGACGGTGTACCTTTCCTTCATAAACAGCTACACGGATGCTGGTTGTTTGTGAATCAGAATAGGTTGAGGGAAACAATGACGATAGCGCCGCGCGGATTGTTAATATCCCCGTGTGCAGCAGGTGCGTAGAATCCCTGTTTGAAGCGGGGCAGCTCGCGTCTCCGATGGCAGAGGCGTGGAGCCGTCGGTGTCCGCTGTTTTATGATTTGTTTTGATTACGGTTCATTACCATTTTACGCCTTTCGCTGCCACGTAACTGGCTGGCAATAATTCTTCGTTGTTGATTCTATCGCGACGTTTACGACCGTCATTATTAGCTGATACCACTTGAACTCTCGTAAAGTCTACGCCCGTGCGATCCGGCTCGTCCGGGACATCCGCCTGCACGCCGGCCGTTGGGCTGGCCTGTGCAGGGGGCTTCCCCCTGATCCTCGGGCTCCCCCCTCATGCTCTGGGGTTCTCTCTTTCTCTCTCTCTCTCTCTCTTCGGTCCGTTGGAGGGGAGACTTACGAGTTACGGGATCGTCCGGCAGATCGCGCCCTTGTACTTCGGCTACGTCTTAATGCCATACTTCATTTATCGAGGCCTCTCTCTTTCTCTCCGGCCTCTTATCTCGCCACGAGGAATCATCGTAGCCTTGGGCCTCTGGAACGAACTCCTCTCCGGGCTCTTCGTTCAGAGTCTCTTTCTTCGTTCTTCTCGCGTCCTGAGCTCTCCTGCTCGCTCTCCTCCGCTTATTATCTTCGCTTTCATTTCGTGCGCGCTTACTTTCTGTCGTAAATTCTGCCCCGCGAACGACCGGGAGCGTCGTATCGGCCCGATCTTGATGATTTCCGTATAAATCCAACACGCCGAGTAAATTTATCTCGCGCCGGACGGACGAATAATTGGATTTTGAGAAATGTCTCGCCGCCGTGATCCCATCTCGCCGCGCGCTTCGGAGAATTCTAGTTTTTCGTCGCTCGTCCCGCAACCCGCATCGTCGATCTCTTCATGCTCCGCGTTCGGATCGGAACCCGGAGGCTCTACTGAAAATTATCTTACTGTTATTCGAAACAATAAAGTTTGTATTCAATAAATTGCCGAATATTTAAATATAGTACGAGCAAGATGCTCAATTTCTCTTTTTCTTCTTTATAAAATGCTCTTGGTTCTGGAGTCGCAGATTCAACTGCATAGGATCAACACAAAAATGGGAAGTTCTTTATTCCAGTTTTACACCGTTCTTTCACTTGCACATTTATTTGTTGTTCCCACTCACAGTTCGCAGTTCCTTTGTTTTGTCAGTGCAACTTGCTGTACCGAACGCACAGTCGCGGTCCCAGCGTCCGAGGATTAGAGACGGCCCAACAAAGAGCCTTGCAGTTACACGCAACCTTGTGTAATCCCTGATTAAAATTCCGGTTTCAAAAGCGGTTCCCGAAGCTGGACCCCCCAAAAATCTTTCCAAATTCGTCGTACGCAATTACTCGAACGTTTCCCGCAGCCAGAGGGCTCTGTTAAGAACCCTTCATTCGGCTCCCCGGGATTAAGTGTTCGAGACTTATCAACTTAATGATCGCGATTTAAATACAAAAGGTTGGATCATATTGTAGTTTCCATAGTGGTAGTGCTTACTAGCTGCGTGTTTGCTGGCGAGGAGGGCTGCGGTGGGCTGGCAAACAGGCATAAACAAAAGCTTTTTCGCGGGGCTTTGATAGCTTAATAACCGCGGCGCTGATCCGGCGGAAGGCCCGAGGAAGCCGCGAATTTCGCAAAACCCGGTTTTGTACAGCCGGGTATTAGCATTTAAAACGTGAACAGCGCCCCGTCTGCCGGCGCCATTGGTCCGCATTTACACAACAATGAGGGGGCCGCACTCTAAAAACTCCCAGAATCCCCGGGCTCCGAAGTCAACGGAGGAAAGAGCGGCAGAGACGGCGGATGAAAAAGAAGAGAAACGGAGAATCGTAACGCCATCTCGATCTTTTCTTTGCTCTCTCGCTCCCCTCTCGCCCACCCTCTGTCCCCCTATCGTCTCTCCGGTTCTCTCTAAAGTCACCGTCTCTCTTCGTATCGTCTTTCTCTGTCCCTCTTTCTCCTCTATCGTCCCTCTGCCCCGATGCCACGGTTTGGATTTCGAGTTAGGAGACCGTGTGGGTCGTAGAACGGGACAAGAGAGGTCTGACTAGAGAACCTCTCGCAACACAAAACCTCAGGTTTCCACGAGGCTCTTTTTTTTACTCGGTTTTCGGGTCTTGGCTAGCCACAGAGAGGAGATGGCATATACGCTCCGTCTGGCTGAATATTTCTAACACACACGATACACACACGGACGGGCCGCAGAGCCTGATGGCCGGTTGCGGCGTTGCCAAATTATCTTACGTAACCGCTTAATTTTTCTCTGGCTCTCAGGATCGTTCCGATTTTTTTCGATTGCGAGGCTCATTCACTCGATCGCCATTAACACTTTCGCGGTCGACGATGTAATTGGCTGTCCGATCTGCAGATTATGGCAGGTGGGAGGGCCCTCGACTGTGCGTCACACCTTCGCGCGGATGACGTTCGATCATGCTTCTTCTTGTTGCGTGGGTGTCTGATAATGGTTGCAATGTCGATTTTAATTAAAGGACATCGAAAAAGTATTGTATTAATCGTTTAACGGAGACTACAGAATTAAGATGTGGTAGAATGAACCTTACGTGTTGGTTTCTGTTGTATTGTTTTACATGGTGTAGGTGTAGTTTGAGGTTCTAGGCTAACGTAATTTTTGTTTGAGAATTTTTGGAGTCCCTTCCTTAGAAATTGAAATTAATTCTTATCTTACAATTAGACAGTTTCGTGAAATTTTTCTGTAACCGCAATTAAGATGAAAAGCCTGTTAAAAGTTCACAAAAGTTTACATTCTAACCCAACAATTTTTATTCTACCATTCGTACAGATTCTAAAACCATAAATTCTGCAGTCTAATGAAAATTTGTAGCCTGTAAAAAAATGTATACATTCAGAAAAATGGATAGTACCTTTATTTCAATTCCACCGTGAACAGTTTTGTAATTCTCTAAAGAATTTTGTTGCCCACACTGATATTCATTAAACCATATACGAGTACATGTATCTAGATAAAAGTGACAGTCTGATAGTGAGGAATATTCGAAGCCGCACAATAGAAACAACTGAACAATATGAATAACAATAAAATTCGAGGCAGTATAAAATCGTTCAATAGTTGCAGAATGAAGCCGCGTAATAATTAATAAAAATCAGTAACTGCAAAAAATACACAACAAAAACTGTTTTTAAAATATTAATACGGTGTGCGCAATCGAACAAGATCGATTAATATTTGAAATAACTTTGGAATGGCGCTCTCTACGCGGAAGATCGTTCGGTATCGAGCATACTCTCACTCTGGACTCGCGATTCACGACTTGTCGCGTGGTTAAGCGCCGGGACGAACGTTTCACGAGCAGTTTTACGCCTTCTTCGTGCCGGTGGACAGAAAAAGTACTGGCTCGCCGGTTTTCTGGTACGTGTCTCGTGTGCGCGATTACACGGTTCGTTTAACGCGGCAAGAATGACCGTGCCGCGATGTCCATCAATCTCCAAACCCGCTCATATCCTGTCCTGGTCGGCGAATAATTGCCGGGCCGATAACGCGGCGTCGCCCCGGCGCTAATTAAAAAGTGAACGGCCGCGTTAAAACGGATATCGGCTCACCCGGGGAACGCGAGAGAGAGAGAGAGAGAGAGAGAGAGAGAGAGAGAGAGAGAGAGAGAGAGAGAGAGAGAGAGAAAGAGAGAGGGAGAGAGAGGGAGGGGGAGAGAACGAGACAGAGGCACACACGATGGTTGATCCCAACGCCGACACCATCTCGCTCGTTTCCAGTTTCGGACGCCGGCTTTATTTATACAGACCACCCGGGAGCAAGATCGCGTTGAAATAAAGTGGTACGAGCTAAACGTTCCTTGACCGCGCGAGCGCGTGATAAATATCCCGCGCGGAATTTATCATTGTTCACTTTACTTTATCGCGGGCCGAGATTAACGTCTGCACAGCGAGCGACTTCCGTCAATTTTGTCGTTCGCGCCTCGATCTCCCTTCTACTCTATCTTCCTCCCATCGTTAATTGCTCCAGATTATTTACACGCGGTTCCTTTCATTGTTCAGAATTTATCTCGGGACTACTCTCAAATTCATACTCAATTTTATGAAAATCAAAACATGGGAAATATTTATTTCGTTGAGTACAAATCTTGTTCCGTTTGAAAAATGTCCACGCACCATGAATGCATAAAAATCCGCATTTCAAACATGTTCATAGTATTCAAATGCACGTATAAATAATTATCTTAAGCAAATAAGATTTCCTTGCTTCATGTTCCACCGTATTTTGACAAAACATGGTATTGGATGCATCATCGAGTCGGACTGTAAAAGGTCCGAACGAGTATAACATCATCATCCCATTACCATACGTCGAAGTTCGGCAGAGTCGTGAAAGTCCGAGAAATTTTATCGCCGGCGCAGATGTACGATCAATGAGTTATAGTTAACGTTAGAGCGTCTCTACGAAGATTCTCGGTGTAATGCGTTCATTGTGCGGCTCCAGGACCCTCCGGTGCATCAGCTTTTCTTCATCCCCCCTCCTACCGGTCGTCTTCTCCCCGGGATCTCGTTGTCGTCGTCACACATTGCAATATTGAAATAACCTTTCTAGACTCTTGGTAAAGTTCCCGCAAACTTTCTTACGTTCGTGAACCCCGGCAGAAAGGCGAGCAACTTGGAAATTGTGTGCGACCGAGAGGACGGAACACGCTGCCTAATTGCGATACACTCCGCGGGACGCCTGGCACTGTTGAAAGATGCACTTATAAGTGCGAGGAAACCTCTTGAAAAATGGCGGACGCACGTGGCGTCTCTTTTCTGCATTTTTATACGGCCCAGCCTTCAATTTTGCTGCCACGACTGCTCCAGACTCTCGTGACTGACGCGGGATGATTTTACAACGCTATCATTAATCATGGGGCTCGGTGAAAATGATACCTGGTAATGATTATTACACCGTGGTTGCTGGTGGACATTCAGATTTTTGTAGTTTTCGTTTTCGTAATCGCTGAACTTTAGAAGTTGATTTTAAATCCAGAACACTAATCAGAAAAATAAGATGAATGCGAAGATATTGTTACATTATTTTTTACTACTTGCCATTGACTAGGACAATTTTTATACCGCATTAATATCCGCAGTCTGAATATCCAAAACTGAAACTGAGAAAAAAATGCTTTTCTTTTGCTAATTCTAACTAATTGTGCTTTTGCATTGTTGAACTTCCTGTTGGTCAACATGTCAGTTACGAAAGCAGTCTAAATGATTTTCTGCGAAGCCCATAGAAAAATCCCCGAATCGTATCGACACCGAATGGATTTAAATCGAACAAGGACAATTCCGGCCCCGTTTTACCGCCAGCTTGAATCCCGCTAATCCGTGTCCCGCCGACTTCTAATTACCTTGTCCAGCCGTAGCACACGAAGCGCGCGAACGGAAGGGGTTGTCCCACAATCAGCGGGATCCATCTTCTCCCCCCATCCCCGATGGCGTTGAAACAGTGAAGAGGGGCCGGGACTTCATAACACGGCAATTGGCGAGGCGTTTGGGGGTTGCGGGGGTGGGGTTTCAGAGACAATAGCCCCATGCACTCGGCGGGCACGGAGTAACCGTTGGCGTGGGGCATTCATCGCAGTGTGGCAGGAGGTTTAAAAAGAAGCGGGGGCGTGTTTGGCCGCTTCCTGCTTGTCCCCTTCGTTATTCTAATGCCCCGCAAACTTTTGCGCGTCTTCGTAAATCACTGTGGGTGGGGTCGAACGGTAGCCGGTGCATCGTTGTGCAAAATTATCCCGACATCGGTACCGCTTTCCCCATTAAATTTCCGACGAAAAATGGACGCGAGTCGAATAAAAGTTTCGAATGAAAGTTTACGTTTCTTCGTCGAGTAAATCATGGTCTCCGTAGCCCTACCCTTAAAAGAGCGTTAAAAGTTCAGGTGGTGGGAGCGGTGGCGAAATATGAGAACTAATTGCGACGCACTCCGCGGGGAGTTGAATCTGAAAAGGGGGTTGGAATTCGGATGGGGTGGTGGCGGTGGACCGGGGTGGTTCTCTTCCTCCCTGTCCGTAGGAAAACTTAAGAAGGAACCGGAGACGTAAAAGGGGGACGGACGCAGCCAACAACATAGTTATATGCCCGAGCATGCTGCCAGCTACGCCGGCGTGTTTTTCATTTTCTTTATATCACCCTTGACGCTCGTAAAACCATTACCCGTGACCGAGCGAACGCAACTTCTATGGAAACCGTATCGGTGTGCACACGTCCACACCGGCGCGGCGCGCCGATCCGCGCGCGGTCTTTGATGATACTGGAACTTCTTCTGCAGCTTCCTCCGTCCCGTCGCGCGCGAGAGAGGGAGAGAGAGAGAGAGAGAGAGAGAGAGAGGCGAACCCAATTTCCTCGGCGACAAGCACCCCTCGGATTTCCTGCGATCTCGAACTCGCTTCCACCAGCGTGCATCAGCGAGCTCCCGCTCGCCCACGGGATGGATTCAGGCTTGCTCGATACCGATTACTCATGCTCCTCCCTCGACGTTACTCTCCGCGTCTACGCTGCGCCGTGGATTTGCCTGATGATGACTCTGTTTGGTGCCGGGACGCTTTGGATTGGGCATCGAGGGGCTATTACTTAGGGAAAACGATTCATTCTTCTTATTTTGGGGTGTGCATTTCATACGTTCGTATCTCTGGACTTTTGGCTAGTGCTCACCGATCGTTCAGCAATGCTAGAACCAATTGATTGCAATAAGGAGTAGCATGAAAAGAACTAAACACAGTCATTTCTTTATATATGTCGCCGAGGCATGGATGATAAATGTCGCGGGTATAACGCCGTGAGGGGCTACGAAGATCGAGAGGTGCCTCGGCCGCCGAGGACTATAAACATAACACGGATCGGGTACGTCTGCTAGACGATACACGTCGCTGGCAAGACCCGTCTTGCTGACATATATCGAGAATTCACTGTACATTCCAAGCGCCGCCGGTATCCTCAAATGGGGATATTTTTTTCAACTGATCATAATAATAAGCTGTTTTTCATATGTAATTTAACTTTTGGCATTAATCGTCTTAAACATATAAATACATACCATTTAGAGGACAAATTTTAAAATAACAACCCAAAGTTAGAATTACTCCAATTCAGCTGTCCCAGAATGAACGATTCCATTCTGTAATTCAGAATCGTTCGCTAAACGAATTTTACGCACATCTTTACCCGCTCAGATCATTATTGTAAAGCGTCCGGCGATAAAGCGTCAGTATAATTTCTTTATTGGTTCGATAGTTTCCCCGTAGCTTGTTAAACTCGTGCAACCGAAATGCTCTGAACAGTCCATTACACTTGAGTGCTATACCAGAGAGAGAGAGAGAGAGAGAGAGAGAAGAGAGAGAGAGAGAGAGAGAGAGAGAGAGAGAGAGAGAGAGAGAGAGAGAGAGAGAGAGAGAGAGAGAGAGAGAGAGAGAGAGAGAGAGAGAGAGAGAGAGAGAGAGAGAGAGAGAGAGAGAGAGAGAGAGAGAGAGAGAGAGAGAGTGAGAGAAGGAGAGAGGAAAAGAGAGTGAGATAGAGGCAAAGAGAGCAAAGGAAAGTGAAAGAGAGGGAGAGAGAGAGAAGGAAAGGGATACTCTGATGTGTAGATAAGTCAGTTAGCGACTCGCTCTAGCGCGTTCCAGCGTCGAGGCTTTTTTGCGTAGCTCGCTCTCTTATTGCTCTCCTCTCTCCTTTACTCCTGCTCACTCCTGGCGGGTGATTCATCATCGGCGTCGTCCTCTCTCCTTTCTCTGGCTCGGTTGGCTGGCTGGACTGGCTGGCTGGCTCGCTGGCTTGCTTGGTTTCTGGCTTTCTGGCCCCTGGACCCCTCTATACCCTCTCACCCTTTTCTCACTCTCTCCCTCTCCCTCTATCTCTATACCTTCTCTGTGCTTCTCTCTGTATCTTTCTCTCTGTCTCTCTTTCGCTTCCTTTCTGTCTCCTCTATCACTCGCTCCTTCGTCCTCTTCCTTCTCTCGGACCTATGTACTCGTTTTACTCCTACACTGGAGCCGTACCAACATGCAGTTCTGGCTCGGCAGGGCGCTCTTTCTCGCTGTTGGCTTATAGGTATTCCCGCATTTCTCCCCGGCACATCCTGGAGTCTGCGACCGCCGAGATATCTGTACTCATCCGCTTAAAATTTCAGGCGGACTCGCGCCGCCCGGCTGCAACCTGCTCGATTCACACCTCCCTGTGACGTTTTAATATCCTCGATACCGCTCCCCTCTAATCAGTCTCGGGGAGTGGGGCTAATCGAGGAATTCCTATTTCTTGAAATCCCAATGGACCTTTCTGATCAGTCTCAGCATCGGTAATAACCCTAACCCGTAATCACGGACGTGCGGTCTGTGAGATCTCTAAGCAATTTAGTTTCCCATATTTTTCGAGGAAGTCTGATACTTTCTAAACATACATACTTATATCGACACAGAAACATAAGCAGCTCTCTCTAAGCAATCACTACAATCTTAATTCTTTCATGTATACTGTGAAAGGGAATTGAAAGTATCAACCCTTAACGGTCCGGAAGTACTTCAAGTTTACTTCCCACCAGGTTCAAGCTATTTTTCAACATTTTTATATCAAGTATAGAAAGGAAAATATGTATATTTTAGTGAAAATTTATTAATATATATTCAGAGTAACAGGATAACAAGATGATTTAAATTTGATTTTTGCCTCCATGTACGCGGCACTGGACCCAGTAAGTAAAAGTGCCATGCCGCTTGTACGGCGGCATTGGTCCGTTAAGGGTTAATAAACAAAGGAAATATAAAAATCTATATGTTTTCAATTCGTTGTCGAGTCGAGTAACACTGATTTTTTCACTTCCTCTTGTCCAGGGTTAAACATTTCTGCTGCGTCGATCCATAATTGTCTCTGATGTCGATTCCCGATCAGTCCGCGCATCTCTAACATCCAACCCTTACGTCCACCCCTGCGCAAAGCGACACGATGTTCAAACACCGCCGGTTCCCTTTCGGCCTGAGGACATTCCCCGATGTATTCCATCGCACCCGGCCCAAGATATCTGCGCAGCCAGGTACACCCACTATAAGGGCGAGTGCGCGTCGCTATAAAACATACGAAACGATATATTACCCGGCGATATCACTCTCCGGCACGAGGCGATACGGTAATATTTCGCCGGGGGAGAAACGCGCTTGGAAATGTTGTCGGTGTCGGCGGTGTAAACACTGCGGGGGCACGGCAGAGATCACCGTTGCCCGGGACTCGAATAAAAGGGGGGCCACCTCTTATTTCCTGCTGACTCTCTCTCTCTCTCTCTTTCTCTCTCTTCCCCCCCTCTCTCCCATTTCTCTCGGTTACTGACGTGTTCCTTCGTCAACGCGGTCGAATATGATGCTTTTCTGCCGCGGCAACGTCCGACACCAACGATTCAATTATACGAGACACGGAACTGTGCTCGAGCCCGCTGCTCCAACGATTGATAGCCGTGATCCTGGCGACATACGCTTCGGGTTCCCTTAGAATCGCGTGGGCGTCAGCCTCCGAAGCGTAGAGACAGTAGAGACACTTCTCGAGGTTCGAGGAAGTACCCTAACTTCGCCTCTCTTCGGAAATGTTCGTTTCCACGTGGAAGTTTTCGTCGTGTTCACGCCGTGGCTCAATTTGATTTCACTTGAACACGTACAATAACATTTATCAATGTAATATAAAAGTACAACGACTAGGAACAATCTCCGAGGAACAATGCTGTTACTCAACCCTCGGCACTCGAATGGCGACTCTGAGGTGTCCCTAAAAATTGCTACATCATTATTCAAAATATTTTTTACACATTTCTTGATATCCAATGAATTACTAAACATCAGTTTCGTACACTATCGCAAAGCGCAAAGTGTTAATACCGATGACTAGACTGTAGATTTTATGCATTTACGACACAAATGAGAAGAGACGCAAAACCAGTAAAAGCATTAGAAAAATTGAAAAATATCGTTCCACTATTCTCAACCTATTGGATCAATTCAGAAAGGAGACGAATTTGTATTTTACTTTAGTTTTTACTTTACATAAAGACCCGCTGCCTACTTCTGAACGAATGTCCTCATTTCACTTACCCGCCCACTGAGGAAGGGGTGACTCTGCAAGAATCGTCGGCATTCAACCGCATGTTCCTTTAGTGCAGGACTTCGTGTTCGTGGAGTTCGATAAGAGCGAAGGATTCGGGGCTGTCGATTGCGTGTATCGAGTAAAACTGCGGTTCTGAAACATTTCGTGGTCCTCGAGCGGGAAGGTAGTCTAGCCAGGACTACCTTCGGTTCGGAAGGTGGGATTCCGGTAATTCGACGCGTTCGGTAGAACGGAGGAAGACCGATGGAGCCGAACCCCATAGGGGAGCGAGGAAGAGGGTGTTCCTGTGGGATGGGGATGCCGGGGCTAGACAGGGACAAAGGGGAGGGAGAAAGAGATGGATAGATAGAGAAAGCTTGATACAAGGAGAGAGAGATAGTGAGTGGGTTGGGTGTACCGGGGGATAGAGTAGGGGCGGGAGGGCGTTCCACGGCACCCTGCATGGGGTAGCTTGCAACCTCACGCGACACTAGAGCCATCTATATCCCCGGAGATTTATGAGTTCCTGGTGCAGCGGCTGCTCGCAGCAACTACACACCGCCAGGAGAGTATCGGGTCCGGGTACGGTGTTGGTGCTGCCCCCTGTCGCGACGGGCGTGCTGTTGCCCCGCGGGGGTTACGCGCAATTCGCGCTCGTGCAACGTCGCCCTGATAAAAAACCTGCGACTCGATCTCAATCCGATGCTTCTGCGAACTTCCTCTCTCTTTCGAGGCTCCTCGCTCTGTGTCCCTTCGAGCCCCACACACCCCCGCGCGCACTCCGTCGCCGACACGCTGCGCCGAGTCCGAGCTCTGCTGGTCGGTCGGTTCGTTTGTTGCTTCTCTCTGTCCCTGTGCGTTGTTTTCCCTCTCTCCCTTTCTCCGTTTCGTTCGTTCCGTTTCTCTCTCGCTCCTCCGCCTCCTCGCGGTCACGGAACTTGAAATATCGATCATCATTGTGTTCCCCGCGCGTTTATGGACTGCGAACGCATTGAAATTATAGTTCCACGCCGGTGCGGGGGCTGCGACCGCGAGCCCGCTAGCCTCGCGCCGGACTCGGCACGTGAAGTATGATCACCGGCGTCGTTTATCATACTTCGGTGCGTTTTTTCAATTTTTAAACGGTACTGCCCGGTGGTGATTCTGGGGCGGTTTTGCTAAGCAGTGGTGGTTCCCGACGATCGCGACGGTTTTTCGGGGAGGGTGAGAACACGATTTTGCTCTTTAAAGTCTGATCGTTGGTTATACTCAGAGGCGGTCTTTCAATTTTTAACTGGTCCTAGGGGCTGATGCTTATGCAGTGGGTTTGTCGAGTAGCGGCGATTGTGACGATTTTTGTGGGGAGGGTTGATGAGGAAGGGGAAAAAGATATGAAAGAGACACGAAACGATACTACTTTTACATTTGATCGTCCATCAGACTTTGATAAGGATTTTTAATTTTTGTCTGGCCTCAGGTCCTGGAGACTCTAGGGTAGTTTTGTTAAGTAGCGATTTTTGAGCGAGGGTTAATGCGGAGGTGTAAGGGACACGAAACAGGACGTTATTTTGATTGTTTAGCATAGTTTGTACGAGGATTTTTAATTTTCAACCGGCCCTAGGTTCTGGTGCTGTAGGGGTGGTTTTGTTAAGTAGCGACTATTGCGCCGATATTTATGGGGAAACGAGTGAAGAAGGTAGT
This sequence comes from Halictus rubicundus, assembly GCF_050948215.1. Taxonomy (NCBI): domain Eukaryota; kingdom Metazoa; phylum Arthropoda; class Insecta; order Hymenoptera; family Halictidae; genus Halictus; species Halictus rubicundus. Next base: position 5,504,648 of record NC_135152.1, read on the forward strand.
AGAGGGTTTAAAATAGGATGTTCTTCTTTGAAACCTACCCTCAAATTAGTGTTTCATTGTAGAGGGGTCTGGGAACGTAATAGGGGTTGAAGGATTTGGTTAGAATCGTTTTTTAATTCGCATTGGAGGAAGTCGTAGACAGAGAATCAGATTGCTTCAATGTTTTTTGATTTGTTGCAATGAGCTTCGATTTTGACATCAAGGAATGAAACTGTGGGTATGATAATATTACTAACAATAATATTTTATAATTTTTCTTCCTTACTCGCTCTTATAAGCAGACGAGTGTTCAAAGGATCGAACAGATAGTTCCCTGATATAATAGGTACAAAATATAATACCGTACCAGAGAATAATAATATTGAAAATTGTAACATAATCGTAATAAAATAAATAGATAATAGTAAAGGACACAATAACTTAGGAAGGGAAGAAATGAACCAATATTTATACGTGTAAATTGCAGCCTAAAATGACAAGGATAATTTCCAGTAAAAAGATAAAATAAAAATTGTAGAAGTGGTGGCAATAAGGAAGTATAGATTGTAAAGGAAAGGATCGCGGGATAGAAACGGTGTGCAAAAGGAATCGGGATAGAGGATCGACGGAAGGAAAGGCACTCGTGGGTCGAGATTTTTCAAGTGCCCCCTCGACGCGGCCGTCCATTCGCACAGCCCGCGATATCCTGCAGGGGTAACCGATGAAAATAGCGCGAGAGTGGGGTTTACCGGTGGCAGCACGAGGGTACGGTACGACGACAACGATATGAGTACCGGTATCTACCTACCTATGCTTCTGCTCTCCAACCCGAACGCCCCACCCTCTTGATGCGGCCGGTTTACGAGCAACCTGTGGTAACGAGAGCGATAGATAATAACCGCTCCGTGCTCAACCCCATCCCCTTTCCTCTTCCTCTCATGCTCTATCTTTCTCTCCTCCTCTCACACTCTCATTCTCTTTCTCTCTCTACTATATCCCGGTGCCCGGCCCCTCGCACGTTGATATTACCTTCGGTTATTTTTTCTCGATTCGCTCGATACGATTTCTTCGACACTTACCACCCCCGCTTTGCAACCCTTGCGATATTCAATTCTCGCAATTCGTTTCCGATCTCGCGTTCAAGGTTAACTACTTTTATTCTCTGTGTTTGCTCTTGGATTTTTGGGATACGATTGCTGAATTGCCATACCCCGAACAATCCTACAAAATTCAAACAATTCTTTTAACAAAGCTGAGACCAGAAAGTTACAGTTTAATACACTTAGAGAATTAAATATGTATATGTCGCATTGTACTATTCGAGTGAAAATAATTATTTGCGCTAGGTCTATCAATAGATAATTTTATTTCGACATATAAACATTTTTTTTTTGTCATGTTCTGCCCTGAAGAATGCCACAGTCAGTGGCCTCGAGAACTAAATTTTCAAGATTCTGCTGACAGGAACGCGCTCTCTAATAAATTATATTTTTTGGAAATAAATGTGGACAGCATCCAAAGGGGAATTTATAGGAAAGTGATAGTTATCCAGGGCGAGCCCTGATCCCGGAGTGACGGATAAGGTTGTTTTGCCGGGCGTCGCATCGAGATTTGTGCTCTCGGTTTTTGCGAGCTTTAAGCAACATTAGACTCTCGACGTAAAGGCACGCGGAACGGGAATTTATTGCGGCTTAAAAAGTCCGGCTTCCTTCGGAAATCCTGATAAATGCGCGAAGAAGCAACGCTCGTGTACGTACATTAAACTCACGGGTGCCTGCTCGTTGCGCACAGCCACGCCGGAGAAGCTAGAAGGCGAAGTGACTCTAGGCCGAAAAGCAAACTACGCCAAAAATGAAATACCGCCGCGGTACAAACAAACCTAGCAGTTATGGGGGCGGTTCCTGTAGCTCCTTGAATAAATTCCGGGGATTTCTTCCTGCTCGATGGCGACGTCTTCGTGCGACCGTCGGTGTAATCCCTCTTCAAGTTTGCACGTTCGCCCAATTTCGCCGTTAAAAATTAGTATTTACAACTGATAACCGTCAGTGCTATTTTCAGAGAATTTATTCCATTATTTTTAAGAAGCAGAAGAATAGAATTGATTTGAAGTACGTTGATCCTCATTTACAACTGATAATCGTCAGTGCTATTTTCAGAGAATTTATTCCATTATTATTAAGAAGCAGAAGAATAGAATTGATTTGAAGTACGTTGATCCTCTTATGGCCTTGGAAATTCTACCCTTAATGATTCTCTTCGTGATTGAAAGGCTAGCATTATTTATTGTCACAGATACTCAGTTGAAACTTACCTGTTGTTCATTGTGTGATTCGATGGAGTATACAACAATTTTTAGACGTAAAATGATTTCCTAATTTCTGGTAGACTAAAACTTAAAAATTGAATAAATAGAGGTTCAACAGATTTTTGAACACAAAGTAATTCTCTAATATTCTTCGATTATTCCCAGAATAAAGATATTGAAACCTAGAAGATTTGCACTCCAAGGCATGAAAATTAAATGGGTGGAAGCTCAAGAAATTTTTAAACAAAGAATAATTCCTTAATGTTCTTCGATCGCTCCCTGATTGAAGATATTAAATCTCAATGAACTTGCATTTGAATATAAACATATTCGGTGCATTTTAGTCGGTGTTACAACGAAAGAAAAATCGTGTAACAGTATCCGTATACATTTGCGCTCAGAACGGTTTCGCCCTCGCCCCAGTGAAGACATTTAGCTCGACTAAATTCCGGGCAGTAAAAAGGCAAAAATCAATTTCGATGGGATTACGTGAACTGCGAAAAAATCAGTCGATAGGAATAAAGGGAATAAACGGGAGCGCTCGTCGAAGACGAATAAGTTCGGAGGGATATTTGTAGACGAGCTCGGCGGAGAAAGAAGAAGGAGAAGAATAAGAAGCGGGTCGTATAAGAGGGGTAGATTGAACAGTTGGCGCGAGTTTGCGGCTGTAAAATGTGCCGACCTTGCCAAGACCCGGGGGAACATCCTCTCTCCTCTACCTTTCCGTTTCTTTATCCGCCTTTGTCAGAACGGCCGGCGTGGCGCGGCGTGGCAAGGCAAGAGCCAGGGCAAACAACTTTTTCGAAATCTCGCTGCAGAAATAAAGAGCAACGCTTCTGCTTCCGTGGGCATCCGTGATTCATCCTCTGGCGACCGCGATCGCGAGCGCCGCCGCTCGAGATATGACAAATAGCGACGGGAAACCGGGAAAGAATCGCGCGGGAATATAAAGATAAACAGGAACGATAATGCCGGGGATATTGTGCTGAAGAAACAACTTCGGAATCGCCGAGATTTCATCTTGGAGAAACTTCGCGAGCGACCCTTACCCCCTCATCTGAACCCTTAACAATGTGGCACACTTGTACCGGAAGTGGTCAGTCAAAAGATATAGACGCATCGTTAAAACTATTATGTTAATATACAATAAGTAGGCTGATATAAATTCATTTATGACTTGCATAAATATTGTTGCCTACAATGCTTAAGAAAACGGCTTATACAAGTACTTCTTTATTTAGTTGAATACTTAAGACAAGTATTTCAATTATATTCGTCATGAGGATCTTTATGCAAAATAAAAATTGATTGTGGGGGGGGGGCAGGAGTGAGATGAAAGTTTATTTCATGTCTTAATGACTTTGTTGCATTAAAAGTTTTATATTTCACTGCACCAGTTTCTTCATAAATGCATAAAGTCATGGCATTGTTCTGAGTTTCTGGAAATTTGAAATGGACTAATATTGATTTAATTAATTTATTTATTCAATTAAGGAATTTTGTTTAGTTTTGCTTATGGAGGCTCGTGAATGACAGAGAGCCCATTATGGTGGTGGTTACGTAGCTCACTCTGGCCGCCATGTTGTCTAGGCTAGGCGCCATATGGCTCCCTTCTTTGTCTCAAGCTTCAAAAACACTGTCATAAATATTTCACTACATTGTTACAATCTGGGAAGTCAAACTGGAGCAATTATTAATGAAATTGAATGAACTGTTTTATTTATTCTATATACAAAAATATTTTGCTTTTATCCGTTGATCCATTCAAATCTTCAGTAATGCATATTCATAACTAGGTATTATGCATTTATTAAATAAAATTCCTTAAATGTTGTTTCTACTGTCCAAAACATTCGCTAAAAAACACCAGTCAGTATCTTTCACACCCACTTTCAAGCCATACAGAAGGATTTGCTAACACAGACCAGCAACGAGACGCGAGAACGAAATCTATTGTTTCCGTCGGTAGTTAGGAAAGATCTCACTTTCTCAGTGATTCCAAGTGGACGGCTAGTGGATCGTCCGGAAGCTGTAAGGGACGGTGAAAGAGCAGTATCATCGACATCTCCGGGCATCAAAAGGTGGTAAAAGGGTGGTTTTAGGGAGGGGGGATAGCAGAAGGCAGAGACGGTTATAAAAAGGAAGACAAACGACGGGGAAGAAGGCAAGAACGGAACTGGCAGCGGATTGGCAATGCGCTGGCTCGGTGTCCTCTACCATTCCCTGCCTCGGAGACCTCCACCCCGTTCCAACCCCTTTCGCTCTTAACGCGGGCTATCGATATCCCCGAGATACAGACACCAGGAAAGCCGGGGCTCAACGTGCGTGTGCCTGGACAAGGCACCACGTGCATTCATCCCATTACAAAAGGAGCTGAACCAGCGCCGGACGACCCGACCCGTCGTGTCCTCGACACGTTCAACATATGAACGTACCCCACGTCCAGTCGAACCTTGAAACGACCTAGCTGCACCGACCGACGATTCGCCACCCCCGTTTCCCTTACTCGCGACAGAAAGCCCTTTCTATTTAGTTGAAAAATCTACCCTGTTATCCGGGAGAACATCGACTGGTCCGTTCAACGAAATTTAGAACAGAGGGAGAGAGAGGGAGAGAGAGAGAGAGAGAGAGATACGTTGTGTACGTCGTCGTCGTCTTTTCTTTAGAAATGTTGAAAATGCGTCTCGGTGACATAGTAGACGCTCAGGAATTCTACCGTGATGCATGAGCAGATTAGCTACACTCACGTAGACTTCGTCTGCTCCATTTCTTGGCCCTGTCTCCTAACGGGACCAGGACCGAGGTGCAATGAGAGTGGTTGAAGAGGTTGCACCACGAAGACGTTGTACTTGGATATGGGTGGGAAGGGATTCGAGGAAATCAGTCTCAGATTGAGATGAAATTGTTGGTTTGTCGTTGTTGCAGCGGAATAGGATTTTTAACGCTAAACCTACCAAGCGTTAAAGGTATCTGGTGAATATTGCTTTATAAAAATGGCAACCCTAAATTTTTATTTAGGTTGTCCGTAATTTTCTATATAATAAATGTTTGGACAAGGAAATTTACTCCACTATTTTCCATAGATGAATTTTTGTAGTTTCAATAATCGTAAAATATACAACCGGTTATTTTGACCGTGGTAGGTTTAGTGTTAAATTTATATATAGGGGCGGTTCGTTTGATTCATGTCGTGTTCCATTGTGGTCTAAAGAAAATTGTTTTGACTGTGTATTATTATTAACACCCTTACTTACGCCGCAAGGAATTTCCTAGCCGGTGAAACAAATTTTTCTCTCATTATGATGTTTATAAAATGATGTATGAAAATTGCAAAATTTCACAAAAAGCCACAGTTTAGACAAGAGACAAGAGAGAGAGAGAGAGAGAGAGAAACAGGTCTTGTTGAGTCATCTGTAGACTGTAGATCTCTATGCAAAATAAAAATTTTTTATCTGAATTGTAACAAACTGGAATGAAATTGAAGTTTATTTTCTTTCTTATTATGTTCAGTGGGATGAAAACAATATGATATTGTAAATGCATAAAATCCGCAATCTAATCTCTAAAATTCTACCGACATAAAACAGTGTCTCTATTCTTGCAGAAAAATAGCACATATCAAAGTATAAAGAAAAATCTTATTGAATTATATTTTTTGGTGAAAATTGTCCGAGAAAGCGTAGGAACTGCGAGTATTCTTGCAACGTAAGAATGCAGTTGCCGTTTTCGAGAGCTGGCCCGTTCGACATCGCGTCACTTAACCGCTGCGTTTCTGATTTCTGTTTCAGGTGAGTGGCAGGCTGCATCCACTGTCTCTGTAATGCCAAATAGATGGTCGATGTGCGTATCTGTCGATCGTCAATTTATCGGTTGCGGCGAATCGGAAGCTGCACCCGGTGAGTGACGAACCCGCCTCCCGCTCCCCCGCGCCAACCACCACCACCACCACCACCACCACCATCACATCACCACCACCACTAGCATCACGAACCACCCCCGTATCTCCCCAGGAACCTCCTGTAGCTCACTTTGACCAATATGCCCGCAGACCAATCAGTATCCAAGTGCACACTGACGTCCGTACAAGCCTAGTATTGTCGTAGTCCTCCATCCGCACCACCCCAAATCCACCCCCTCGCCCCCACCCGTTAGTGGTCTCTCTATCTGTAGTTCCTGCTTTGGCGCAGTAGTGTGTAGATAGAGGGGGTGAGTTATCGGAGTAGTTCCACACTTATACCGATCTCTGGCGAGTTTCGAATTGCGGAAGATCGTCCGGATGTGTAAAAAGCAAGTAAGAATGAGAGCGAGTGAGAGAAAGAGAGCAAGAGTGAGAGAGTGAAAGAACGAAAACAGAACAGCAGAGAAAAGAGAGAAAGAAAGAAACGGATAATAGGAAAGTCGGGAAAAGAAACAAGGAAACAGAAATCGAAGGGACAACACATACTCGGACAACTCGTCGTTTCCCCCGTTTCGTTTCGTTGTTCTCACACCCAACGTAGTTTCGTTGTTTCTCGGCGGTTTACGGTGCGGTAGGGTGCGCGCAGCTCATTCTCGAGGAAACCTAAAATACGTAAAAACGAAATGCCTGAAGGAGAGAGGTACACTTTAGTAAGTTAACGCCTAGGAAGTAGAGAAGCGTCCGCGAGCGTCTGCAAGGCGCGAAAATTCACGAACGGGCACAGGGGGTTGTTTTCAGGGGATGAAAATGATCGTATTCGCGTGCGTTTTCCCGGTGACGATTTTTCTTGTTTTCTCGCGGATCGATGTGCAAAAGAAAAGAAACAGGAACGAGATTGAAATTAAAATAAACGCGGTCCCCCACCCCCACCCCTTGTCCCGTTCGCTTAGCGTACTTCCGTTTTGTCGCTTCTCGATCGTGTGACACACCACTTCCGGAGCGTGTCGCGCTACGACTGCTGTTGAATGTTATGTTTTTGTTAATTTGTTTTTTTAATCGTCTGCGGAACGACACGAGAACACGTTTCCATCGTCTCGCTTTCGTTCTTTGATTTTGTTTTGTAAATTCTTCCTTATTTCCTTCTTCGGCGGTTAATCTCGATTGTAACACGGCGGACGATGCGAACGTGTGTCTTTCGATCGGTACAAAATATATATGTTGATGTTCGATGATTTTGTTAAATATTATATAGAATCGTTTATGCGCGCGAGACGTCCTCTCGGGTCGGAGTAGCTTTTTTTGTAGGTGAAAAATGTTTTGTGAAAACGAAAAAAGGTAACCGAAGATTCTGATCTTCCATCTCATTTTCTATCGTCTTCTTCTTCTTCTTCTTCTTCTTCATCATCATCATCATCTTCTTCTTCTTCTTTCCACGCACGCTGTTTGTTTAAACTTCCCCCCCCCCCAAGAATTGACTCGTCGTTGGCGTTCTCGGTGAAGCGAGTGACGAAACGAACGATAGAGACTCTCTATTAACGAGCAACATTAATTACATTGTACGTACCTACCTAGTACCTAGACGCCTACCCAGACACGAGGTTGTGTGTGGCGCTATCCTAAGCAGTAACAACTATTCTAGTTAATGAATGTATACGAATAGCCGCTAAGAGACACGCAAGAGTAAACAGTTAAACGCAGTATTTCTAAGAGGAATGTAATGTTAATAATTATTTATTTTGTGGATCTCGGTGATACGAGCTAGCATGCGAGAGAGAGACTGTGCGAGAGAGAACAAAAAAAAAAAGAGCGAGTGACCGAGCGAAAGGGAGAGAGAGAATGTGAAAAAAAGACAGTGAGTGAGGGATGAAACGCGTCGTTCAACGATGGACTCCTTTTTTTAGGCGAGCGTTAGGCACCCCTAACTCGGGGGTGGAGCGTCTGTAGCGTAGCAATATCTCTGTAAACGTCATCGGACGCGGCGAGAAGAATGAACACAAAGCAGCAATCCTCTTTTGTAACATATTAGGGTATTAATTGTTTACCAATCTGAATCCTGATTGTATGTAACCCGAGAGAGAAAGAGAAAGAGAGAGAGGGAGAGAGCGACCAGGGCCGCACCTGCTGCCTATGCCGTGCGTGAACGTTGTAACGGATATACAGACTCTTAGGGGCGGTTGCTGTTCTGAACGCTGAATTGTAATATTACCTTGATTATACGATTACTAAGAAAAAAAAGGAACAAAATAAATGCGATATGTAAACCTTGATTACTCGTGTTTTTCGCTTTTTTTTTGCACGGCCCTGGCCGTAGCCGATCCATCTGCGAGCCACCAACACCAACCAACCCTTTCCACGCTTCCGGCGAATCCGTGTTTCCCGTGATAATTCCTCCTACCGTATGCGCTATGATTGCTCACGCGAGAAACCAGCAGCTTTTCGCTCGGCTTACTTTTCGAACTCGCACCAGTAGATATTGTATGCGATACATGCACATGCTCCCGATTTGCAGAGGCGACCGAGCGGAAGCGGTTGCAAGTCGATCCTGGGAACGTTCGACTATATTTCATTCTTCAGCGTATAGATTTTTGTTGCTGTCTTTTCATATACATTTTTATATAATTCTTTGTCGAAGTTGGAACGTCCAAGCGCAACTCGCAACCCGTTTGGTCCCCTCGATCATCCCTTAGAGCTGTTGAGTTTCTATCTATGTCTAGATTTAAATGGAGACTCTGTAGGAAAGAATTCTGACATTATCTTTCATGATATTGTAGGTACAGCACAATTATATTTTTATTCTATATTTTATATGGATCAGTAGTATGTGCAAAAATGATTTACGTAGCAACTTGATACACTTGTTCAAAATACAAAATTATTTATAAAATGGAATATTTTAACTTCATCTGTGAAGTAAAAGGGGTGAAATATCGTCCTAGAGTTGCGTGTGTATCGTTTATCATATTTTTAACCCCACAAGGGTTAAAAACGGGGCTCAAAAAATGAGAATTAAAAATCGGCCAATTCTGCGATTCTTCCGCGACCAACGTTAAATTAGTCATCAATAGCTCCAAGTGTCCCACAGAGTCAGCCACTTAAAGATCCGCGCAGAAGAGGCCCATCTAAATTCGCAATACCTCGAAGAGGCATTCGGTTCACCGATTTCCATAGAAGCGTCGTCCGCCATTGAATTTCCCGTAGACGAACGGCGTGCTATTTTCATCAGCGGATTCCATCGGTGTTACGCTCGCGGTTCCGTCATTCGATTACGCAATACGATCGGTGTTCGGTTACGTAAGACGGCAGGAGGAGGCAGGGTGGCAGCGATAAATCCGGTCTCGGACGGGCTTAAGGGTAGTTGGTGAAACGAGGGAAGGATATTTCGCGGTGGTATCGTTGTCAATTCCTGGCCGATAACCCGGGGGCCGGGTTGGACGTGCAACGGTTGCTTTACGACGCTTAAGCCGCGCGGTTAGGCGTCCTCTTCCCGTTGTCCCGGTGGTGCGGATCCGCCTTAACGGGCGCTGCGTTGATCCAGGGTCGAGGCACCCGTCCGCGGAACCCCCGGGCCCATAAGTCTCGCGATGCTCCGGGATATTAATATGTTATTGCGGAAAGACGCCCTCATGAAAGTCGACAAGGACTGGAAAAATATGTCTCGCGCGTCCCGACGCCCGACGACGACGAGCGTCGCCGACGTCGAGGCCAGCTATAGGGCTAGCGGACTACACCGGAGGGATGATGCCGCCCGGCTGCTCTCCGCTGGCCTTATACACCCCCTCCCCCCTCCACACGCTCTCTCTGCTCTTGTTACTATCGTGCGCGGCGCGGGGTGTGGCCCGGCCAGAATTCACCAGACGCCATTTGTATTAATGAAGCTCCCGACAATGGTGCACGCTCGATGAATTATGTACCTTGGTTCGAACCCGAACGAAACGCCGATCCGCCACGGCTTCTACTTTGCCAGTGACCTCGCTCGCACTGGCCTCTTTGCCGGAGAACCCCCACCCCTCGTCATCCCCCTAAGATCTATCCCAATTTTGTAATATCCCCGGTTCGAGGCGCTCGATTTTTGAATCGCTATCGTAGCGGACGATGTTAGCGGGGGCCACTGCGCGGATGTCCTCTGCGACTTTTTGGTGTGGACAGTTGGTATTTATTCGATAGTTAATAAACAATTTTTCGTTATCAATTGATGATTTTTTATTTTCATTATCCTATCCTGTTCTTTTGAAGAATCGCTTAACACGTTCATCGTCAGCAACACAGATATGTGACGTCCGCAATTCTGCAGTTCACTCAAAGATAGTAAAATTAATTTATTATAATATATATTATAGTGTTTCAATATTTTATGGAGAAGGAACGTTCCAGTTATTCAAATATTTTAACAATGAAGCTGAGCAACGAAAAATTACTGGTGGCGAACGTGATTAAGTAAAATCCCTTACATGTTAAGTATATTGATTGTACAGTGCAACGACATAAATCTTTCGTCTTCAAGTAAACAAGTAAAATACTGTTCTGTGGTAAAGGAGAACAACCGACAAGTAAAATAATGTTCTGTACTACCCAACAAAACACGTTCGCTACAACTGTCACAGATACGTGGTGTCCACAATCACGCAGTTCACTAAAAGCCAGTCAAACTAATTTTATACACTTTCAAATGCAAAGTCGTTTCAATCGATAGTACACAGCATAATATTAAGAGAGTCTTTGACTTTCTCCTGCTAAATTGTTTTAGAATGTCGCGAATCAAGTGCATAGCATATATTAAAACATTTTAACAACAATTTGGATCATAAATTTGAAGTTGCAATATATGAAAGAAAACCTCGTATCCTTGTAACCTTATATATAATATATAATTGTGTTGATGTACTTTGTTATAAACAATTTTGCGGCAAGTTTCTTTGACAAATGTCCACCGATCCGGAGGTGTAGATTGACCCCTAGGACAGATAACCATTACTTTTTATACACCCTGTACAATTTGGAGGATCCGCCCGAAGCTCACCGCACCTTTCCTAACGAAACGCTCCCACCGTAAGCTGCTTCGTAAAAATCGCAACTGGCGCATGCTGAACTGGAAACTGACCTTGACCAGCAAGGAGCAGGTTCCCGAGCCTTTCATTACCGTTCACGCTTGACCCGGCAAGATCCCCGGAAGCGGTTTCCGGTGTAGCAGGAAGAGCCTCTGCGCCGGCTAAGCCGAAGAAACACATCAAGGCTAATCCACACGTGGCCGTGATCGTTCCCGACGCTCGCGACGGCGAAGGGGTCTTCGAGATTTCCATCAAAGATGGAAAGCCCCCGTCTGCGTAAGCGCGACCCATTACCGAAAGACGTAGCGGGCATCCATCCCCGGTGCTGGCGCGGATAAAACGACCGCTTTACTTCGGATTACAGGGGTGCAATTTACAGCAGACGCGAGAGCACCTGTTCGTTCTTGAAGAAATGGAAAGGTGGTGGATAGAACCCGAAGGGGCGGGATCCCACCGAGGGGGTGTGGGAATAGCGTGCCTCGCAAACGTTGCGGTAATTGAATCCCAGTAACTTCCCCTTACCCTTCACCCGCCTTCAATATATACCATCTCCCCTTCAACGTGCTTCTTTCTCTACCCGTTCACTTCTTCTTCGTCTTCCTGTCTTATATAGTCTTCCAACTAGCGTCTTCCAGGGATTGATAGCGACACCGGTCCCGAGGACATCATGAATAATTCGGGAAAGACATTTCCTGAAAATATCATCTCAGGAACTACGCCGAAGTTCGAGACAACAGCTGGCCAGCGGGTAGTTGCGAAGGAGCCCGAGGCGTCGCAACCGGCGACCTCCGCAACTTCGAGGGTAGTTTCGGCGGAGACATCGCTCGAAACAGCTCGGAACAGTGTATCCCCTTGCCGGCATGCTATTTATCCCGTGATACCACTGTGGTTCAGCCAGGAACAGCCTTAGGTGGCTCCAAATTGAATCAAATCCGAACAGTTTCGAAAGAAGTTCGATTTTAGTCTGTTTATAACGCTTTCCACCATGTACACCTCTATATCGAAACAGCGAATTCTTGAATGCAAACCTTACTGCACCGAGTTCTTATTAGAGTCGTCGCCCAGTTAACAAAACAAATTTGATACTTTATATCTCCCTTTATATGTACTCGAAATTTAGTCCATCCTCTATGCTCGCAACCATGAGAAAATTCTTCAGGAGCGGCCGCCCTTGAAGACCAACCCCGGTCTTCCCCCTCCGAGCAAATAGCGAATAGGTTCCGCACTACGGTGATTTCTCTATATATATCGCCAAGGCCTGGATGATAAACGTCGCGGAATTATCCCCACTACCGCGCGGTATACCCCGCGAGGGGTCACGGACGCCGAGGAGTGTAAACATAACACGGCACGGGTATGTCTCCTGGACGATACTGTATATCTCCCTCTACGTGTACCCGAAATTTGGACCATTCTTTACACCTGCATATACCTCAGAAAAATTCTTCAGAGCCATCCACCCTGGAAGAGCAACCCGAGTCTTCTCTCGTCGATCAAATAGCGAGGTTGAGGAGGTCTGTTGGTCGACGAAGATCCTGATGCAAGGTTCTCACGTTCCTGGCGGGCAGCTCTGCCGGGCGATACGGATGTGCAAGGTGTAGACGAGTCCTAGGTAGCGTGCTCCGCCCTCATATAATTACTTCGCGCTCCGTTCTCGGTCCTGCTCGCACACCTCGAGGATTTCCATCCCCTTTTCCCGCAACGCGGACCGTATTCCGTCGGCGTACACCCGCGCGTGTTCTTGCACAGGGATCCTGTAGGTGTTTGCGCGCGCGCGCGCGTGTGCCTGCGCGCGTGTCTTCCTACTACGAAGCGGAGGCAAAGCGGAGGGAAAAGCGGATGCGAGGTTAGGCGAGAAAGGGTGTGAGAATAGGTTGCCGGCCGAGGGGGCGGACGGGGGGATCGTTGCGGAAGGGGGGTTATTAGGCAACGCAGCACCTCATCCCTCATCCGCGTAACCGCACCGCAGCGTGTATTATGTAACAACACGGAAACGAACTGCGGGCCCCGGCCGGTCGGTCGCCGAGACCCGCCGAGACGCGCAGGGATGCGTCCTCTCTCGCCCGTTGTTGCTGCTGTTGCTGCTGTTGTTGCCCCTGATGCTGCTGCTGCTGCCGCCGCCGCGGATATTACACGCCGGGCTAACAACCGTGCACCACGCGCCTCCGAATAAGTGTCCGCTGCACCTAACTCCCGCTACTCTTCGGTACATCTGTAGACGACGCACTGATTCCACTATTTTTAGCTCGCCTAGCTGTCCTTTTTCCCCCGTATTCACCTTCGCTTCTCGGGATGTTGAACATTTTTTAGTTGTTTGGCAGATGGCGTAGGTCTTCAGGATCCTCTACCGTTGATCTCTCAGTTGTTGTTCTAGCTAGATTTTTGGGCATGAAGCATTTCTGTTGCTCGCTTGAAGAACTTTATGTGTCTTTGACTATTCTTTCGACTTGAGATGTCTAAAAATCGATTCGTGGCCTAGTGTCTCGTTCCTTCACCAATCCGAGAAATTTTGTTCCCTTCTTCTAGGACTTTGAGGGTCAATAGTTACCGTAGATGCAGTAGAGCTCCAGGATGAATTATTACCAGTGAATACTATCGCAAATAGAAAAATAATTCTTTATATTTACCGAATGAATAATATCGCCTTCGTGCATATGTGTATCTCTGAAATCTTAATCCAGCTAACGAAGGAGCCGAAACGATATCTCTCATTGTTCACCCCGCATGATTTGTACGCCATAGGCTCCTCGAGCGTCCCACCCACGCCCGATTTTCCCCCTTCTCTTGGTTCCTGGAACGGGAAATGTATTACCATGTTGTCGACACGTTTCTTGAGGGTACGTCGTTGCGAGTCCCGAGGCTAGCAACCCCACGAGACGAGCTCATTATTCGAGCGCCTCTTCTTAGACTGTTCTTCTTGTCCCAATTTCCGGTCGACGAAACACGTTATTGCGGCCGTTGACACTGATCACCGGTTCTTTTCCGCGTTTCGGCAGCGATCCGGATTGGCAGCGAGCAGTTTTCACCGCGTGTCGACCAGCACGTATTTTTAACTTGTCGCCGCCTCTAATTTCGTTGCCGTCTGCCTATAAAAATGTCGCGACTGACGCACGGTCCTCGGTTCCCAGTACCGTTCCCGTTTCAAGATAACGCGATTTCGCCGGTTCCCGATCCCTCGTACCCCGGTGTTTTCCATGTAAATAACGAAAGAAACTGACATCACCTGCGCCGACGCCTTTGATCCGGCCATCCGGCCAGTTAAGATGTCAGGGCTTCTTATTAAAATAATTTAAGCCCCGCGGCTACGACACCCTTCCACGAAATATTCTCGTTCCTCTCGTCCACCCGACCTCTGGAATAAAATCGAGGATGAAGTATGGCCGCGGAGGCCGGTTAGTTAACGGCCGAGAAACTCTCCTCGCTAAAGCTTTCGCACGGGGACCTCGTTATTTTTTGCGGGCCGGCCTTCAATTTCCAGCGAGGCGCAACACCTCGCTGATTTCTCTCTGCTTATGGACATCCGACCGAAATTCGCTCCGCGGAAGCGTTTATTGGCGATTTATCGCCGCGTTTTTACCAGCCTATGTTCACGTTACATCCAAAAATGAAGATGTGCTTCTCTTGACGATTGGAAGTCGGCAGTGAGCGTGGTAGGGTTGCGTACCTTTTGCAAAACCGACAAGAATAAATGGGGTGAAAAACAAGCCAGCGAGCACGTCACAAAAACACGTGATCACTGTCATATTTTGTTGAATTTGCTAATGTTATTCGCAGGGGGAAAACCTATTTCCTAAAATTGGTGAAAAACATTTTTATTTTTCGTGAATGTCTGTTGCGTATAATTAGGTACAAGCAGCAGCAAGTGTTTATTATCAACAAGCCAAATGTCTGCAATATAAAGTATAGAATTGTCTTCAATAATTTTCTAGAAGAAACAGAAACTCTATATTTATTGTGTATCTCAAGGAGTAACACGTATTTTCTTCGGAAACACGAGTCAACGCGTGTCTGACTGAACATTTAACAACAAATGAATATTGTAGGGTTTAAAGTAACACTTTCATGTAACGACGCAACTGTCAAGAAAATTCCAGCAAATATTCCAAGTTTCCAAGTGCAATTTTCAATGGACGAAGAAGGTTATGAGACGTTCGTCGTTTTCCACCCCCGATCGGTCAGCGCCACTGTCCCCGGGGGCAGGGGGGCTCGGGGGTCGGAGCGCGGTCGTCTGAAAAATTAGCGGATCTATTAATCCGAATGGAAACCGATGTAGTCAATAGCAGCTGGACCACGTCGTTGTCTTGGACGGGGTTGTCCAACTAAGGAATAATACAAGCGGGCTAGGCAGAGGAGACCGACCTACCCCTTACTATCCGCACACCCGTCGTCCGCAGATAAATCTTCCCGCCCTCTAATTGGCCTTCCCTCCATTTCCTCGTCCCATACCCTCGCTCGACCTATTCCTTCTTCTCTTCTCTCTTCCCTCTCCTCTCTTCCTTTCCCTCTTCGTTCTCTCTTCCCCAACCCTCCTCCAACCTCCTCACCCTACTTCAACCTCTACCTCATCCTCCTCCATCCACCTACAACTCGAACGTTTCTCCTCTTTCACCCGTCTCATCTTGGTTCCACGTCCCACTCTACAGGCCGGGCACGGCTCCAGGAAACGTTCTCACCCCTACGATCTCGTGCCACCACCCCCGCAACCCCTCCCACGTACAACCCTGAACCTCTGGCTTCGCATCCAACCCGGCGAATTATTAGAATTATTAGACATTATATTGGCCGCAGTGTGTCCGTTACACCGCCAGAACTCAATTATGAATTAAGTTATCGGCCAGAGGACCCCGCGAGATGTATTGTTCCTCGGACCCGGCACGAGCGGCCAACCCCCGGGGTGGTTTTAACTACTTTGCTTTCCGTCTACTTTTAACGACCCTGTAGAATCGGATCGGAACGATTCTACTTTCAGCAGGAATCTCATTCAGTCGCCGTTCTGCGCGGTTTCCTCCTCATCGATTCCTTGGACGGAAAACCCACCCCTTCGGTAACAGTTACATCCCCTTAAGCGGCATCTACATGAATTGTACAACATTGTACTCGCGTAATTTTTGTCGCAGCACGCTATCTGTGTATCTGAACCACTTCAAACATCATGTCGTGTGTGTTGTCTTTGAACATTCTCAGAATAATGAATAGTGTGCGCGGTTAGGTTGGTTTTCCACTCTCCAGGTCTGTTTTAACAACTCTAGCCTTCTCTGATGGACAAAAATATGAAAGCATTATATCAGGCGAAGAGGAGAGTAGTTGATCTATGAAAAACAATAAATATTTCCAGTGTTATTGCTAGTGTATATTGACCATGTATTATGAACTAGATGCAATTTAGCAGAGTGTTTCGAGAAAGAATAATATTTACAGTGTCATTAACAGTATGAAGAGACTGCAAATTGCATATTGAATTCAATGTACAAGCTGGTCCAAATTAGGCTAGTGTCATCCATATTAAAAAGTCAATTTTACAGTGGACTGTAAAGTTTCCTGCAATAATAATCGCAGATGTTTTGCAGCCACGATGCCGAGCGGTTTGCGGAAATGAGTCCGGCTGCTAAAATCATTTTCAAAGCCTCGGTCAGGTCATGGTGTTGAGGAGATTGTAAAACGGTCTTTCGAGAACCGACGGTGGGACCTCGGGCCTTAACAAAGAGAAAATAGAGCAACTCCGCGATTTACCTGGGCAGTAAAACTTGACCTCGAGCTGTCTTGTATTTTGTCGAGTATGGCACTGTTTTTATCTCGCCGAGATTCATTGGGACGATGGGACTTGTTCCTCGGGAACCTTGAATTTTGAATGGTCACGGCTTTTCTCGGAGAGGACGCTTGTAAGCTTCGATGTTCGCGCCGCGAGAGAACTGCATGGGATTCGTGCGATCTTTTGTTCGCAACTTTTTATTGAAAAATTTAAAACACTTTCTTGCCGGTGACAATCTCTTGATACATTGCCTGTGCAACCGATGGTCGTAAAACCAGAAAGGTAACAAAACTCTCTGTCCCCAGACATAAAAATTCGTCGATATGTCGCCCTTATTAAAAATTTATGTAATCTCTTTCGTCTGTTAAAAATGAATTTTGTAGTTCGTTTAATATTAACGCCATGAATATTCACTTGTTGCCTGTCAGTCGCTGTGTGATTTATCGAGCTGGGTTTAATATTAGCAACATATTGTCGATACGACTGGTGGACATCTCTGAGTCATTTCAACAAATTGATCCAACACAGTTAATTAGCTCTTAGATTTTACCTGGAAACGTTATTCTACAGATGAAGTGAACGGTTCGATAAGGTTACTAAAACATTGTTCAACATTTGACACGAATCTAACTGCTTGCTATTGATTTTACTTAACACGTTCACGGACAGTAAAAATTTCAGTGAGGTGCAAAAATAGACAGGTAATTTCTCTTGAAACTAGTTGTACTATCCGAAATCTGATAAAAAATAAACAATAATAATAAGTTAACTGTCCTTAGTAATGACAAATGAAATGTATATTAATTACAAAAACAAATTTCAATTTGAAATGCATATTAATTGCACAAACTTAAGGTTGTATAAAATTAAATGAATAAAAATTGAGTTTAAAATTTGAATGCTATAGCATTCACGTCATTTTGCATCACTATAAAAATGAATGCTATAGCATTTGCGTCCGCGAACGTGTTAAAGAAGAAAAATACCATCGTTTCCTGAAGACAATTTTTGCAAAATTTGCTAGTACCAATGCAATCTCGTGTTAAAGAACGCAATTCCTTTATCATGTCTCTACATAAATTAGTACCTATTGAACCGCAACGGGACAAAATCCACAAAAGCGGCCAGAAATCCGGAAAAATTCCATTTTACCTGCGAAACAACCTCCCCCGCAATTAGGTGTATTTTACCTGACCTCGACCAAAAGCACCCTCGACCTTCCACCGTGCCGAAAGCTAAATTCGGGGGGCGCCTTAAAAACCGAGGTCGGAAAAACGTAGGCGCGCATAGTGTTTCCGAAACTGTAACAACCCGGGAACCTAACGGGACACGTCGGTCGAGGATGTTTGCGGAAACGTCGCCGATCGGCCCGTCACGCGTTAGCTGCTTTATCTCGCTGGCCAGGAAAAAAAACGGTACCCCATTGTCCCTGGGAAATAAAGGCGAAATGGGGGCCCCGGGGTCCATCGCTCTATTTCCAGCGTTGCGTGGAACCAATGAAGGGCCTCGTAAATCTAGAGCAACCCGGGTGGTACCTTTTTGCCGGCTTATTTCGCCGTTTGAGACCGTTTTTTCCGTTTCTTCCTCCGGGAACGTCCTCGGAACTTCCTTCTGGAACACGTTTGTGTCCATCGCTGTCCACACCGACAGACTGCTCGATTTCTGGTGACCAATTCGCTTATGCTCGTTGTATAATTGTTTGAGAAACTTTGGTGGTGAAGTGACGATTGCGCATCATTTTTAAGTGACATCTTTTGGGGGTGGGTTCGTCAGCTATGTAAATTTTATTTTAGACTTCGCTTATGCAGGTTCTAGATAGCTGTGCAATTTTCAGGATTTAAGAATCAGCTCCTGGAGTTTGAGTCAAACTTTATTTTCTGTGAGGACTTTGTGTATGTTTGAGGTTGTTTGATGTATTTATTTTCTTTCTTAATATGTTTAATAGGTTGAAAATAATGTATAGCATTTTAAATTTTTCTAATCTTTTTACTGTTTTAAAATACCAATTTTTGTCATAAATGCATAAAATCCGCAGTCTAGTTATTTTCTACACTCATTGTGTACTCTCTATTCCCATATTTTCTAATCTCTGACACCGCGGTACTCTTAATGAACTCTTCATTCGCTAGTTTACTGAACTATTTGTTTGCATTCATGATGATCTCAGCAACCGCATTCTTCTGTTATTCTATCAAACCTTGTCTAATATATGTCTAAAATATTTCACAAAGGGAAAAACTTTGGTCACGCGTCATGTGACAAACTACTATGACTCACAGACGAGTGACGCTTTCTACAGGCCGCAGGCTGCTATAGGAGGAGTCGATTAGTATTTAAAAAAAATTGTCACCTAAGGAGCAGCGGTAAAACTAGTCGGGCAACCACCCAACGAGCGGAATCAATGAGGCCAGAGGGGCAATCAGGTCGTCCGATGATTAAGAGCTCGTTGCGATTCAGTGGGAACTCTCGCAGCATGATTCACGGTGCCAGGCGAGCAGATGAGACGGGGCCCGGTCGCAGCCAATCTCCCAGCAAACTCGACACAGGGGAGCAGGTTGAAAAATAAGCGGAATTTCACTCGCCCGGGGGACGGGGTGGGGGGGGGGGAAGAGAAGCCGCGGCGATTGCGAAACAAAAGGCACGATAATTGTAGTCGGCCCCGGGGGAGATCGAGGGCGTAAAAGGCTTCGCGAAAGCGTCGACGACTATGGTATAGCGCAGCGTAGAAGGGACGATGGTTGAGCGTTGTAGGAACGACCGCCATGCTCGTTCCACTCGTTCGTAATAAACTCGAAGAAGCGGCACGTTAATTTGTAATCGCTTTTGCGGTTGGCTGATGGTCGCGCCTCTATTGAGTGGTTCCTGGCGGTGGAAAAGGGACGAACAGAGGAGCCAGGGGTGGTAGCCGGTTATGCAGATCGACGAAGGGTTGGTACGGTATCTGACAACGGCGTAATAACTCGTTCAGAGCCGGCGGAGGAATAAAGGGCAACCCTTTTCGCGGGGCGTTAAATAATTTCTGGACGGCCCCGTGACGAAATCCGATCCCGCGGCTGCGGCCTACCCCTGGCAACAATTTTTTCGGTGCCACCCCTTCAGGATGAAAGTAGGAACCAATGAGAGCGGGACTCGTCCTCTTGGATTCTCGCAGAATCGAGTGCAACGCTTTCATGTGAGAAAATCTGAAAAGAGGTTCATTCGACTACGCGTTTACCAGGCTGAAATTGTCTGATCGCAATGTTATTCGATCCGAAACAGACATTGCGATACATGACCGCAATGATCTCCAAACGAAACAAATCACACTGGTTTAGAGAATGTAAAAAGAATCATTACATTCTGAACCATGTATCACAGTGCCGACGAATAAATGACAAGTATGAAGATATATTTAAGAAACACCCTGTATATAAGAGTGGTCGACGTGGGGGGAAGAGGATGAGGCCAAGGGTTGATTTGACTTGATGACTGACTTATTTGGTACCTTTCACTGACCAATTAACGCGCGCCGGAGTGTACAGAGCTTACTCGGATCTGACTGATACCAAGCAGTTCGTTTCTCCGGGCAGACAGCCGGCCAAAAATCGTCGGCAGAAGAAATTTTCCGGCGTGGAGCGCTCGCCGCGCGTTTCCGCTCCGAAGGGATGAACGCGCCGCGAATACAACGGGGAATGCTCCGGGCTCTGCTCCGCAGCGTTCCTGGCCGGCGGAAGAGCGATGGAAGGGACTAGAGACGAAGAGGAAGCGATATTGGTCGAGCGAACGAGGAAGGGTGGAGAAGCGGAAAGAGGGAGAGAACGAAGAGAGAAGAGGAGAGGAGTGGAGAGGAGAGAAGCGGGGGTGGCAGAGCGGCGGCGGCAAAAGGAGGAAAAAAGGTGAACCCGGCAACAACGTGTACGTGATGTATTGTAGCGTCGAGCATTCGAGCATCGAGAGGAGGCGACTTCGAGCGGCGTCGGCGGCGGAGCGGAGAGGAAGAAACGTTACCTTGGTCGGGTGCGGCATGGTCGGGAGAGCGAGAGAGCAGGAGAGGAGAGACAGAGAGGGAAAAACCTCGGGGAAAAAAAAGGAAAGAAGGGGTTGCTCGGTCGAAGGAAGAAGGAAGAGGCGAAAGGGGGGAGTGAGGGGCTGGGGGCGCAGCTACTCGCGCTACCCCGTACGAAGAAGGAGGAAAATAAGGGGTAGCTCGGCGCCGCCGCCCCATGCTTGGCTTGCAAACTGACTTCCGTCCTCCGCGCGACTATTCAGACGCCGTTGGCGTTTTTACCCGGGGCGAAGCCCGACAAAAAAAAAACGGCCGAAAAGAAAGAAAGAAAGAGTAGGCGAGGAGCGAGAGTAGGGGAGAGAGAGGAGAGTTATATAGGGCGCGGAACTACGGATAGAAGCTGCTCTCGCTAGCTCCGCGGCTCCTAGAGAGCTGCTCTCTGGCTCTCGATGCTAGCTCCTGCTAGCTCCTGCTGGCTCCTCTGGTCCTCGTCCTCGTCCTCGTCCCCGTCCCGTTCCGTCGTGTACGACGGCCACCGTGTCTATAATATATCTCCCGCCTTATCTGCCGCTCGCTGTTTACTGCCCGATAGACTCCGCAGATAGCAGCGACCCTGCATCACCGCCTCGCGAGAGACCCGAGTCACTTACTTTTATATATGTTGTTACTTACGTCAGGGAGCACGCGGTAGGGAATTCCGTGAGACAAGTTGGAAAATGCTGATGGCCGACGCCAGATACCGACAGCGACGCCCCGACGACGACCCCGCTACAACGGCGGACTCGAAAGACTCGAACGGCAAAACGAAAGACCGACACCGGCTAACCACCGGCGACCTTCGGCCCCGAACGTTCCTGGAACCCCCGGACCCACTACCAAACTGTCCAGGAAAATGATTTAAAACGCACCCCGACGACGTATCGCGCCATGGATTCTTTATGCCCACTTCCCTGATCCGGGACACGTCGGTCCGGAATATACGAGGCGACGAACCCCGCCACCTTCGCTGCCAGACCTGCCGAGGACCTGGATATGGGGACTGCGAGCTTCAGGATGAGAAACGTGATTCTTTAGTAAATTGGGGATGGAGGTAGTAAAGTGGACCGGGTTGTTGGATTTTAGATTCTCCGGAGCACGTCGAGATTTGATGATACTTGTGATTTCGGCGGTGAAGGTTGTCAAGAGCCTTTTGGTAGCGCCGCTTTACTTACGTCACTGTTGCAATGATTTTTATTGTTCCGGGCGACAATGTCGTCGCCAGACTGCGGATCATTGTGCAAAACAAAAAATGTTTGCATTGATTGCGAGACACGGAAGCGCAAGAAACATTTTCTTCTTCTTTTAATTAGATTATTATTTAAATTATTTAAATTAGTATATATGCGCTGATGTCGTTAAGTCTTTTTAATATGTCCATTGCTTTAAATTGTGCTTACCCATTTTCGTCATAAATGCACAAAATCCGCAGTCTAGCAGTCAAAACCATAAATACATTCAACGAATTTAGAAATATTGTGTTGTTTCTAGCTCATTGAAATTATCAATGAACGGAAATAAATGCTGTGTTTCGAAATGAAAGGCGACAATTTTTATTTTGTTTCAGAAAAATTAATCTCCTTCACTTAGAAACTCACTTAAAAACGTCTTCACACTTCGACATTCGTGTGGGTATCAATATAATACTTGTATCAATGTCTTCGCGCTATGCGCCGACGCGCAATCGCGAAATCTAGCCACGATCTGATGATGCAGGGACGAGTTAACAGAATGAAGAATCTCGCCGAACGATTCCGATTTTAATAGTTCTGGCCGGAGCGATAATTCATCGTTTTTACGAAATTCCGTAACGAAGCGTCCATTAATATCAATCGTCTTAGCGTTGTCGCGTCCCGTATAAGGGTAACGCGGCAGTTAACGCGTTAAATTGACGTAAGAGAGTCCGGTCGATCTCCGGGGGGGATGGTAGCGATCGGAAGATTGATCGGTCTTACCAAAAATGACGGTGTACGATTTAGTGGAAAGCTGGTTCGCAGAAGGGCATCGTGGCGACGGTAGCAAGAAATCGAAACGCGGCCGGTTTCGTTCGGTTCCGTCCGGTCTAAATCGTGCTTAAACGCGATGCAAATGCCGGGCGATGAATCATTTGTAAGTGCAGCTTCAAATTACATTTAGAGACGAACCGGGCGGAGTGAGAGAGAGCGAAGGGAGGGGGTAAATGGTAAACCGCGAGCTTTATACGGGAATACGAAATCCCGGTTTCTTGCCGGGCTGATAAGTTATACGGAGTTCCCGAACGTAGAAGATTTCTTCGTGCAGAAGTCCAGCTTCTTTTTCGTCCTACGGAAACGTGGCACCGGTACACCTCCGAATGCCGGGGGCTTCTTAACTTCTGCTTTCGTCATCAAACTTTCATGAGGTTCCGAATGATACGTCGTGGGGAGGAGAACGGGGAGAAAAACTTGCCTCGAAATTACCCGTCGCGGTCCCCGCGACCGAGAGACTCGAAAATCAGGACGAAGAAACGCCGTCGACGGGCGGAGAAGGGACAGGGGGGCGGGTGGGGGCAGGGCCGAAGGGAAAGGGCGAGGAAGAAAGGGGAGGTGGATCCCGACCCAAATCCGAGAGACGAGAAAACTTGGCTCGTCGATCAGCCGCCGGAAGGAAGGAAGTTCCGGTACGAGGACCGACCGTAGCCCGTTCTCCTTGTGTATCTTTGATACCTAGCCCGTTGCCACCCTCTTTCGCCGGCTCATTTTCTTTATTTGCGAGCCAACCGACCAACCCGAACCCCACCACCCAGACGTTCGATTGTATCGCCGGGAAAACCGCGGACGCCGTTCTGCAAATCGATTTTGGATTTTCGCGCTGCGAACTGGCCGTCCCGGGTGTCCGATATTGTTAGTTGTACACGAGTCATCCAACGAAACTTTTTAATAGAATTTTCGGTCACTTATAATCTGCTTTTAACGCCTAGCATAGCAGCTGCAAAATGTCTGCATTTAGAAAACGCATATCTGTAGACTATTACTTGACATTGCTACATTAATAATTTGAATAATTGTATCACCAACGCTCCGGGTTAGGTTTGCGACCGTACAAACCCGGCATAGTCTTCTGCAAAACCATTTGTGTTTCCAGGAGTAAATCACGAATCTCGAAGAAATTATTAAATTAATATTCCTGGGGTGACTTGTTGGTTCGAATTTGCTTTAAAGAAACTATTTTATGAATTTTATCCCTGTGAGAATGGCGAATAGTATGTAGCTCTCAAAGTAATACAATAATTGTTTCCACTAAGATAAATACCACTTTGTCCTGCTTGTTTTAACGATTCAACCTGATCTTTCTTCTCTTTAACATTTTTTAAGCACTTTGTTAAACTTGCACAACCATAAAAAGAACACGAACGTGCAGCTACTATTTTCTACCTTTTCTTATAGGCTTTGATTATTAAAAATCTCACAGAACCATGAATTTGCATAAACATCCACAGTACACGAGCAAAACACGTCCTCCGATGACGGACAACCGTGACAAGAATCAGAAAATGCAGCTGCACCCGACGCAGCATGGCGGAGACTGTCGGCCGAACACAAAATGGCACTCAGCGGCGTGGTGACGTCAACGGAATTCTGTCATTACTCGATATGGATATATTTCGCTCGATTTTCGGGAAAGTCACCGACGTCAGTAATCCGAGCTGGAAATACCTTTTCCGTTTCGACGACAAACATCGAGAAGAGCCATGTTTCGTCGTTCGAGACCGTGGCACCGGAGGGGAGAAGAACGGTCCGCGTCGTTTCGGTCCCCTCGTCTTCGGAGCAATAGCTGCTCGGAACAGCTGTTGTCCTATGGTGAATCGTACTTTGTTCGAGCAACGAGGGAATAGGTCGGAGAGCAAGTTTTCCCTATGTAGAGACATTCCCACCCCACCGGCCATTTTTAACTACGGATTTTTCGGGGCTGACGTCAGTCCGTCGCGAGCCCGCAACTATGTTTATCGCGCTAACGATCGTATTTATCGATTCGTCTCGCTCGTCTCCTTGTCTCCTCGACATCTTGTCTTCTTCGGACCTGTCCGGGCCCTTCGAGTGAAAATTGTGACGTTCCTAACAGTGATTCCAGCTGCAATCCAAACCTCGAGTTGAACTTTCATCGATTTTTGTTTAGGCTGTTCGTTTAAAGTGACCATCAAGCGTTTTTAATTTTTTTCATCGGATTGAGTAGTTGCTTTAACGTTCGTATTATGTTTAATTTTTTCCAGTCTATATCGTGTAAGATATTTTTCCAAAATTTGAAATTATTAATACAGCACAGTTCGTGGATTTAAAGTGAAGAAAACGCTTCGAATGACCAATTTTCCAGACTTATAAAGTTGCATTTTAAATGTCGCGATGCAAGTTCTAAAACTATAAGTCTAAACAATAAAAGGAACCTTGGAAGGAGTGTATGAAGAATGTGAACTAAATTTTCCAGCGTTTTCTCGACGCACACACCCGCGTGACCAGCATAGATCATTTTAAAATGCATTAAATCGTCTACGCTGAAGTATTACGAAAGTTTTACCCAGTGTGTAGGAATTGGTGCAAGGGATAGCTGAAAAATTGAAGGCGACCCTGAATCATTGATTTTTAATTACTCGCCGCGCGGCGCATAAATGTCTCGGTGCTTGATCAGACTGTAAGAAAGCCACGGTCGCGGGAGACACGGAGCAGTTTTTCGACTTTAGGTAGACGCAACGTCGCGTTTTTGCACGGTACAGTGTCGCAACGCGTTTCTTGCGGGAGTTGCACGTGCACCGAACACGCGCGGCCCGATTCGGCCCGAGTCGGCCCGACCCGGCCTGAGATGACGAACGAGCCGAAACGGAGAGAAACGAAGCGAGATGGCCGGGTCAGCCGGCGTTTTTTTTTCCCCGGGTCTAACCGCTCTCGGCCGCCTAACTTATCCACCATATTTGCAGAATGGCGCCGGAGAATACTCTCTCTGCCTCCCGGCCCGTTTTTCACCCGGCTCTGCCGCGTTAAACCCCCAAAGCGATCGACGAAACATAGGTGAGCTGAATCAACATCTCGATTTATTCGATTAATCTATTCCGAGCGAGGCCGAGCCTCTTTTTTCACCGAGACGATTCCCGATGGCTGCCGGGAGCGAGGGAAACGCCAATCATTTTCCAATTGAAGCGAATAAATAAATGAACCAGGTCTCGATCACTTCACTTTGGAGTGACGTCAATTGGCTTTAGGATCGAATGTTCTGTGACGATTCATTTCCTTTGGGATCGATTTTGTAAAGGTACTAGTTAACACGTTGACTGCCATGTCACCCATATGTGGGTGACGGAATTATTTGTCCAGGTTTTAAAATTAATTTGTACATTAATATATTCATTGTGCCTAATTTGATTAGGATCTGTCAAATTCAAGAAAGTTGGAGGACTACTCAATATCATACATTAAATTTTTTTCAATTTTTATTTCATTAAATAACTTACTTTGATTTTATGGAATATTTGAGGTTTCTCGTTTGGCAGTCAGTGTTAAAGGGAAACTTTATAAATGCTATTTCTAATGAAGTTATCAAAAGACACCTTCTCGAATTTTAAATCGAAATTAATATTACAATAAAAATCGAGAAAAATTTTAATAAATCGTGTCATGTTTATAAGGCAACATGTGCCAGTTGGTTTTGGAATTCTCAATATATGTCACATGGGTCTTGCCAGCGTCGTGTTATGTTTACACTCGTCCGAGGCCTCTCGATCTTTATGGTTCCTCACGGGATACACCCCGCGGTAGTGGGGATAGCTCCGCGACGTTTATCATCCAGCCTTGACGACATATATAGAGAAATCACTGTATGGATGTACCTTTGGATATCGGAAACTGCATAAAATGTATTGTAGTCAATTTTTACGGAATTTTTAGGATGATCGCTATGTGAAATTCCGTAATCTGAGGAATCAGGGCACCGTACTATGGCGAAGACAGTAAAGTGTAGTGTCCGTTGAATGGTAAAATGGGTCGAGATAATTTTTCGCAGAGCACAGACGGCAACAGGCGCAGAAAGCGCCGGTTCCTTTGGCGGGCTCGGTTCACGCATAGATCGCGCCGCGCCGTCGTTAATAACGGGGCGTTCTTATGATGAAAAATGGATTGCGAATACCTGAAATATGATAATAAAGGTGAAATATCGCGAGGACCGCGGAAAGTGCCCGAGCGGCGGCTTGCGATCCTTCATCGCACAAAGCCTTCGATAAGGCCGCTATTGGAATCTCGATAGATAGGGGTAGTAGCGGGGGTGGCGTTACGGGGTTGTTGGGGGCGGCGAGGGAGGGTGGAAAAGGGGGAGGGGGTGGGTCGTGCCCGGAGATCGGATTTGAACCGTCTCGAGGGAGAAAGGACGAACGGGGACAGCGAGGATGCGAGGAAAAGAGGAGAAGCCCGGGGCTTTGACGGTGTTTGTGCGGGCTCGAGCGCCGATCCCGCTCGTCTCCGGCGCGTTCCTGCGCGAGTATTCTAGTTCTCCCGGGGATAAAATGTAGATGGATGAGCCATAGATTTATACCGAACCCCGTAATATCGTATCTGCGCCGCGCAGGAGGGGCCACAACGCCGAAGAGTGGTCGGAGGGGTTTGTCAACGCTGCGCGCCATGATGCATTGCGATCAGCTGCTGATAACGCGTCGAAGATCCATTAAGGGTCACGGCTCTCGCAGAGTCTATTTTAAAGAAATATACATTTTTAACGGCCGATCGATTTATTAAACGGCCGTACGCTCAGGGGCTGTTTTATCTGGGGGCTGTTCGCAATAAAAGACGCGAGGTCTGGTTGGTGACGTTTAGACAATGCTTCTTTCGAAAGTCTACTACGATTTGAATTGTTACTTTGACAAATTTTATACCTTCGGAATAATATTTCAAGTTCACTATTGATCCAAACGAATACGAATGCATTTTCATAATTTCTAATTGCCAGACTTAATGGCCCAGATCCTATGCAAATCGTGCGAATTTTCTTCTGCGTATTTTTCAACCCAGTTGGATAAAGCCAACTCTGTTCTTCTTATTGGACTTAATAAAAATGGGTCACAATTTCTGAAGTATTCAAATTAATTTCTCCACGTTTTATACATATACTCATCTACACATTCGTTTCAATTAATCATTGGTACTGTGTTTTACATTGAAATTTGTCACTCGCTTCATCCCTCATCCTGGGTTTACGTATCTGTAGGAAGTAGTCGAGATGATTTTCAAGAGTTCGATACATTTTGCTTGTTCATGGAGACAGAGGTCAGAATTAATTTTTACTCTTACTAAATTGGCTGCTGCAAATATACAATTAGGATAGATCGTTTATAGCTGTGGATCAAAATGGGCCCAACTCCCCGTCACCACAGGGTTGATTGATTACAAATAATGCCTCGGGCTTGTTCGACAAGAAAAGTACTTACAGTATCACTACCGGAATAGACGCGAATTCGCTACAGTCCAAATTCGCCTACCCCCTCCTACATGAAAATTCCGTGTCCATCACGCCTTGATCACAAAGACAGCAAAAGTTCCGACTGACTATCCAGAAAATGTGCTTGACAGTGCACAGTGTAGCTGTCCGTAAATTGTCCCGACTGATCAATCATTCCGACTCGGGAATCTGCGGGGGTGTAGTCGAGGGGTAGTCGGCGGGGGTGTCGGAGGGTGCTCGTCAATCGGCGATATCGTCGAATAACAGTAGCAAAAGGTGTGGGATGGAATATTGTCGACTGTTTCACGAACGGACAGAGGAAAGAAGGAACGCGCTCGCGAGCGGATCGCACGCGGACGGCATATGCGGCGCGGCCATAACCGTGTCGGGATCATAAGCGAGCCGGGGGGATCGCACTTTTCGGTCGGGAGTCGGGAAGTCATTGAAAAAGAGAGGTTTTGTCAGAATACGGGATATACCGGCGAGGATTGGGTCGAAATTGGGATGAGAGGGAGAGAGAATGAGAGGAGGGCAGGAAGGTGTGTGTGCTCTCTCGCGCGCGCGCGCGCTCTCGCGAGCGAGCACGCGGCGGGGATGGAAGCAGATATATATCCACGGCAATGCGTTACGGGTTCAGCTAAATCCGCCATGATGAATGTGTTGGCGGGAATAAATCCGCAATGCACACCCCCACTGCCTTCATCCTCCGCCGTGCCGGCCGCCCCCTCTTCCCCCCTGCAGCCGCACCCCACAACCCCCCCGCTTCGTCTTTCCCACCCCTTACCCGGGGCTCTCTCGTACACTTTCGAAACGCGTCTCTTCCTTCCTTTGCCTCCCGCCTCTCCTATCTTGCTCCCTTTTCTTTTTTCCTTTCCCCTTTTGCGCCCCACCCCTACCCCGCGACCGGTCTCCTTCTTCTTCTTCTTCTTGTCCTCTCTTTTGCTTCCCGCTCCTGTTTTTCTTTTTCGCCTCGCTTGCTTCGCCCGCCGCGTCTTTATACCGAGCTGCTCGTTTCTCGCATATCTCCATAACGCTCATCGACCTCCTCTCTCCAGAGATTCGACTGTCTCCTGCATGAAAATTTTTAAAATTCAGCATTAAACGCCGGTCGTCCGAGTTCGATCACTCTGGAAGAGAGGACGAGACACTTGAGGGACCATGATCGAAGCGGGGGTTTAGGGGTGCAACAGCCATGCCAGTGTCCGACTGCGTTGAAGGTCGTTTTTCATCGTTTTCTGAATAATCGCCATCTTCTTTTATATATTTTGACCCCTTGCTCTCGAGTGGCAACTAAAAGTTGCTGTATCATTATTCAAAATATTTTTAACAATATTAACACTAAACCTACCAAGCACAAAACATGTAAAAGTGAAACATCACATAGAAGGGAGAAGATTGAATTTACTTAAACTTTGTACGATTTTCATTATAATATGTGTTTAAATAGAGAAGTCAATTTAGTAATTTCCTATGGAAACGTATTTATAATTTCAATAATTGTGAAATAGAAAACCGGTCGTTTTGATCGTGGTAGGTTTAGTGTTCGTTTGTACTTAATAAATTACTAAAGAATTCAGTATTGTACGAGTAAATCGCACCATTTTTGTATGTGTAACATGAAAAAATATATATATATAGAAGGGAAATATTCTAGGTCGGAAGAAATGTTTCATTTTCGAGTTAAAATAGATTCGAGTGCAAAGATTAAATATTAAAGTTTCAGTGTCGAAGCAGCATCTTTGAAATATTCTTTAGAGCCAGCACGGTGCACAGACGTCGTTCCTGAAGGGTTCATCAGCAATCAGGAAGCTAATCCTTTTAGCCCATGTAGTACTGATATTGAGCCTAGTATTTGGATCGTTGGTACACGTGATAAGGGTGTCCATCTACTTCTAATGAGAAACCAAATCTCTTTTCTCTCTTGTAAGACCAAGTCGTTATAGTTTAAGCCTTGGACGAACGTCGGGAGACTTTCTTAGTCTGAATCTGTAAGTAATTTTATCTCGCTTTACTCTACACTCACGGTTCCCCGCGTCGATTATGATGACCGGTGAAGAATCTATTTTTCATCGACA
This sequence comes from Halictus rubicundus, assembly GCF_050948215.1. NCBI lineage: Eukaryota > Metazoa > Arthropoda > Insecta > Hymenoptera > Halictidae > Halictus > Halictus rubicundus. The sequence goes on from NC_135152.1 coordinate 5,535,151, forward strand.
TAGGGTGCGAGAACAGTGGATATCTTGTTTCACAGGACAGCAGGGTGGGACCGAGGACAGATTTATCGACGTTCAGAGACTTCCTCAGCGCTTTCGACTGAAATAGTCTTAACAATCCGAATCTCCAAGTCATTTCGCCTAGCATTTTATACCCATTTGTTACTACACTCGCCAGGCTCGATTATGATGACCGATTGGATCGCTCGCGTCCGACGAGTAGTCAATTTTTCATCGACGAATAGAGAGGATTCCGCGTAGGGCGCTCGCACAGTGGATATTTTGTTTCATAGGGCAAAAGGGGCGGGGGCGGGACCGACGACGGATTTATCGATTTGTTTACATAGCGCATTTAAAACGCAATTTCCCGGCGTGTTATCAATCGTACCCCGGGTATCTTTTTGCGCTCCTCGCCGGGCGCAGCCTCGCGAGCACTCTATTCTTCAGCGTCCATGATGAAGCTGTGCGCTTGCCGCGCTCTGTTGGGATCGGGTTGCTGCGCACGCATACAGCAACAAGCGTACACGTATACGTGTACAGTACACGGAGGATACGTAGGAGAGGTATAACACGGCCGATCACGCTGCTCTCGAACACTCGAGCTTTTATTTATGTACGTCTGCGCCGGGCAGGTAGACGTTTATTAGGATTTATAGAACGGATCATTTCACGCTCGGCGAGCGTTTTTTATCGGGCCGGCTTAAATGAGATGCAACGATCACCGGGCTGACGCGCCGAAGAAGGAGCGAGCGAGGTTTAACCCGCTCCAACACGCTCCGACCCGCTCCGACTCGCTGTTAATGCGGCCGCCGATAATTTATCCCGCTATTCTTCGTAATCTTCGTGCGGGCGACGCGCGAGCGTAATTGCGAGCGGTAAATCAAATATCGGGCGACACGCGACCAGCTAAATATTTTCCATCAATGCGCACCGGAAAAATGCCGGGTCTGTGGTGGATTCCGTGTCGAGGAATTCGGGCAATTTTAGAAATAAATCTCGGAGGAGATTCGTTCGACTATGGTTGCCACTATGTTGCGCTGGAGTCTCGGCCCGCTTGGATTTTGCTACTGCTACCAAGATTTTGCTGCTCTTCCAAGGGTTGGTTCGACCGAATCAACTTATTTTGTACTTGACTGATCAATCGCAGCGCGTCGTTTCCTAAGATTGCTCCTGATTGGCTGATATCTAACAGCGGCAAACGGCGGGACCCGAAAAAAGCCACCGTCGGTGGATATTATATTTAAGAAATTATGAATCGCGAGCCGAGCCGAGCCGGTTGCTCGCAAGAAACACGGCCCGTAAATCACCGACGGGGCACAGCGAAACTCTATGAGCCACGAGGAAGATATAATTGACACACCGGGCATAAATTCCGTTCACCATTATTAATGACGTATTTCTCCATTCATTTTCATTCTTCGGGGTTATAACCACAACTGGTTACAAACTGTTTATCATCTTAGCCATCCGTCCGATGCGCGCTCGCTCGCTCGCGCGTCGGCAATTTATGTCTTCATCGATGCCCGGGCTCCTTGCATGACTCGATGCCGGCAGCGAGTATGCTATACTATACTTGTACACTTGCGAGCGGTCCTCCCGACGCTTCCCGGTTCGAGCAGCAATTATTTCATTGCCTTCAGTATCAATTTCCATATTTCAAACGATTCGACGGCTCGTCTTGCATCGCACCGCGCGCAATTAGGCGAACCACGGTTCTTGGGCTAAACCCTTGCACCTACGATTGCTTCCGCTGGGGGTAAAGCCATTAGAACGTTTTTCTGGTGCCTGATGACCGAGAGAAAAATGAAAATTGATGTCTATTTTATGTCTGTATATTTTTGAATGATAGAGGTACCGGACGCTAAGTGTGATCGATGCACTTGTATTGCTTTATGGTAGCGGCAGAATTGCATTTGTAATTTTTTATTACAAGATTACGCCCTCGTAGAACTATTAATACCTTGAGCGCCCTTCCAGCAGCCTCAAAAATGCACACTTTATAAAATTTGCATTCTGAAATCGATCCTTTCATATGCAACGATCTAATAATTTACAGAAAGAAATAATAATTGAAAAGTCAAGATTAGCATTCTGCAGGCCCTAATCAAGCTTTGCTACGCCCAACATTTAACCCAACAATTCATTTACATATTTGAACAAATAATTCCGTCTCCTATCTCTGGGAGATGTTGCACTGTCGATACACATATACAAAAAATGTCTATTGTATACGTTCAGGAAATATTGACCAGAAACGATTGGGTGAAATTTAAAACAACGGAGGGATTAAAAGAGTATCAGAATGCTGATGTACTATTTTAGGATTCTTAAAAGAAGAGAACAGCCTCCGAATGACTGCGACTTGGAATTGATGCAGACAATTTTTCTTTTGCATAAAGCTCCGCCATTGATAAACGCACCACATTGATTCTGTTAAGCTGAAATAAATGGCCTCTAAATATCAATAAACGCGTCTATGGTTTCTCGACAATGGGTATGTTTCTTTCAGTGCATCAATGATTAAATAATGCATTATTCTAGCCACTGACAGCGATTATGATTTCAAGTTCCCAGCCTGCTCGAGGATCGAACCAGGCGTTTCCGCGGCTTCTCGCGGGTCTGACCGGTCCTCGCGAAAAACGGAGGTGTCCGACGGAGCCAGCGGGTCTTTATAGAAAAGATCTACGATCTCTCGGCCCCATAGCAAACAAGCCGTGGCCGAAGGTAGCCAGAAGACTGTAGGAGGCGGCCGTAGGAATAGGAGGCGCAAGCCCAGACACACACCGGTCGGGTTATTTATTGTAACGAGGACTTATGGCGACAGATTTAGGAATTAGGGTATCGCAGCAGGCCCGGCCCCTAGCAAGGGTTTCCATGGAGAACCCGGCGTACGATACAAACACGTGGGTGTATTCCACGGCATACAAATACGACGTCCTAGGGCACATCCCGGCCGGTGGAGCACGTATGGACCCACGTGATACCGCAATAATCCACAAGGATTATCCTTCGTGTTCCAGCGCGAGTACGTACCCGGGGCCGAGGGCCTATCTGGCCACTGAACTGCCCGAATATTCGTATCGTACTCTCGAATGCGGCCTACGAAATCTGCCTGGTAACCGTTCGAGAGCCGACTGTTACGCTCTCGACCCATAAATAACCGACGCTATCTCGAAAAGAATCGCGATACAGACTAATGACCTTGATATTGCCCCCTCCCCACTCCTCACCCTCCCTCCCCTCCCCCCATGTCCCGCGCACGTCAGCTGGTCCATCTGGACGGTCGTTACGCGCGCCTGCTTAATTAATACTTAATTGTTTCGACCGAGAAGCCGCTTTTTTAATGGCCGCTCTAGCGGCGCCCCTTTCGCCGCGAACCTCGAACTTAAATATTCCGCTGTGCGAATAGAGAAGCCGTGTGAACAATTATTTTCTGGATGTCGTACTGGCATCGTGAGTGTCCAGTTAGCATACCAGCGGTGGCCGTGAATCACGTTTAACGTTATGTGTCCAACGAAACGACGGTGGATTTTGTTTATGATAAAAATTAGTAGATTTTGAAACAATAAAACTATTACAAAAGGAAAGGTAATTGTACTCCTGTAGTCGTAGAAGCAGGCAATTTTTATTTTGCACACGGTCTATTAATGGAAGACGCGAATCAAATAAAGCAGGCTGATAATAATTAAATAAAGAACAAAGGAGTAAGAAACATATTGGTAATAATTCGAAACGAAGACAACCGAGGCACTCGATAAGTGTCCGCTTCTTCATCGAGCAACCAAAGACGCTCCACCTCGAGAAGATTGATCAAAATCAGAGACTCGCAAGTTTGCAATTACTCGACTACTTTGTGGTTCAATTACGGAGTATCGATCTTCATGCTTCGATCCCGAAAGCCACCACTTAGCTCCCGGCAGTTTCTCGAATCGTATCAGGTTTCTGCAACGGTCCAGCAGCTAAACAGATCCGTAGAGCGTACCTGTACAAGATCTCGATCGATCTCCGATATCCAGGACATCTGTACCTCAAGGGCAACCTGGGACGTCCCATCCTGTCACACAGTCACTCATAAATTCCCGATAAATGCGTGCCTCACGGCATACGTCGGATAATCGATTGATAATTGCTCGAACAAGTCACGAGGGGCTTGAAACCGCATCGTCGTGTCACTGACGGTTTGGAAATGACGTTGAGTCATCCACGGAGAAAACGTCCGATGGAAGGACGTCGGTCGGGGAGAATGAAACCGGCCGCGGAACAGATACGTAGCGCTTAGGGTCGCGAGCAGCATGCGGAATGAGCTGGACGAATAAATAACCGACGGCAATAAGCTCGCGTGAAATTATGAGTTGAGTCCCGTCGTCCCTCGTCCCGCGACGTTCTATCTTGGACGCCCTCTCGATTATTGTCCCTTTTCCCGTGGATCCGGATTCGCCAGGGGGGACCATGAGTTACGGGGATGATGGAATTTTAGAACGACCTGCGAATAGACTAATTAGCGATTCTCATTTGCGATCGCGCATGTCCCAGCTTTTTCGCTCCTGCCAGTCCTTCTCGTCACATGGTACGTTGCTGAAACAATGGTAAAAATCGTACTAGATAAAGCCTGTCACTTGTATTTTAGAGATTGTAAATTATCTATTTAAATAATAACTACATCATGTAATATTGTAATACTAATCTGTTAAATGGTAATACCACATTGTAAAGCGAAATGGACCCATTTAAGGGTCTAAAGAGCTTCAATAAAAAAAAAACAGTCCTGGTTAAGATTGAGAAGTTCAGTGGAAAAGGGACACGCGTACCATACGTTAACGGAGAAGTGAGTCTAAAAAGATATAATTTCTTTAGATTTTAATCTTTCTTGAATTGTTTCCCCAGCTCAGAGTTGTGCGTTCGATACCTACGAAGCGTGGGAAAATTAATTCGAAAAGAACGAGAATGATGTCCGTCTCTGAAAGATTCGAATCTCCGATCGAAAGGGAGTGTCTCGCAGTCGACGCAGAAATTGCATTTATTTCGCACGGAGGTTCGCGCAGCGAATCAATCAGTATTCCCGCGCTCGATCCTGACGAGGCCCGTCGAACGTCGCCCGGGTCGCCGAAAACTGTCTCCGCACGTTCGGCCCGATCGAAAATCGCGGTGAACGAAACCGGAATCCCAAGGGCCCAGGGAAAAGGGTTTGGCCGTCGGGCGGAATTCGAAATCGGCGCGAGAAGATGTCGAAGGGACATCGCCGGCACAGGCCGGGAAGTTTGCGTCGGGATCGCGCGAGTCGAATCCCGATGCACGGGGACTGATTTATGGGAGCGGCTGGCAGGATCAACAACCCGCGAGTGCTGTTTAGCCGGTTGCATCTCATATTTATTTATCGGCGGCGGCGGCGGCGGCGGCGGCTGGAATCGGCTCGTAGTCGCGCGATTCTGGCGCGTGCACGCGAAAACGGGTCGGTTTCTCTTGCTTTTCTCCCTTTCCCTGATCTCGTTCTATTCGGTTCTTTTTCGACGTTCCGGCCGTTTCGACGGCGGCTGTTGGAACCCGACGGAACGCAACCGAGCCGAGTGGCAACCCGCTGGAGGAAGTTGGAGCTGGAGCGAGGGCGGAAGTGACGCCGGCGCCTCGACGGAGCCGAGTCAGGGCGCCGGTGCGCTCCGATGCCTTCCTATCGCATCCTCCTCTGCCAGCACTGTGTCTTCGTTATGTCATCTTCCTGACTTGCTTCGTACTCGTGAACGACGGTCCCCACACTCATTAATGTTAACCCGTCGCTGGAATTCTTTTCGTATCGACCGATCTTGCTGATACGCCAAAAAAAAAAAAAAACAACCATCAACACCTTTTTATACTTCTTCATTCGATATATTATACTTTGGTCCTATAAAATTCAGGAACGAATGTAGGTTAATGAAGATTAATAATAACAATATAATAACAGAAAAAAATGCATGTGGCTTGTTGGAGATGTACATTAAAAGAGGCACTTCTACACAAGTATTCGTTGACTCTAAAAACATGTGTGACATTTTACGATCGTCACAACGAGTACAGTGATTCCTCTGTATATATCGCCAAGGTCTGGATGATAAACGTCGTGGAGTTATCCCCACTCCCGCGGGGTATACCCCGTAACGGGCCATGAAGTTCGAAAGGCCTCGGGTGTGTCTCCTGTGGACGATAAACGACGCTGGCAAGACCCGTGTTGTTGACACATATCGAGAGTACAATGTGTTCGAAAGAATGTCTCCTTCTTCCCTGCCACACTGAACTCATTACTCCCGATCCTCGCTTTCTCCGGCATCCACATTCAGCATCTGTCAAACACGTCTCTATTAGTCAAGACTAAACGATAACGCAATCAGCCAATTCCAGTAATCACAGACAGTAATCTGCGAAACGATTAGTAGCAAACCAGCCCGCTCGAGGAAGCCCGAGATAAGCAGCCTGTGTAAAAAGTCTGGCACCTTTCAGCACGTCGAATTCCACCAAAAGCGAAAGAAACGTTCTCGCATTCTCGGGTAATTATCGGCGTTAAGCAATCGCGCGCGCTCGTGGTTCGGATCACCGGTGCACTTTCCGTATTAAGCTCGCGCAATCGCGGATAGTGTGTCGTGAAACGTTTATCTGCGGCCGTACGTTATTTCCCTCATTCCTACACGCATTCTCGGTATCTTAACGACACCATCGAGTCGTCGATATCTACTCGATAATCGTTGGCAGAGCGGCGCGCGGCGCTTGCGAGGCGAAAGGAGGCGCGCACACGGTCGAACGGCTCGGCTCGGCTCGGCTCGGCGCGGCGGACAGGTATTCCCGATCGTGATTTCCTGATCGGAGCGTGTGCACGCGGATCGGAGCGTGTGCCAGGGGCCCCGGGGACCGTTCAGTGAGCCTCCGCTACCTCCCCCGAGGGCCTCTTAGTATGTGTCGATCGTACGAAAGATCGACGAATTCGATGCGCGTCGCGTAGACGCGACTCTCTCGTCGCGCGTTGATTCGCGCGATTACGCGCGGACGGTTTAAAGCGTTCCGTTAGCGTGGGCGTGTAATTGTTGCCGGTGTGTCCCGCGCGCGTTCACGGGGCCCGCGGAAATTTATCGCCGGCCGTGTGCGTGACGCGTAAATTATAAACGGCGGACTATTAATTAATCCCGCATAGATTTCGCGGCGGTTTCCGTTGCTTCCTGGCCGATCAAAATATTGCCTTAATTGATGAGCCACGCCGCCGACGGAAAAATATATAGACCCCCGCCCCGGGCACGGTTGTCCCGCTCTGTTCTACTCTGTTCTGCTTTCGGACGCCATCGCCGTAGACAGAACGAACCGAGCAAATGCTACATTTAACGTGAGAAGCGCGCAAATAAATAAATACGGAGCGATGGATATCGTTGCGCGCCGCTCCCGCAAGTTCCGGTGATATTTCAGCGAAAAAAGTGTCCCATCGATCTGGAAATGCTGCTCTTCATTCCGCGTTTGTTTTCGTTTTGTTTTATCTCGCAATTTTTGTTTCGCTGGATTTTTCTGCTTGACGCGGGAGGGTGTTCGTCGAAGGGCGTGCTTTTTAGTATTTTGGGCTCGCGGAATTTTTGAATATTGTTCAGCCGGTTATGGTTCGTTGAATGCGAAAACGGCCGTTTGTCACTCCCAGAAACGCAGCCGGAATGTTACCGCCGACGGCAATGTAACTTCATTAGCGGAGGAAGCATAACGACTAAACCCAATAGGAAATCATTACGTTCGATTATGCTGTTTGCAGCGCGAGCCGTGCTCGCCTACTTCGGTGCACGCCCGTTCGATTTCTTGTGAAAGATATTGCCGTTCACAGGGAGCAATCAGGTACAATATTTCATCTTTCAAGTTGAAAAACTCGAAAACAGTGCTTCACAAGCAACGGTTACTAAATCATTTCAAAAATCCCCACGGTGGAAATTTTCCCCAACACCAATCCGAGCAAACCTCGGAAATCACAAGTCTGGTATAGATCCCCGAACACGGCGAATACGTTTCCTGGAGGAGTACAACGGCGAGTATAGCTCGCGCCACGAAGCTCGGCCAACGAATACGGCTCCATTTGGTTAATTCATTCGCATATTAGAGCTCTACATCACGGAAGACGCGTCTCTGGCTGCTAGTCGCGTACGGAGCGTCACGAATACGCTCACCGGCTCTCGGCTTCGCTCGCGCGAACTTGTTTGCGGATAGGTACCCGGGTCGCGTGTATACCTATACCCTCTCGCAAGCCGCTTCTTGGCCGCGTATTCTATACTACTTCCACACCTTCCGCTCCGTGTCGTTTGTACCGTTTGACGCGCGGAAGATTAACTACGGGCACGTAGCCTCATCTGTCTATCTCACAGCGTGTAATCGCATGTACGCGACTAAGTGCATCGCAAGAGTAATCAGCAGCGGCCCGGCGACGCAGCTTTGATTAATTGAATCCGCCCTAAGAGACGCGCTGCTTTATACCTGCTGGCACGCACGCACTGCCACTCGTTCATTCACCAACACCCGGCACCTGACCGCGTTTAATTATACCCAACGACGATTTCTTTCGCCAAGGATTTTCCGTTGCCCCCTTCGACCACGATCAAGGATCTCGCTCCGCTTGCGGGACCCTCGCTTCCTCCCGGGCATTCGTGGAGCAGAATTCCTTCGATCTGCACAAGGATTTTAACGCTTCAGCTAGGCTCGTCCTCGACGTCTTTTATTTTATCTTGTTAACACGTTGACTGCCATGTCACCCATATATGGGTGACGGAATTATTTGTCCCGGTTTTAAAATGAATTTTTACGTTAATATATTCATCATACCAAATTTGATTAGGATCTGTAAAATGCAATAAAGCTGGAAGACTACTCGATATCATACATTGAATTTTTTTCAATTTTTATTTCATTAAATAACTTACTTCGATTTTATGGAATTTTTGAGGTTTCTAGTTTGGCAGTCAAAGGGTTAATCCTGTTTGGTGTCGAGCCAGATTCCATGTTGACTTATGTTACTCAGTTGCATTATTACGCGGTTGACTTATTTTACGCAGTTCAATAATGCCACGATTAGGTATTTAATTACAATTTCATTTCTCATCTGCTTCCGATAGGTTAGCAGAATTGTATTTCTGGCGGTGAAAGAGACATTTAAACGGACTTTAAACGGCAAGGATTAAGTTAGATTTTCTCCTTCACCTCGCCTTATCCGGATAGACAAAGACAATTTTTAATCAACGCAATATATGCCATCATTTTCAAGGGAATATGTCTAAATCGAACATCTTTATAAGTCACACCTTTCAGTCTAATACGAGCAAATATACAGTAGCAACTTTCACGTCCCAAAACTATTAGGCAACCACTATTAACCTAACTTACACCCTTTAACTCGTTCATTAGAAATACGATTTTGCAGTCCCCTCAGAAATAGAAGGAATAGAACATTTTAGAAATGGTTAAAAAGGGTTAAAAACGATCAGCATCATAAAGTTCGATTTCATAATCCTGTTTGAAATAAAATCACAACAGATCGACAGCAATAAAAGATCAATAAATATAAAGTCTTCCCTTCAAGATTCTCACGAATTTTCATTCGTCTGTTGTTCCTGTCCCTGCAGCAGCAACCAGTTTCGGATCCACCCTAAACCCGTTCGATAAAATCGATGCATGCGCCGTGCAGCTAGCAACCAGAACCACCCCCGATTGTAGAAAAAAAAAAAGATAAAATCCCTGGAAAAAGGTAGCCAGTTTCGAGTCAGGGAAAAAGGTGCATTAATCTCGCTGGCGAATCCGTAACAAATGGCGCGTATCGTTTGCGCTCCAATCACATTACACGGGCCGTGGCCGGTCGGCCGGTAATTAACAGGTAATTATTTATAATGGAACAATGGAATTTAAATTAATAGTTTAGTTTCATTAATAACACCGCGTAATTTCGCCCCCTCCGTGCGTTGTCAGTGTTAAATAAAATATATGTACCGGTGAACCCGACGCCGCATTACGGTCCGGTAATGCGCGTGCTGCATCGCAAAACAGCGCTCCATCCCCTCACAGCCTCTCGGATACCAACCCCCCGCGACACACAACACACTTCCTCCCTCCTCCCACCCCCGGCACACCCCCACCGTTCGCCGTGTGTGCAACAACACCCCCCCCGTCCTCGCCCCGCTTCTGGGGCTCTGACACACACGCCGCGCCGCCGGAATATAACCACTCTACGTCACGTCTGTTATAAACGCGTAAACACGTGCTGGTACCCCTGGAACCAGGTTGTCCACTATCAAGTAAATAATGGCGCATTAAGCTTTTTCATTCGTATTCAGATATGTGCGCGGCGCCGTTCAGTTCTCCCCGCACCGGGCACACGGGCCACGTGTTTCTCCCGTTTCTGCACACGTGGAACCCGCGACCGCGAAAACCTGGGCCCCCTTTCTCTCTTCCTGGATACGCGACTCGCGCGCCAGCAGGTTGTTGAAGCACCGCTCGAGAGAAAAAAGAAATATATACGCGGACTTAATGGATCCTTATCGCGCACCAATTAGCGGATGACAATAATTACTCGCCCGCCGTTGGATGCGAGCCCGACACACCGGAGACTCTAACGAGGGCCGACGGGTCAGGGATGATGGAGAGACGCTGCTCCATAGATCTGTTGACCGTCCAACCACTGCGCTCGATTTCAGAATCCGGCATCTTGGGTCCGACGCTAATCTCTTTGATCTCTGTGAAACATCCTTCGAGACAAACTTTTGGAAATTTTTACTCCAGTCTGTAAAGTGAACCAAATGTTATTAGTATGTGATTGTTATTAGTAGATACTCTGCATCTATTACCTAAAACATTGGACACATTGATGTTTCTTCTTTCCTTTCGACGATCTTAAAAAGTTGGAAATAATACAGCGTTTACTCGATATATGTCCAAAACACGGGTCTAGCCAGGGACATGTATCGGCCAGGAGATACAAGTCTTGGCGACATATATAGAGTAAACACTGTATATTGGAATTTTTAAATGCTTCTGTGCTTTGAATTGCATAAAGCATTCTAATTATGTAATAATTGCGTTTGTATGGCTCTTAAGGACATTGGTGTGGCACACGAAGTGTGAAGGGTTAATAAAGTCGATAATTGACGATTCTGTAGAACATCATTGCCACTCCTACTACTATATATCTATTCAAATTAAGCCTCATACACATACATTGATCTCAGAACAAGGAATTCCCCAAAACACTGCTAGAAATAAATTCTAACCACTCAGGATCCAACAATAGACAAGCGTCTACCCCGAAGACCCTCGACAGAAGAATACCAGCAGCGTCTAATTGAAACTAACCGATCCCCAAATTAACCGTGCTCGATCCTTACAAGCTCCACCCTCTACCCTCGCTGGAGGGTTCTTAAAAAAATGTCGGTATTAAATCACCGTCGCCTTATTCGTCTACCCGGTTGTGTCCTGATCGTGGAGCAGGCTGCGGCGAGGACCTACTTATCTCGAGAGACAAGAGAGCAAGGGGAGAGACAGACTCCTCTCTCTTTCTCTTTTTTTTTATCTAGTTAGACGAACAGCCGAGAGGTGCGACGATGGGGAAGCGACGAGACGTTTCGAGAGACGTTTTACCAACACCGTTCGGTAAAAGGTGGAACGTAAAAGACGGAGGGGTTGGGAATTTCTGGGGAAGAGGGAGGCCAACGGAGCGAGGGTGTTATCTGGGTGGCGGAGGACCGAGAGCGGAGCAACATAAATATTAGGCTGCTCGTTAATGCCTCTGGTAGCTACTGGCGTTACGTTTCGCAGTAAGTAAATTACGCGATATGAAATTATTAGCGCCATTAAAGAAATTTATACTTTTTCGGGGGTCCCCCGGTGTCGTTCGCCGTCTCGCGAGATCGGTGACGATTTTTCTATTTTATCTGGTTCCCGTTTGCCTCGCTGCCTCCACCCGATATCGCGGGAAAACCACCCCCTCACTTTCCATTTTCGCGACTTCTTCCCTCGAACGGGACCCGCCCCCTTTCGCACCCTCCCCCTCCCCCTGCTCTCATCGTGTACCGCCTAATGTATTTGCAAGAGCCAATTCCCATCGTTATCCCCGGCTATGATCTACGGTTACTGCGCTTTGATTGTCAGATATCTGCGTCGTTTGCCTCACCTACCAGCGTGAAATGTTGCCGCGCGGAGAGGAGCAGCCCGAGCTACGCGATAACCCACAGGTGGGAGTTTACGGTTCTCTTTAACTTCCTAATATTTTACCGCACTGTCGCGCCCGACCCCTCGCGAAATTTTCATTGACACATTGTTCCGATTTTTCTTTTTTTTTTTTTCGTGTGTATCGACGAGATCGAGCCGGCCGGACGGGGTGGGAACTGTTTTCCGCGCCGCGACGAAAACGCTCGCACGTCCGCTCACATAAATTCGAATTCTATGGAGATTGTTTTGAGCACGCGAGTGCACTGAAAAAGTGGATGGCCGGAGACGAATGTCCGTCGAGGCTGCGCACGCCCGCGGTTCGACTTTGTCGGAGACAGTTTAGCAATTTATTTCTGGGTAATTAATAGACTGTGGATTTTCGGGCGAGATGAAAATTTTGTGTTAATTGTAAGACGCGGGAGCCAAGTACACATTTCTTTCCTTACTTGAAGATACTTTTCATTCCTACTAATTTTGCTTCGAATTTAGTTACACGTAACATTTCATGACCTTCTTTAGTCAAGTACTATAAGAAAAATTGTAAACTCGATAATTTCTGTTATAAGAAATCAGAATAAACCGAAATAGAAATTATTTTATTTTCCATCGATGCATATTGAGAGCGTCAGGAGTGAATGTATGGAAGTATGTTTTAATTTGAAGCCTTCGAATGAAACTGTAAGGGGAGAGCATAGGTGCATAAAATAATCGGCAGTCTAGTAATTTTTATGCAGAAAATATTTCGTGCAGCTAGAAGTAATGTAATGTATTAGTTTTTAAAGGAAAGCGAAGCGTGGAGGGTTTTCGGGATTTAATCAGTACCGAATTGTAATTGAAGGGCGCAGGGAATTGTTAAATGCATTGTTTAATGTAAATTTGTTTAATGTAGAATGTAATCGGAGCGGAGGCGCCCTTTGTGCGTCGATATTTGTAATTCCCGTAGAAATGTGACATTTGAGCGCGAGAACAATTCATAATTCAAAGGGACACGTGTATATTAATTCTTTAGGTTATTCAGCCGCATTCATACGGGCCCGTATTTATTAAATCGTCGCGGATTTGCATTCAAACTGCCATTATCCCTCACGGTAGAAATTCATAGTTTAATGGCAGCCATTCGATATCTCTTTGTATGATAATAAGGCCGATATTTATAACGTTGCGGTGATAACCCGACCCGCGTTCATGATCGCGTTCGAATTATCCGGGAATTTCTTTCGGCCGCGAGAAAAACAGATTGGCTCGACAAATCGCGGCAAATTTAAATCCCATAAAGAATTGCGCGAACACGCGCGGCGAATACGCGAAAGAAAACGCGAAACAATCTGCAAAACGATTCGACAAAAATTTATCTTCATTAAATATTCCCTCTATTATCATTCAATTTTCTCAAATTTTAAATTAGATTCTACAATTTCCTCAAAACTTTAAATTCCAACCCTTTTAATTTCAGATCATCAATAATTCACTTTTTAAAATATTAATTCATTTAATCTTTGAACAGTGGTGCCCGGGTCTATCGTGACACAGCCTACAAAAACCGCCCTTCAATTACTCAATTTCTGGCCCCTAAATTAAACGACCAGCACTTACATTAGATCCGACAAAAAAAGACTAATAGCTCCACAACAACTACTATCAAAACCACGTTATAAAAAATTGATAAATGAGCTACGAATATTCCCCAACACATCGATTGCAATTTATAAGAAGTCTCCGACTTCGAGGGTTAATTTACCCCCCAGGTACACTCCGGCCAAATACTTCCTCGAAGTGAAAAAATCATGTTCGCATAATCGTCGAGCTTCAACCCCCGAGGATGACGGTAGAGTACCGTCGGTCTGGAAAGCAATCGAAGGAAACGGATTCGACAGGCTGTTTCCATGTGCCGGTGGCCGTATTCATTTCCAATGCAGAGCGCGATCGGTTCGATCGGGTTGCGCAACCGAGTCACGAATTTTGAGGCGGACTGTAGGCTACATTCTTGCGCCGCGGCAAATAAAACGAGCCGACGAAGACAACATTATTACGGAGCGCTGCCAGCCATTGCTCATGCCCTGCTTCCTTACGTATTTCCATCCTTCCACGTACGTGCACGGTACACACACACAGCGACACAAGCTGTACGCCCACACGTATCCGCGATACGTATCTGCGGCGTCTCCAACACACGCCGAAGGGATACGCGACTGCATAAACAGGCAAATACGAAGAGGGACCACGAAGAGAGAGAGAGGGGGGAGGGAACGGGGAGGAAGACTGGGAAGAGAGGGAACAGGGAAAAAGACGGGAACCGATATCCACCTTCGCGGCGGATTCGCAGCCGCTATCGACAATAATTGAGTCTACCCCCGAGTGAAGCAGCCCCATTAATTAGAAACCCCGAGCTCGTGTCTGCATACCATCGATCACAAAACGAATCACTATGTCGCCGTGTGTACACACGGTGCGTGCCCTCCGTGAAAAACCTGCGTGGCGGAGGGCTGGGTCAGCAGGGAGGATGAGGAATCGTTGGCCTACGCCGATAGCCTTGTCTCCTTTTGGTCGCCTTGGTGGAAATTAATTTTCGGTGTGGTGCGTTGCTTTGCGGAATAATTAACGAGATTGTGGTTCGAAGAAGTATTTAATTTTTGTCTTTGGGAGATGTGTTTTTAGAATGGAGTATGAGGAATTGTTGATCGATGCTGATAGGGTTGTTTTTTCAGTCTTTCTAGGGCAAAACTGGTTTTTTAGTGTGATATGTGGAGCTAGGATATTTCATTGATTAATTGACGAGAATGGAGATGAAAGAATAAGGGTTGTTTTCTGCCTGTATAGGTTTGATTTAGTATAGAGGACGAAGAACTGTTAGTGATCGTGTTGTTTCTCTTCAGATTTTCTAACTGGAAATTATTTTTTAGTGTGTGATAGACAGAACAATGAATTCATTGGTACATGAATTTACAGAAATTAGTATTAAAGGAAATTATTATTTATTTTCTATTTTAGAAGAGGTTGATTGGCTATGTAGAAATCCATTTCAGAATTATTTGTTTACTGCGATGAAAAGATAAGAAGAAGGTTATTTTCTGAGCGAGACTCAATGTTACCTCGATAGAGAGGCTCGCTGCCACAAGACAATAGAGCAACGTCATTGATCATCTCACATGAGGATCCTAGAACAATACCGTGCTTCAGAAGGAAAAATGATAAACCTTCACCTTGGCAATGCCATAAAGGCGCGAGAAATATAAATTTCTTGTAACTCCTTCACCTTATAGAAAGCTACCATCAGGGAAACAACGTTTCTACTTATATTTATTGTTATGCGAATGCAGCAAGTTCCGTTGCAACTGTAATGTACCAACGCTTCGCTATGACATATTCATTCCCCTCATCCAATAACAATTCATCGTGGGTTGTAATCTATGCGTTTCAGGGGTACCGGGCGTTTCAGAATTTGTGGGGATCGGAGACACGTACAGAAACAATTAGTAACAATTGTGACAAAGACTATCACATTCGCAATATCAATCTTCAATGTATAGACCATTTCCCTACAACCGAACACAAACAAGAACAAAATTTCATTTAGTTTTACAAGAAAAATCTTAGAACCTTGGAACCCTGCACTGATAAATTAAAAAATGTATATACTTCCCTAATCCCATTACATATTGTAAAGTGTACTAAAAAATTCAGGATCAGATAATTTTCTCAGTGATCTCTGCATATTACTAAACACTTTCTAGCGTTATAAAAATTAATAAAATGGAAATAAAATCATATCAAATATTGTATATAAAATGAAGACTTCACAGATTTCAGTGATGAATGCTTTCAGTGGCGACGACCCATTCCTTTACTGTTTGAGCTCGAAGAAAATGATTAACACAGATTACACACCGGGTGTCCGCGAAGCAACGACTCATAGTGAAATGATACATACGTGGATCAAAAGCAAACTATATTGGCGGAAGGGGATGGTGTCACCGAGGCCAGCTAGGCCCTCAGTAAAGGTACCATAGCGAAATGTACGAGCAGGTTCAGCAGAAGAGAGAGAACGAGGGAATAAAGTGGCGGAGGGCGCTACAATGGAGTTGGCACGGTCTGCGGTCATAGAATCATGGCTGTCTATTCAATGAGCTCGAAAATAGCCTTCTCCAACAGATATCTCGAGGGGATTCCGTGGACGGGGTATATTTTACGAAGGTGCACGACCCGCTGTACTTCTAATACCGCGTATCTGTATTGTTAAGCGCCAATTCTTTAGCGGAATAATATTGGATTTGATGTACCGCCCACCGTTACGCCGTCATCTGGATACGTTCCGATTATCCGAAGTTTCGGCTGGCCTCGTAGATTTATCACCAACCCCTCCTCTCTCTCTCTCTCTCTCTCTCTCTCTCTCTCTCTCTCTCTCTCTCTCTCTCTCTCTCTCTCTTTCTACACGTCCGACTTATTTTCTCGTGTTGCTCTTCTGGCTCTCGGTTTGTTTCCACACTCGTATTTTGCAACAGCGACGAAACGACCTACGGCTCTGACGTTATGGGACAACGGGACACTTTTCTTTGAAGTGGCCGCTGTTTCATCCGTTACAAAACGACTCCTGTTAGTGGACCCGATTTTATGCGATTGTAATCCAAATGAACACGTCGGTTGTCAATCAGCAAAGAAATTCGAAGAATTTATGAATATACTGTGTATTCGCAAAGATTAGATCCTTTTTGTCTCTAATGATTTCTTCGACAAAAAAAGATTATCTTGTCTTTTGAACATATCAATATTTATTTCAATGTTTGTTCTGTTAAAATAATTTTATTCCGAATTATAAAAGATGCGAACAACTTTCATACTTAATAGAGCTTATTGAAGATGTCGAGTCGAAAGCATGCAATTTTTGTTACACACAACCTGTTCATAAATGGCATAATTTCAGAACTATTAATGTGTTCGTGTAGTAAACATCGCTGAAATAAATGTTTCATTGAAAATATCATAGTGTTGCATTAGCCATACACTACCCAACTGCAACTGAAAGCAAGAATTATAAATATGCTGCATTCAGTGCCTAGGCAAAAATTAATTAGCTGAGAATGCTTGAATTTATTGGAACATCATTTAAGAACAATACTTGCTGCGAATCTAAAAAATGAAATTGATATTATAATTTTCTACGATGTTGGACTCCTTTTTCTCGGTGTTCAATTTTCAACAGGGATACGAGTGAACAAGGAACGGCAGAAAAGTATATAACAAATTAGAAGAATCTTGATTAGCGTCGCTTTATTCTCGGACAATTCGACACTTAACTAAATCAACATTTCACGTGTATTCTTGGATCGGCGCCACGCTGCACTTCCCGTCACGCGTCCGCCATCATCGGAAGTTATACGAGCGTTTGAATCGGCGCGTTAATTGTCCCGTCGGTTCCCAATAGGAATCTCACAAATAACGGTCAAACAATTTAACATATCCCGCGACTCCGCCGTAATAATGCTGTCCAATAAAACGGCAGCGGCCAGCAGCAGCGGCCGCCGGGTCCGGCCGAGCAAGATGGATAGGAAAATCCACCGGCGAAACAGCGGGACGAGAATTAATTGGGCATCAAGAAGAAGCGATGGCCGAAAAGTGGCCCATTCGTTTCGTCTGTCGCTGGCCACGATGGATCGCGAAATTCTCGCTGAATATTCTCTGGCGAAGCGTCGCCGGTTTCGATGGAAATGAACATCGGCGCGACCAGCCAGCTAGCGAGCGAAAGAAGTGCCAGGCAACTATGCTTGTTCGCACTGTTAGCAACATGCGATACCTCTAAACGCAGCCAACAATTCTATCCACTACACTGCGGATTGAGCACATCTGTAACGAAAATGTGAAATAGATCAGACAGATCATAAGATTGCAAAGAGATGTTTATTTTTACGTTTCATTTCCAGTTTCTTGTATTTCTTGATTAATGCACAAGATTTTTACTTTGCATAACAGGCTGCTATCTATAAGATAAATTCTTCAAGAGCAATACCGTCTGACATCATTACAGGAATTTCTACTAGTCTCCATTCAGACTTCGTTCATTTATTATAGAACCAGACAATTGAAAGAACGTTCTGCAAGACGAACAATATCAATATTTATACAGAACATTCCATATAAAATTCCTTTAACTTCTACATTGGATTTTACTATTTATGACCACTCTGAGACCCTCTACATCAAAAAATAAAATGGTTATCTCATCTTCTCGCCTTCTCTATTTTATTCACTTTCGGTGAATTCCGACAGAAGAATAGAGCAAGAAAGAGAAAGAGAGAAAGACAGGAAGAAGGAGAGGGGGTAGAAGGGAGGAGAGAGGGTGTCTGGTGGATCCGTCGACGTAGAAATCGCGAAATCCCGACGGGGGGAATACTATCCGAGCGGGGAATTCCAATGAAAATTAATCGCGAGTATCGGGGAAAAATGGATGGGCCGAAAGTGGCGCAATCCTGGCGAAGGTGTAGATCGTGGATTGGTCCGAGGGTGTAGGTAGGAGCCAAGAGGTAAAAGGGTCGCCCAGGAGGTCACTGCCGAAGGAGTCGTAAGAGAGAGGGCGAGGAAAGGGGGTGGAGTAAGGAGGAAGCACAGGTGGGGAAGAGGGTTAGGCGAAGAGGAGATCGGCAAGGGGAACGCGCCGGGAGGTTGCCCTCCATGAATCACGACACGGAGGCTGATTTAGGGGCCCCGAAGTTACCGCTATAGGTACTAGCTGCCTTCTGTAACCTCCGCGCGAACCTACCACTGTACCCTGCGCCTCCAACGGATATTATAATCGGACACTTTTCCCGCTAATTACGCCGCGCGATCACTCTCTCATCCACCATACAACAGGTAACAAAAAAAAAGGTTCCAATCCAGAACCTGCGAATACGTCATTCTTGACAAATGCATATTTTAGGAATATTCGTGCAATTATAAAGGCAGACATGCTTCGGAAGTATTTTGTGAAATTTTATGTAAGCGCATGTTTGAACCGCATTGTGTACGATTTTAAATAAACAGAACTTGTTTTAGCAGCATTTTGTACAATTTTAAATAAACGGGACATGTTTTAGCAGCATTCCGTACAATTCTAAACACATACACATTTTAGAAGCATTCTGTACAATTCTAAACAAGCACATATTCTAGCAGCATCCTGTTGAATTGTCAACAAATAAATACTTTAGTAGTCTGTACAGCAATCTATTCAATTCCGAACAAATGCATATTTCAGCAGTGTTCTGTACAATTAATTTCACTTTGAATTCTTTACCTCGAATGCTTGAATTCTTTAGCCGTTTTCGTTGAATTCATTGTTTGATGCGCCAGCTGGCTTCCTGATGCATGTGACGTGCAGAAAAATCGAAGTCCGATACGGTGTTTTATGTTTTATAGACACATAGAAGATTTTTCATGAAAAGTCAAAGCGCAGGAAACTTTGCTGTACAATTAAACAGTAAAAATTCGATAAAATTGATCACTTCAAAATTGTTCAATTAAAAGCCTTAGTGCAGAACGGAGTTGGGTCTCCTTTTAATAAAATTGTTCTTGTTGAATCGTACTTTTCATATTTTCTTGCATTGTTGATTGATTGGGTGAAAGATACACTTTTGGCACCTTGGACACCTTTAAAAAAGACATGAACCTAAAGTGCTTATAAGAGACGTACAAATTAAGCACAATTGTAATAAAAGCAAGCATAGTACTGTATTTTCTCGATATACATATGTCAGCAACACGGGTCTTGTCGTACCTGACCCGTATTATGTTCACACTACTCGGCGTCCGTGGCCCCTCACGGGGTATACCCCGCGGTAGTGGGGATAGTTCTGCGACTTCTATCAGCCAAGTGTTTGCGACATATATCCAGAAATGGCTGTACCTACAAAAGAAGAACAGAGAACAAGCAATTTAAAAATGAAGAAAACTCTTGTCCCTTTGTCTCGTGTTGTAGGGTCCCTATAATTAAAAATGTTGAGTGACCAGGTGGCAACATGGCAGTAGCCAGGGCATTGCGATTAATAATATTTCATCGATAGCAATTTGTCCAGCGGTACAACGAGACCCATGGATCCACCTGCTTTTTCGCAGCTCGAGAGTCGCGTTATAGGGAAGAAATTAGGGTGATGCATCATGGTTGAAGATGATTAAAGCGTGTAACGAGTCGGGCCTCGGTACCGCCTCGACAAAATCGTTCGAATTAAGACGCCGCGATATCAGGGCCCCCGGAGTCCATGAAACAGACGAATAAATTAGAGGCAGTACCTGCCCATCGAAAGCACGGTACTGATAAATCTCGGGGCGCGCGCTCACGCTCGCGCAGATGCGGACCGCATGTATTTTACATTCTCAATTCGGGATGACCAGATTTATTGGGCTTCACCAGCCAACCTCCCTCTTTTCAGCCCTGCCTATCCTATTTCTGCGGGAGCGTATAGATTCATTCATTCCCGCGAGAAACTGCGCGAAAGCCCTTCGAAATCAACCATAAAACGTGTACACCCTTACGTTTAAATTGGGTCACTAAATGTTTCTGGAAAATCATTTTTCTATCAAGACTGGTACAAATCAATCACGAAAATACGTTACTCTCTTTGCGAAGAATTCATGGTACGATTTAAATTCATAATTGTTGCATTGATTGCATAAGACAGGAGCCAAACAAACCAATCTTGCTCCGCTTAGAAATTTTCTAGAATTAACCCTTTGCACTCGACTGGTGACTCTGAAGCACCACTAGAAATTGTTGTGGCATTATTTCAAAGAAATTACAAAAAATATTGCAAAATATTTGTTACATTACAAGATTTGTACTCAATAGATTACCAAACATTTAAATATTATATGTAGAAATCGGATCAGTTTCGTACGAATAAAATGAAAATATTCCAAGACGGAAGAAAAATTTAGTTTTACAATGAAAATAGCTCCGAGTGCAAAGGTGTTAAAAATTAATTTAAATTCATTAAACTGTTATTTTAAATTTCATCTACTTTTCCGTAAATGCATAAAAACCGCAGTGTAGTCATAATCTAAGGGTGATTCTTATTGTACGATAACAAAACTGTACGTTTTTAACCGTGTTAATAACAACGATGTTCACTGCAAGAACTGTGGAACAAATGTCGGTTCTTGTAATCTAGTTCGACACAGAAAATTGTCCAACGAGAGTGTCCATGTTTTACACGCTTCTTTCATCGGTAATCTTTACTTACGCAGTCTCCGGTGCTTCAAATTCGAACCTAATCGTGTGGAACACTTCCCGCTGCATTCCACCATCCCCATCCCCATCTCCGACGCCCACTCCAAAACCCGCCGCACTTCGGGCTGCATTTTCCGCCCCGCGGCCAGGTGGGGATCCGATTAACTTCGTTCGGACTGCGTTAAGAGTTTGGACCGCGAGCGCGTGGCTGAACCTTATATGAGCTTCTAATGCATTACCCCGGCAATGCTCAAGAGAAGAGCGGGAAAGGGAATCGAGACAGAGAGAGAGAGAGAGAGAGAGAGAGAGAGAGAGAGAGAAAGAGAGAGAGAGAGAGAGGCTCGTCGGGGAAGCGGCGCATGCAAGCTCGCAGGCCGGAATGGAGTCGTAGGATAGCAATTTCGACCGAGCAGTAATAAAGCACGTCTGCGCGCCGAAATCCTGATGAATGGCCGCGCTTAGGCTTGAAATGGAGAAGCGACGAGCCACTAACACTTACTCTGCCCGTGCCCTCTATGTGTCTCTCTCTCTCTCTCTCTCTGTTCTCTCCTCTCTCTCCGTTTCTCGTCCCCGTGGTACGCGTGCATGATCCTTCCAACCCCCCTGAACCCCTTCGTTGCCCCTCCCTCTTCTGCCCCCGTTCTCTCGGCGATCGAGCGTTCCTCTTCCTCTCGTTCCATCGTTCTGATCATTCATGACTCTGTCCTCCTCCGTCCCGATTCGGCCGGCTTTATCCCTTCGTCTGATCCCTCCACATTTCAACGTGGCCCGGCGCAATTTATACATTCGATTTACTATCGCCGCGTTGCGGAGGTGTCATTGTTTTATCGGGCTTCATTATAATGAACCGAACACCTCCGGGGCCCCAACGTCCTCCGATTATGATGCATCTGCGAGCTGCATTGTCTGATCGTGACCGCTCAAGGGGGTCCCGCATCTTACCGAGACTACGACTTCATCGTTTCAGCCCTTTTTAGCGATCGAATGATGCGGAGCACTATTTTTAGTCGGCATCGTTCTGCCGCAGGACCTGGTCCGGAAGAGGACAATGGCGGAGATAGTTCTATGTTGAACATGGCCGGCAAAGAACATTTTTTTGAGGCGCAGCTTTCCAGGTTTTAAACATAACCCTCGGACGATGGATATTTTTGACGATCTTATGGCAGGCGTAGCTGAGTTCATTCAAATGCCAATTTTCCTCTATTTTGAAACCCAACTCCTTTAACCTTGAATAACCAACATTTTCTACGAAATTCAATGCACGCTTCAACGCATATTTTTATGTAAATTAATCTGTAATCATCCGAGAACATAAAAGCGTATAATAATGTTGCAATTTGACAAAAAGAAAATATTGAAGATGTTTTACAAAGAAATTGAAAGTGGGAACCCGGGCACTCGGTTATAGACTCAAGGATGAAGATTAACGTTAACCCTGATACGTTCCTCGAAGTGATCGATCTCTTCATTCTGTTAAATAAAATAAAAAATAAAACATAATCTGTTGTTCTAAAGTGTGAAATGAAAATTAATGAAATACTATTATATATGTTTTAAATCCTAGGTTCTTAAACAGTGGACTGCAGGCAGAACGAATTTCAAGGAGCCCCAAATCGAAAGTAGAGAACGCACGTGTAAAAAGACATCACAGAATAGGTGGACGTTTAAACTCTTCCCTGCACTCGTCAGGGGTGATCAGCAGTCTATAATGAACAAACCGGAATTACGGGGAAATTACCGGGCGGAAATTCCTTGGGCAAACCTTGGAGTCCCTCGCATCCCCTAAAAGCCCTCATCATCGTAGCTAAACGAGGTCCGGCCGATTCAGCTCCTCGCCGCCGCCACTTTGTCCTCGAGCTGTTTGCGTTCTGGGGGACTGGTTTCTTAGTGTTTACTGCGATCGTTTCGGGTCTGAACACGGCCGGTTAGTCAGTCGGCCTGGTAATTAAAGAGGATCCGATCCATTTTTCGGAGCGGGAGGATTGCCGAGCGGTTCTTATCGTTTCCGCCAGGTTGAGAGCAGCGCCTAGCTCGCGTGCGCGCGCGCGCGCGCACCAGGAGAGGCCGTGTTTTGTCCTTTCTGCAGCGTCTGTTGGTTTTTCCGGTGGTGGTCCCCGGGTAATATTCCCGAATAAGTGGGGAAACTCTTATCTTCCTAAGTGCATTACCAGAACCGCATACATTACTCCTTTACGCGGGCTTGTCGCGTGTATTGGGTACATACAGCCGCGACGAAGGTTTACGACGAGGACTCCGAACCAGAATATTTTCAATGTATGCAAGAACACGTTCCGCCCTTCTCCTAAAGCAACCACTGCGAAGTAATCTCCCTTTCTTCGTGCATGAAGAACTGACTCGTGTCGTTGCGCGGCATAAAAGCTCACGCCTACCGCCTAACGTACCCCGGCGTCGAACAAATTACAATATTATGCCGGAAACTAATGGAACAACCCGCCGCCCCACTTCAAGGAACAGAAATGAACCGCGAGAAAGCCATACCACGATCCCGTCTCCCTCTTATGCACCCTTCTGGACGCTTTCCATCATTTCGCCCATTTTCGACCATTTTGGCCAAACAAGCCCGACAAAACGGTAGAACTGTCGCCCGATTGCTGATTTCGTGGCTAGTCTAGGAACTTTTACAGTAACTACTAGACCATTCTAAAAGGCGTGTTGTTTTCTGACACCAACTACAAGTGTAAAATAATAGTATATACATATAATCTCAACAATCAATTACGGAATTTGATAAATTCGCCACTAATATATAAAATACAATTCTGTGTGGAATGTTCCTTAAAAAATAATTATTATTGAATTTTCCTTTAAATATGTTTCATAACATTTTTCAAGAGTTTTTGACACAGTAACTCGTTTTTAGCACTACGTAACTGTTTTAAAAACGGCGTCGCGACTTCTCCTGTCTTTCTTTTTCGAACCAAAAATTATTCAAGGCTCGAGCGAGCATAAACACTGAAACCAGAGCTCAAGGGACATAATGATGTATTAATCGACGGAGAAGATAAATCGCAGATGAGTCACGCAAGGATTTTATAATTTAATGACCGGCGACACAAATTTGGGACTCCGGTGAAATTCCGATATTTATCGAACCGAGGCGAGAGCGGCTGAGTTATTCGACAAGGTTGCAAATATGATGTCTCCATTCCACGTTGCAGCTTCGTCGCATTCCTCGCGCCACTCGTAGGTGGTCGCGTGAATCATTATTTCAACAGCAAATAATTTTTGCACCTCCTCGAGGGTTAGTCGAGCTGTTTCCCAATACAAGATAAAAGCTCGATCTGCGCCTGACGACTCGTCCTTCACACCTATTCGTCTGGAGAAGCGCGGTGTAATATTTTATGGGCTAGGTAATAACTCAACACCTACGCGATAAGCATAAGAAACTCCCATTAGGCGTCTCCCACCAACGCGGGTACCCGGTAGCACGACGCGTGGCACTAAATATTTACGTCTATATTTTCAGATTGATGTTTACAGAAAAGGAGTAGACCGTTCAATCAACTACCGAGATACCGAAACAAGCTTCTGCATTACTTAATTTTCATATTTTGAATAATGGTACAGCCATTTTCATCGGCGCCTCAGACTGCTAGGAGTCGCTGAATGCATTCGAATGCAAAGGGTCAATCCTTGCATTCAGATTCTGAATTTTAGGAAGCAACAGAAAGCGGTAGACAAAGACCTGGACCGATAAAGCAGCGTCTGCAGTAATTAAAAATGTAGTGAAACAAATCGCACCTCAACGCAACTAGTCCAAAGGCCAGAGGATCCCGCAGAAAGGCCAAGGCCGCAGTTCAGCAAGCAGAAACACATCGGTATCGCGGGTGCGACCATAAATCGCGACAAAAATCGAGGAACGCATCGAAGTCTCGGCAGTCGGAAGATCGTTCTCTGTTCGCATCGGTCATCGAGGATGCACAGACCGGAAGTAGCAGACAAAATCGCCGTGGAACAGCTCGGGTGAAAGACGAACGGATCCTTATTTCGGCAGCGTCGCTTTATACGGTGATAACTCAGAACGCGACATCACCGCGCACGGTATTCCCGGTTGTTGAAGAGCGACGGCGTGAAATATGCGTCTGGTGTCTTATTCCTCAGCCCGGTCGGTTCCTCGGGAACGGGAAAAGGCGACGAAGAAAACAGAGGAAGAGGATCATCGCCGGGCCACCGGGGGTTGTTGCTGGGTGCTGCGAGCGGAAAACGTCGTTATTGCCGGCGTTGCTGCGAGCAGCTCCCGAGCTCCGCGTTCCTCCGCGGACTTACGATTATTATCGCGGCCGTGCCCGGCTAGTATGGCCGCGAAATGCGGCCGCTGTCACATTATAGTTTCGACCGCGGACATCAACGGTGGATGCTCCACTGGCCACCCGACGTCGTTCGTCCGCGACGCAAGACTTTTCGCCCGATTTCCCGGTGCCCGCGTCCACTCGAATATCCCACGGTTTCCATCGGACACCCACGGCCCGCGCCATTGCTCATGCAATACGGCCCATAAGTCACCGGACGCTGCACGTCAGCAAATATGCTCTAACTTTCCGTTTATTCAAACAGAAGATAGCGGCGGCCAGACAAATGTTCGCTGGCGACGAAAGATTGCCGGACGTTGGAAGGGGCTTGCGGAGGTTGTCCGTTTTTTCAACTGCACCTTTGACCCTTTAGGTTGTACATTCCATTGATTATTGAAAATCTACGACCGCTATTTGGACAATCCGGTAAAGTATAATCAACAATTCTAGAAAATTCTATAGTAGAACATTCTATGGTAGAATTGACAGTTCTATTTCAATTATCGTGTGATCAGATTACTTTCTGACAAAATTCAACCCCCGAATGGCTTGAGTCGGGTCCATTTTGACTCAGAGATACAAATATTCCATCTTCACTTTGCTTCTCTAGTAATTAGCTTATGTTATTACTAGACTGTGGATTTTATGCATTTATGACGAAAATGAGGAGGTGTAATTGAATACAGCAAAAATATTAATAGAATTTAAAGCTACTGGTGTATTATTCTCAATCTATTGAACATATTCAGAAAGAAATTAAATTTTTATTTCGCATAAAGATCCGCAGTCTAGTTATTACTAATTTATAGTAGGTTCAATTTAAAAATCAACGTCGATTAAAGAGAACTGAGATGCAAAAATATGTAAAAACTGATCGATACACAAGAATTTAAATAGACTAAATTCAAGAGGATGAATAAAACAATTTCCAGCGTTCTCATAAATAGACTGCGGATCTTTATGCATTGATGGCTTACGGAAATTTTCAAAAAATGCAATAATATAAAATTCGAGGGAATTTAGTACGATTTTTATTTGTTTTGGATCCACAAAGGCTGTTCCCATTAAAAATAGGATTTTATTACTGCTCACATTTATATATACTCATATTATATTTATGTCTACTCATAAAGAACGAGAACAAAACTCTGCGATTAAAATTCCTCTACCACAAAATCGAGCTTCAGAAATTCATGTATTCGAAAGCCGAGTTCCCAAGGATCCCGAAATCGTTGCAGAAGACCCTCCCCGACGCATAACGTTCTCCCAGCAACTGCGGCAACCAGTTCCGCCCGGAGCAGGGGCTCGAATTTCGTGCAACCGGGTCCGCGAAACAGTTGCATCGTCCCGGAGAGGTTGTTGCTCATTAAACTAATTTCCGAGCGGTGGTTCGGGGCTCGGACCACCGGTGAAGAAATACGAAAAATCCCGGGGTTCGGTGTGTATCGGTATCGTGGCCGGGTCTCGAAGTCTCGAATCGCGGCGAAGACTGATTTACCGCGGCGGAACGTCCGCCGGGGGAATGAAATATTCTCGCGCACGGCCGTAGCCTGTTTTAGCAAGTTCGTGCTTCCCGCGGCCCGCAGAAAAACGAAAAAGTCGGTAATAACAGGTCTCCGGTATTGAACGATTCGCGCGCGCGTCTTATCGGCGCGGCACCAATTCGATTTCTCCACCCCTCCCCTCCTCCACCACCCCCCTCTGGAAGACCCCGATGGGGGTTTGCTTACTTCGCGCAAACCGCCACCCACGTTCGATCGCGAAAAGTTTTTGCAGTGTTGGTTTCGGGTCGGACGGGTCATCCATCGCGGCGCGAAAGAAGCGCGAGGAATGTTAATACGAGCATTATGATTTATCGACGGAACATCGGACGGAACAATGTTGCGGATCGAGAGCCGAGAGACACACGAGGAACGGGGGTGAACGGGGGGGGGGGTGTGCGGCATTCTCCTGGCTAGAAGGGACTAGATGGGGCTCCGTAGGGGTTGGCGAAATGAAGGAAAAGGCGAATAAAAAAGCCCGGAACACCCCCGAGGCTACCGACAAGCGCGCCGGCACCAGCTTCGCTTGATCCACACGAACAGGGGCTGGAGAGAGACAGAGAGAGAGAGATAGAGAGTCGGAGGGCCAGAAACAGAGGGAGAGAGAGAGAGAGAGAGAGAGAGAGAGAGAGAGAGAGGGAGAGTGAGAGTTACGTGTGCGCGGGGCGAGGCGTTTTTCTTAGTCCGCCTGAGCCGCCGGAGATTTATTCCCAGGTCCCGCAAGACAAATGGTGAGATTGTGTCCAAAATTTTAACAGCGCATTTGGGTGAACACGTCCCTGCACCGCGAAGATACCCTTGTTCCTCCCCCCCTCTCTCACTCTGTTCTTGGACCACCCTTCTGTCCTCTGTGTGTCCCCCCCCCCCCCCCGCCCTCTCTCGTTGCTCTTACGCTCGCACAACTGGTATAAAGGATAAACGGCCTCAGGGGTGGGGTTCGAAGGGGCGAGGGGGTTAGGAAAGTGTTTCGAGACCGGAGGAAAAGAAGTTTTCTAGTTATCCCTTCGGCGAGAATGCGGTCCCGAAACTCCTCGCTCGGTTCGTGACAGAATCGAGCCGTGAAACGAGATCGCCACGGAAACTGCCGGTCGGGGACGGGTTTATACCAATTATTGGCTTTCGATCGGCTACGACGCGCTCGTTGCCTCGCGATCATCTATGCGCGGTAGTTAGAATGCTGCTGGCACCCCTGTTCCGTCTCCTTGATCGATCGGGAGACTTAGAATTCATCGACAGAATATGCTAATTAGAATGACGGTTTACTTTGATCCGTAAACTTATTTAGAGAAAGATTACGTTGGATTAAGTTCAAAATCGGACATTTTCAACAGACTAATATTTATACGCTTCATTGGGCAAGGATGGGCCTCAATAAGGGAGCAAGAGTAATGTCGTCAAAAATTGACTCTGAAAGTGCCGGTGACCGGTGGATATTAACCTATTATATTCGAGTCCATTCGGGGTGGGTTGTATGTATATTAATTTAAAGAATGTTGTAGCGCGTCGAGCATTCCATATATGAAATTTTGCGAGGCGGAAAGGGTAGAAAATAACGAGCATTGCTCGGCCTGTGTCCGGGGCGGAGACGGTCGAGCGTGCCTGGCGTGCTCGGCCACCAATTTCGCGCCGGTATAAATAATACACTGAGGGATGATCCTCGAGATCTGGACGGGCCACCCTCTTCGCCGGAATTAGATTTCCTATCTGTCTCGGGAGCGCGGTTTTCTTACCGTTCTTCCCGGGTGCTTTTATTACACTCGCGGCCCCGAAAGAAACGGGATTGCCGACGCTCGATCTTCGGAGGCGGATTCGTTTCGTTTCGTTCCGTTTCGTTTCGTTTCGTTTCTTTCTTTCAGAACACACAAACACACGCGCGCACACGTATAGTAAGAGCTGGGAACGCACCAGACGCTCCCAGACGGGAATTTTCGTTTCCACGGAACGCGACGGAATAAAAAATCTGACCCCGCGGCCGCTCTCCGGCTTCGTCTATTCCGTAAATAACGCCACGGGCCATCCCTTACTTTAACTTAGTGCCGGTTCGAGACAATGGCAATAAGAAGAACGAGAATCAATGTTGGGCATTGGTAAATGAAGACGAAGCGTCCCGGGGCTTTACAGTTCCTCCCCATCGAACCACGGGAAGATGCACCGCGGCTGAGTGCCACGTTGACAGAATAAAGGGGACAGGAAGAGATCGAACCGGAGAAAGAGGAAGGGAGAGAGAAAGAAGTAGAGAGGACAGAGGGTGAGAGGATAGGGTTGGCAACCAGGCAGAGCAACCATGGGAGGGGATGACGTACACGTTCAGAGATAAACGCGCGCTGCGTTCAATGAAGTCGGCTATAAAGGTGGTACCAGGTTCGGTCCTCGGTGCAGATAGTCACGAGATTCGAAGGGGTTAAGGGCTCTGGCACACGTCAGGGGTGAAACAGAGCGATCGGCCCGCGGGATCGTCAAATTATCCCCGCGGAATCCCAGTCCGTTCTTCCATGGCGCCGTCGAGTCGCCAAAATAATCCTTTGCTACCCTCACTTCAATAAATTCTCTTCTGTAGAAATATTCCGGATACAGGCAATTCCTAACAATATCCTATACCCTCTCTACTCATTCTAGAAATTGCTATTTTGCAACACAGAATACAGTGATTTCTCTATATATGTCGCCGAGGCCTGGATGATTAACGTCGCGGAATTATCCCCACCACGCAAGAAGCTCGAGAGCCCTCGGACGCCGAGGAGGGTAAACATAACACGGCTCGGGTATGTGTCCTGGACGATACATGACGCTGTAAGACCCGTGTTGATGACATATATTGAGAATTCACTGTACATCGAAGCAAACATTAATTTCTAACCCTGTACACTCGAATGGCGACTCTGAGGGTACCACTGAAAATTGTCGTACCATTGTTCAAAACAGTTTTTCTATTATTCAATCCATCTGTGTTCAATAAATTGCTAAAAATTCACGCATAAATGTTGGAGTTAAAATAGCTTCTACCGCAAAGGGTTAAATATGGATAGGAATGGGGAACGCGGTGTTGGTAGTGTTAATGACCCTCCGCCAATTTTGGGGATGTAACTTCTTTGTTTCGGAGTATTCCGACTCGTTAGTCAATTTCGAATGCGTCCCGCGGCGGGCAGAAAGATGGCCGGCGCGCAAGAAAGCCGGAGGACGGTTTATTGGCTGAGTGGCGAGGCAACCCCCAACCACCCTCGGGCACATCCCCCCCCCCCCCCGGCAATCTCTTTCCTTTACTCACGTAGCCAATTCTATTCAGACCGATCCTATCTATCTCTTTTTCTAAGCCGGCTCGCTGATACCGATTGCGATAGGCGACGCTGTCAGCCCCCTCCCCCTCCCCCCACCACCCTCCATAAAACTTACGGGGACGGGGCCGGCACAATTTTAAGTTTTACGCCATTTACAAAATGAGTCGCCATTATTTTTGCCGGCTGGATTTATCGCTACATACATTTGGACCGAGCGACAATCCAATTTATGTGGGAGTCCCGTAATAGTCTGCCACCGCAACGCGAGAAACCCACCCCCCTCTTTCCTCCTTTCTCGCTTCTGCTTCGGCTTTTCCGCCTCTGTTCGTCTCGCTCCAACCCCCTTGCCAACCCTCCGACCCTCCGTACCAACTCCCCCCTGCACTGATTAAATAAAAGAACAAATGGAGGTGACTCCTAATTAGTGCACTACTTCCTTGCATTCTTGCTCCCCGTGACCAACGACCTTACGCGGATTAGTTGCAGTCGTGCGTTACGTCGACCACTGTTCTGTGTTCAACCCCTCTCCCTCCCTCTGTGAGTTATTAGTCCCTCTTACCTCCTCCTCCTCCTTCTTCTGCTTCTTCTTCTTCGTCGATCTCATTTTTAATTGAAGAAGCCACGAATTCTTAGCAACGCTTCTCCCAGTGGCTACGTTTTAGGGGTGGAATGGTGACGCGGAAAGGTTGCAGGGGGTGGATATCATGTGCGGCGGGAGGTGGTAGATTTTTCGGTTTAATGATTTAGGAGACCCATAAACCGGGACGCGCAATTAACGACGGAACTCCTGACCAACGAGAAGGGGGACTACCCCTTCTGGGTTTACAGTTTTTAAATTGCACGCAGGTGCACCGTGATGATAGCTTCATGGGGAGGCTGACGATCGCATTGAGGAGAGTTTAATTTACTCGACACTCTAAAAGCTGTATTTGTCCTTGCAATCAAGACAAAAATTCGACCCCTTCCAGGAAAAAGCTACCGCCCATTCAATCGAACGAATTAGGCTGAAGAACAGAAGAATGTTTGCTGGTTGGTAAGAAAGGAAAATGTTAATATAAAACATAAATATGTTTGCTCTTCCCTGAATGTTAACTGCAAAAGCAGAAATCAATCGTCCCTAAGCGACGTGGAAATTTTTGTTAGCAATTTTGATTATAATCTACTTTCATCATTCTCATTCGTTCTACTTAAAATTTTCTATAATCTTTACATATCAATATGAGTTAGGAAATTTTACGTTTTTATTAACGTTCAAATAATTCTTTCAGGGGTGGTACCAAAATCAAAAAATGACCAACGCTTCTCGCAATTGATTACAAATTGCACTTTTAGATGAATTCCGTTTAATCAGGGCCGTTTTCCTGCAACTCGCGGGTGCAACGTAGTTTAATATGTCGTTCTCACATTCTCAGTTTCCTTTTTTTTTGTCACCAGGGAGTGGTAAAAGGGGGGACAGTCATTTTTGCGCGCACTTTCGGAGGCCCGGCTCGGCGGGACGCGAGCTCCCCGGGGCTGATACCGAAATTGCGCTCCGTTACATCGTAAATTTCGCGATAAATCCAGGCGCGCGAAATAGTCACGCGGAAATGCCCCGGTCCGGTGTTTGGACGAACGTAGAAATTGCCGCTGACGACGACAAATATTTCGCGAGCTCGCCGCTCCCCTGTAATTCGGCTTGATTTAATCGGCCCGGGCCCGGGAACGATGATTTTTGGTAACATTTCGAGGGTCGTGACACGTAGTTGATGAAATACAGGATGCTGGCCGGATGCGTCGTCAGTTCGGCTTCGAAGGAACTCGTTCCCGATCATTGAATGGACCTTAATTAATATATCGCGTAGGTGTTGAAATATACTCGCCATTATCCTCTGTAATTAACCCCGTACAATTGATCATTGTGTCGCTTACGTGAGAAGAACATTTTTATGATTATAAACGAATCATTTTGATGAAAAGATATATCTGTCAAATTTTCTTGTTTTGTTACGATTATAAGATTTATGGGACGCGATCGATTCAATAAAAAGTTGGGCTAATTTGAATTGTATTTTAACTCTGAATTGTTATAATCCACAATTTTTATAATTTCTACGATTTCAACCCCTTTAGAATTTTTGAACAAAATTCTAATCCGGTTAAAAAGAAATTAATAATATACATATGTAATTAATACTATTCGATTCTTACACGATGTAATACGAGAAAGGGTTAAACAAGATGCACCCCTTCCTGTTTCCATAATAAAATTATGATCAACAAAAGTTCTGACGGTAGTAGCAGCAAAAGAAATCGTGAAAGGAAAAGATCTATCAGATGCCTTACGTATCCGGTATTAGAGCAACCCCTGGTGTTCGGGGGTGGAATCCGGCTCGTTTTCGCGAGTCATCGGTCATCGGTGTGTTTACACGAGATGATCGAATGCCGGATCAGGGGTAGCGTATAATACGAAGAAGCGAGGGAGGAAAAATGAGGGTTGAGCGGAGGAGGGTTGGCTGCGAAGAGAAGGCACGAAAAAGGGAAAAAGTTCGAGTACCGGGGGGTGAGGGGATGGAGGAGTATCGGACGATAGCGAGTCGAGTCACAAGGGGGGTTGAAGAGAGAAGGGCGGGGGCGCGGCTGCGTCTGAGCTGCTCGCGATCTATGGCTCTCCTTTCTAGCCCCCACCTTTTCATCCCCCTCTACGGGGGTAGCCGGTCTCCAGCTCTTGCTGGGAGCAATTTTTTGTCCGTGGCCCGCTTGTATCAAATTACGATAAATATTGCGGTGCCGACGTGCATCCCCCCGCCCACGCCGCGACCTAACGTCACGGAGGAAAGAAAATCAACGCGCACCGAAGGCGTTTCTCAACAAAATGGACGGCCAGAACCTTCGGGGGTTGTTGCACTTGCGGGCACGAAGGTCCGTGGTCGTAGATGGTTCCCAGGTTTTATTCATTATCGACCCTTAACCTACCATGTGACTGTCATTGACTGGTCCCTTTAGGTGGAAGCAGAAATACAAACGAGAACATTTTTTTAAATTTGTTAGTAACTAAACTTATCCCCTTGGATGTTGAAATGAAAATTGAAACGAACGTAGTTGCCACTGCGGGGTTCTTGAAACATCTTAGTACATCTTGGTGCATCTTGCAGATTCATTCATAAGAAATTGATGTTCATTCATTTGTCATTTGTTACTTACTATTGTTAAAATTGTGTTCTTATCGAAATAGCACTCAGGAAATTACGAAACCATTTGCGAATATTAATTTCAACCGGCATGTCTAAGTTTTTATACGGGGACAAGTGAGATTAAAATGGTACTTAGCTTTTTTGGTATATGTATTACTATCTGCTATTATATCACAATAAATATAATGTTACAAAAATTGTAGACCCGAGCTTTTCAGACACTCAATGGTTAAAGATTCTTTTCCCTCTTGTCGCTACCCTGACAAACGCAATTTAATTAAAACCGTAAAACCACTACAAAACTTGCAAATGACACAGTCTTATGGATGGCACGTGACTGGTTAGGGGTTGAGCATGTTGCCTCTAATTGTCTGTAGGCCTTCACTTTACGCACCCCCTATCGAGACCGACATTGAAGAGGAACATATAAATTATTAGGTTGAGTCACAAATAATTTCCTTTTCTAGGAACAAATTATAACGATTTATTATTAACGTACTTATTAAGTAGCTATTAAGCTACGATTAAGTAGCTATAGATAGATCGATTAATTTGTCACAGTAGAATAGAATCTATTTATGATTCAACGTAATGGAATAAGGGAATGGACGATGCATAGACTGGGCGGAAAAGTGGGAGTTAGCTATATGGACGAAGGTACAGCTCAAGTGTCTTTTTCGGCGGGGTAGTTGGACCAAAGGGGTAGCGACTGACCTACGCCTCCCGCCCTTTTGGCAAGCCGAAAAGGGTGTGCCCTATTCTCGCGATTCGAAACGCTGTCTTTCGGGCGGCACGCAAATGTCGGCTGATTTATGAACGCGGCGAAGAACAATACGGTCCGAAACGGTCGGACGTGATTACGCGTTGAATGGAGTGGACGCCGGTGACGTCGCGGGTTTCAATCGTTCCCCTCCCGATTGATTTCACGTATCAACGCCGGACAATGGGCACGAAAGAGAGAGAAAGAGAGAGAGAGAGACAAAAAAACAGAAAAAGTAGAGAGAGAAGGATTTAATAAACTCTCCCAGGCGCCGAAAATGAAAACGGTCGCGGGCGTAGCCGAGTCGGTATCGGTCCCGAAGAATAGTTGGGAAAAGAATAATGGTGGCACTCGGCGCGATGGCGAGAAGAAGGGTACCCAAAGACGAGATAGTAAGGCGAGGAGAAGCAGAGGAGAAAGATGAGAGGATACGACGGCTGTTGAGGGGAAGGAGCGGAAGAACCAGAAGAAGAAGAAGAAGAAGAAGAAGGAATCCCGCGTGCGAAAGACTCTAGATGATTCTCTGGAAAGAAGCGTGACGAGGGTAGGTATGTGGAAGAAGCGAGTATTATGTATAACCGGGAGGAAAGTAAATATGTGCCGGACCGATGGTATACATAGCCGGGTATCCACCCTATCCAGTTGCGTGCGAAGGATAGAAAACACGAGGAGAGGGCAGGGCGCGAAGGGGGTTGTGGGCGGCGGATCCGGGGGATGGTGTGTAGCTGGTGGATGAGGTGAAACGAGACAGCCGGAGGGGAGAGAAAATGCGCGCGACAAAGAAAGAAGCGAAACAGTGGGAGAGCGAGAGAGAGAGAGAGAGAGAGAGGGAGAGAGAAGGAGGGAGATAACAGAGAACAAGAACGAGCGAGCAAAAGGGGGTGGGTAGAGGGGAGAGGGAGAGAAAGAGAAAGGGAGAGAAAGAGAGGCGGCTAGGGGGGCAGGTAGTGGGGGCTGACAGAGATGAATTCGTTTCATTTCACGCTGGGAAGCTCTCGCGTTCCCCGCGTCCGATGATTTACTGGGCTACAATGTGGTAACCCATGATTTATCGCTACCAACACGCCGCCTCGCCACTACGCCATACCTGGGTACCATGACTACGTATGCGTCGGGTCCGTGTGTCCAGAGAACTTTATACTCTTTCTCTGTTTTTCGCTCTGCCTCTCTTCTCTTGCCCCTAGCCGGCTCGAGAGAGCCTGTCTTTTCGTCGCGAGTGGGAGGAGAGGGAGAGAGAGAGAGAAAGGGGGTTGAAGACTCTCATGGCCAGAGTCATGGGATATATGTATATGCTATCCACCTACCTACATATCGCACCGAGCACCACGATGACGTCGTCGTCGTCGTCGTCGTTGTCGTTGTCGTCTTCGTCGGGCACCTCGCGATCCCCATGATTCCACGGACCGCCACCTTTATTTATGCGCGCGAGAAACCAACGCCGCTCCGCGCCGCTCTGCGCGCAACGCCGAGCCGAGCGCAGGCTCGCTAGCGAGAACGATCTGTCATTTTCAATGCGTGCTTATCTGTGAATTAACTATCGAAGTCACTCCCGGCACCGGGTTACCAGCGCTCGCCGATAAATTGCCAAGGACCGAGCGAGCTAATCATTAACTCGGCATTTTCGAATTGATCTATCGGCCGCGCCGCGCTATTATTCCGTGCCGAACCGGTGACGGTCGCACACCCCCGCGCCACCCTGCAAATTAACCCGCGTTCTTGTTTCGCCACCATGTCGCACGCCGCGTTTTTCCTGCCACCACCTCCTGTGCTCACTTCCGGCTGAAGGCCATCGGGGTCGGTGGTCCTCACCTTTGTCCACGTACGACCAAATTTGTATTAACATTTAACCTACCATTGCTTGGCGAATGACCGATTTCAGATTTTTTACTTCACAACTGTCGGTATCGTAAAGATTCTTGCATTGGAAACGATTATTCACATTTCTTTATCCAAGCACGTATAATAAAAATCGAATAAAAACTAAATAAATTGTGCCATCTTTGCAAGGCAGCGCATCCTATGCAGCAGGGCTTCCGAAACTCTGTTTCGCGACAATTTGGAAAAGTGCCTGATATCAAGAAGATATGCAATTCAAGGACTCAGAATCATCAAAGTCATTATTTATTCATATCTTTATGTTTATATTATGTCATAGTTTTATATTCACAAAATAATTACTATATAAATAATGTGTTTTAATACCATGTTTTAAGAATTTTTACTAGTTGGAATTACCTAACCTAAAAAGTAAGCTAAATGTTCCGTTAAAAGTACCGGGTTTGCGAAGTGTTCCGTTGAAGAAAAAGTTTGGGAAACCCTGCTATACAGCTTTAATAATCGCAGTCGAAATCCTTCAATTGACCTCTATTGTATAAGATCGTAGTATACAGCGCAATATTCAGAGATTCTTCAACGAAACAAACATGTGACTTCCGCTATCCTTCAATTGACCTCTATTTTGTGTAAGATCGTAGTATATAGCGCAGTGTACAGAGATTCTTCAACGAAACAAACATGTGACTTCCGCTATCCTTCAATTGACCTCTATTGTATCAGATCGTAGTATACAGCGCAGTATACAGAGATTCTTCAACGATGAAGGTTAACAACAGAACAAATGATAATAAATGATGAAGGTTTGCAACAGAACAAATAATAAAAAGAGTAAGGAAACCATTATGCGAAACATCGAGGATTTCTCGTCGAATGACCAAGTCTAGCCAGTGGCAGCGTGTCCTCGGGTTGTCTCGGCCCGCGAGATAAATTTTTTCTTGCTTTCCTGCAGGATGCTCCTAATGCGGATTAACGTATCGAACGACGTAAAAGTTTGACGACGGGGATGGTCGGGGGATGGCGTAATCTGTGGCTCGCCGGCTGATTTACCGACGGGGTAAATACAAGTCTCCTTCTCTCCGTCGCTCTGGCCTCTCGAACTTCCGTTCGACGAATTTCGATGCCAGATAAAAGAAGCGGCGGGGGAAGAAGTTTGATCGTGAATCACGTCTCCGGGGGGAAGCGATTTTTGTAAAATGCTAGCGGCGAAGCATTCGCCGAGTATCGGTTCGCCGGAAACGTCCTCGCCGGATGGAGAGGAGACACTGCTGCTTCTGCTTCTGCGGGGGTGGAAAAGCGGCGGCGGCGGCTACGGTTTAAACAGCCGAGGATTTGCCTGTTGTTTACAGCGGCCGAGCAAAGTTTACGCGGTCGAGATAAATTTCGTGGGCAAGGTGGCTGCGGCCGCTCGAAACACCGTCAGGATCAGCAAGATCCCTAATGAATCTGGTCGGAAGGACCCCCCTCCCAAACGGCACGAGATCCTCTCGCGCTAGGAGTTCGGGTCTTCCCCCGACTTTTCAGAGGGTGTCCAACTTCGGACGGCTAAGACTTCGAGTTTCCAACGAGCCGAGGATACCTTACAAGGTATCGCTCCACCTTCCCGCGAACTTACGGCCGTTTGCAATTACCTGCACTTATAATTGCGCGAAAGCTACGGATTCTCCGCGGTACGACCGCCGCGTTCCTCTTGCGCAAGTATTCGCCAAGTTGCTGTTATTCTTGCGAACCTCCGTAGCCGTAAATAACGTGGACAGACGCCGCGAAGTTCCGGTGCGTAGGGACGCCCAGGTGACGGCCGAAAAAATTCCGGTGACCCGTGTCTCTGCGCTCGAGAGACGCGGTGCGCGTATGACAACTTGGTAGTTGTACATTTGTTCGTTGTCACTTTTATTTGATTTTATTTTTCGCCGACATCGTAAAATATCATTATTCTGGGAAGATCTTTGTGAAAATCTTAGCATCAGCAGTTGCATTTGCTCAGCTTGCATCTTTGTACATTTTATGTATTTTTATTATTTTTTCTGTTATCCTCCTGTAACACTATCATTTCATTTTATTCTTATAATGAAAAGGATGGCGCCCCTACATCTTCAGTCTCGACACTGCAGTCAAATATTATTATCTTAGGTTGTAGGTTGCATTAATATTTATGTCACACATTTTCATTATTCTTATTTTTTTTTTCTTTTAACACATTTTCAGCAAGATTTCAATCAGCAACATTCTTCATATTTAAAACATTCAATTTAATGAGAAACATCAGTAGAACAAAAACATGGTCGCAGGGAAGTTGTGCATACTATGGTCACGACTTCGTGTGTTATTAATTTTCAAATAACTGCATGCACAAAATTAATCTGATTTTCTCTACGTGCAATTCGCGTAACTTTAAAAATAAGGGGATTGCTGTTGAACAACGTTAAAGCATAAAATCGAAACATTATACTAATTAGGAGAAAAAATTATTTTACCAGACAGTATCGATCCTTTTTTTTTATTTTTTCTCGACTCTTCGTAGCCGATAGCGATGCGAGTATCTTCGCGCGAAGTTTAATAACGAATTCCACCTGGCGAGGTCGCAAGTGACGCGCGCCGGTATTCCGCCGCGCAACTTCCGGTAATCGCGCGATAATAACGCGGCAGCTCCGGAGGAACTTTTGCCGCATTTTGTCGCGCGGCAGGCCGGCAGTTATAGTTCCATATGCTCGTTGACCAGGTCCATTTCGGCCCATGATGGTCGCGATACGGTCGCGTTACGGTTCACCGAGCGATTTGACGCGGAGTGCCGTAGTCTCCGTGGTCCGGCCGCGGATGGCACCGCAGACGGACGTTAATATGCGCGCGGCATCGCGGCTGTTAATCTTGTCCTTGGTCAGGGACGTTCTCAAGTAGCCACTGTGGCCGCTCGTTAACAAAAGAACGACCAAGAATCGATCGTCGATCGAGGAAGCTCCAAGAATCCATTCCGACGTCGAACGAACGTTAGAGTCGTTCGGTTCGATCGTCAGGAGAGGTCGTTGTAGCCTGTGCCGGATAGAAAAACAACAGGATGACCGTGTCATGTTAAGAATATTTTCCGAGATTCTCTTTTAAATACCAATTCCAAAAGAAAAATTAATCCAGGGGCGCGTCGAGATGCGAAGACAGTAATTTACCTTTCTGCTGAAATAACTTCTAGGTACAGTGATTTCTCTATATATGTCGCCATGGCCTGCACGATAAACGTCGCGGAATTATCCCCACTACCGCGGGGTATACCCCGGAGCTCGAGAGGCCTCGGACACCGAGGAGTGTAAACATAACACGGCTCGGGTATGTCTCGGGTGTGTGTTGTTGTTGACATATATCGAGAATTCACTGTATTTAATGCGAAGGGTGTATCGAGAGATGAAGAAAGTTATTTAACATCGTCGACAGCGTGATTAATCAAAATCTCGACTAGATCCAAGCGCAACGAGTATAAACTGCCTACCGAAGCAACCGCGCTTCATTTGACGCACCCGTGAATGCAGGGGTGCATCGCGGAAGATCGTCAGACACAAAATCGTC
Organism: Halictus rubicundus; assembly: GCF_050948215.1. Taxonomy (NCBI): domain Eukaryota; kingdom Metazoa; phylum Arthropoda; class Insecta; order Hymenoptera; family Halictidae; genus Halictus; species Halictus rubicundus. The sequence continues at coordinate 5,574,965 of NC_135152.1, forward strand.
CGCTTGTTGCTCGCGGAAGTCGGTTGGTTTTTCGCCGGCGGTTTAATTAATCGGCGGCAGAGGGCATTCCTCGCCGCGATATCTCAAACGCGGAAGCGTTATATTCCGTTGCGTAACTGCGTAACGCGATATATTTCAGCAAATAACGAGCATGCCTCTCCGCGTTGTTCGCGTGCAACTCGGTGTTCTCCGCGCTATGGCGAAGCTCGCGCTCGCGCTCCCGCCTTTTATGATTTGTGGGTCCGTGCAAGTTCTAGGCATCCATCACATTTAGCGGTCGTGAAACGAGAGTCGAGTTGTAAAACACCGCCGGCCAAATGAGGATATACGTGGCGGAAGGAGTGTCCCGGGATCGTCCCGTTGCCCGAGAGCCCGTTGGGGGTAAGTTTTCGCGTCCGGGGGTGGAAAAGCGTCGTTCGGGGGTTGGAACTGAGAGAGGTAACACGCGTGTGCCTCCCCAGAAGCCTCCAACCCTCCCTCTCCGCCCACGGGTTTTATAGGGCCGTTAAGTTAGCCCGACGATTTTCCAAACTCGTGTGATTGTCTTGTCGCGGCAAGCCGGCTATTAAATGGCACGGAAAATAAATATGCCACGGTCTCGCGCATGGCTTTTATACGGCCGCGCAACCCCTACCCGGGTTAGTCGAATACGCTCAACTTCGCGGCCGTGTTTTATCGGTTTCCTGATTTTTACGCTCGTTCCGCCACGCGGAAACGCCGTATCGTTTTTAAATTATTCAATTTTTCCGTGATTTCCTCCGGACCGGACTCGAACGACCGATTCCGGACGAACTTTTGCGGTTCGTTGTCATAGATCGGCCCGGTGCCCGCGATTTTTACAGATCCGGTGGATTTGCGATTTTTATACGTTCGTAATTAGTCCGTGGTCTAGTCAGTCTAGATGATGGTTTACCAACTTACTTGCCTCATTCAGCAAGGTTCTTGATCTTCCTACAAGGAGTAATATTTTTAATTTCTTGTTTAATTTAATCTAGTTTTTTTATAATAAATGTTGCGTTCTATATTTATTTTCTTTTGCTACTATTATTAGGGGACATATTAAATTCATCAACTGCTACTATTATTATGGGACAGAGGGAGTACGAAATAAATATATTCGAAACTGATATGGGAAATGAACGAATTGTTACGTCAACAACGCACGATGCTTTTATACAGACTATTCTGATCAACGATCAAGACATCTAAATATAAGGACAATTATTTTCTTTATTAAATCAACACTAAAAGAGAACGATGATATTGAATTGACGTTTTCAAAAGAATAGGCACTATTAGACAAGAATTAATGGAATGGATGTTTTCAAAAGGATAAACACTACGAGATAATAATGGAATGGACCCCGAAACTAATTTTCATCTTGCGAGTCGATGCTAAAAAAGAAAAATAAGCGAGGTTCACCAACCAGTCTTGACAACAGCACAACTACTAACTGCTATCCACCTCGTTGAGAGGACTTGCTAACACCATCGTGAGCACCCTTTCCCGAAATTGTGAACAGCGATTTACGGTTCCTTAAGCAACAACCCCTGACAAATATGGTGCCCAAGTGGAAGGGTGTCTGTACGCCTCCTCTCCGCAGGATTAGCTTGATTACGCGTACAGGCGTCGCAAGGGGAATAATTGCTGTCGCGTATTCTTTACGGGCTGTTGAACACTCCGCCGAGGGTCCCCATCCAAGACGGTTGCTTTTCTCCGAACGGCTCTCGAAGATTTACGTTACCGGATTGCTTAGGCTAACCAGACAGACGAGCGATCGACGCGGAAGTACCGCATTCGCCGGGACGTGTCGCGAATTCGCGCGTCGCGTCGGCCAGCTATACTATACCAGCTCCGATCAGGTGAAAGTGCTGACGCTTCACGAATGAAGACGGGAAGATAAGATCCGGGAACGCCGGGCGAACAAATTAACCGTGTTTCCGCGAGATAGCATCGCTAAACTGATCACGATACCTCGCGTCGATAAGCCGATAGCGCGTCCGGACGATTGCTCGTCTGCGATTTTAAAATGCTCGTTACTTTGACGTGTCGCAGCGGGCTCATAAATCTATATAACGCTATGCGTATTGATTACAGGTAAGTTCTTACCATCTGCTAGGATATAAAGATAAAGATTTTCGGTGAGTAATTTCTATTTTATTCCGGGAGTACCTTGTGGTTTCGAGACGGTTGTGAGTAACGATTATCCGACTTTATTGCTCGGGACTCGGTTGTTACAAAGAACAAGCGAAAGAGGAACATTTGTACAAACGTTTACATCATGTGCATTGCAGATAAGGTGTTTCCTGTGCGATTGTTGTAATTTGTTCTTATCGGACGGCCATCGTTGACCCTCATACGTTATTCGTCTTTATAAGTTGATTTGTACATAACACTGATACGGTGATAAAGAATTAATGAGGTGGAAAGATGGATAGTTAAGATTGCAAATTTCTCGTGTAATTACAACGCACATAATAAACCGATAATTTTGTTTTGAACTACATCGTAAGCGGTCGGGAATCAACCGCCCATTTAAAATTAAACATTCACGAAGGGGAGCAGTCTGAGACAACGCAATTATTAAAAATCTTTGAAAAGAGACATCTTGTCTAGAACATCAAGCAAATCATCCCCATACTACAGCATACTAAAAAATCGTCAGAACTTTGTTAAAATTCGTCAGTGAACATCAGCCAAAATTATTCCCGGATTCCGAGCTACTAAAAATCGTCCAAATTTTATCGAAATTCCTGCGTCAGCGAATTCCAGCAAAACTGGTGCCCACATTAGGAGGTTCTCAAAAACCCGCGTTATTTAGAGCTCGAGGCGCATCAATCACGTCAGTTGAGGCAAGATAGTGCAGGAAGGAGGGCGCATGACGCGGCGGTATCGGCGCCGACAAAGACGCGCGGTATCGTGCGGCTGTTGGGCTCGGTTCGCGCCCGTTCCGGCGAGAATTTTCTATGGTAGACGTTGGTCGAAGGGGTGTATCGGAGGGAAGATTGCCCGCGACCACGCTTTTCACCGTCGTGCCCCGCAGCTGTAACTCTAGGCAGGAGAGGGCAGGGCGTCGTAGAAAAAGGGGGTTGCACGGGGGTAGGGCAGCTGAATGACGGGATTCATGCCCGGGCCGTGGATTCGCAGACGCCTTGAATGGAGCTGGCGGAAGGGCTTCGGAAATTAAACGTCCTGTAGATGGTCTTTTTTCGCGTGCGGTAATGTACGATCCTCTCCCCCACCCGGTTTCTTCGTTCGTCTCTCCAGCTTCTCCCTCTACCAGGCTCTCTCTCTCTCTCTCTCTCTCTCTCTCTCTCAACTCGGCTGCTAGAGGGTGGAAGGAAGAGGTTGGGGACCTGCCACGCCGGCCAGGACAATTTCGCTGCGATAAGGAAGTAGATCGAGGCAGGAGATACGTCGCATCCTCTTCCCTATACACAGAACCACCTCGAGACCGTGTTCAACTGTGCGTGTGTCTCCCATGGCTCAAAGGGCCGCGACACCGACATGAACCCTGTAAATGCTTCCCAAAATTAACAGGAAGAGGTCCCCAAATGTCCAACTTCTGTCCGGCTTTTGGAGAATGCTGCTGAACATGTCCATAATTAATAGACTGTCAATTGAAACAGCAAAATCGTGTCGATACATTATTTCCAACCTACTGAAATTATTCAGGGAAGGAAGACAATCCTAAGTGATTCCTGTGTCTTGCAGTGAACAGAGACAATTTTTATTCTGCATAAAGATCCGCAGAGTGTCCATACGCATTCTCACCCCTCACAAAAATACTGCGTATGTAATACAGTCTTTGCTTAGCACTGAACCTACCAAGCAGTAATGCCGGTTGACATGTGTTGCCTAAAAAAATATGAAGAGATTGTGTAAAATTTGTATTGTAATTTAAAATTTATGTAGATTAAAAAATAATCATAAAAAGGAAAATTTGGAGCCGGTTATTTCGACCGGCAGTGGTAGGTTCCGGTGTCAAACGTTTTCACAAAATGATTTTGGTCAGTCAGCGTGACCCGTGAAAGGTCAAGCAAAATTTTCGAAATTCCCGGTAGGAATTGCGCGATATATATCTTCATTAGGCGCGTGAACTTGAACTCCTCGCATCACGACAGACTTCAGAAGTCTCATAATCCCGGGAACAGGTTCTGTTTGGACTTCTCGAGAGTTGTTGGCGAAAGCGAAGTACAACGATGCGAGGAGCGAGCCAATGCAATGCAACGCATGCCTACTGCATGAATAACAGGAATATCGTTGCGCCGAGGGCCACGCACATGATCCACGCCTGCGTCGGCCACCAAGGAAAGCCGTGCTGTTCGCTGAAATTCGCCCATAAAGCGGAAAGTTCGCCGAATAACACGGGAGACCACGCGATAAAAACTTGAACAAGATATCGACGGGAGTTTCACGGCTCGAGGGGAGTTAGCCTGGGGTTTTAGGAGGGCGTGCGCGGGGCCGCCACTGACCCACTTGTCGTCCCCTCTGATGTATATTAATAGCGGGATCGTGGAATCTAACGGATAATGCCGCTCATTCCGGGGATTCCAGCGAGATCGCGTCAAAAACGGTCGCGAAACTTCCTGGTTTCACGAAGAAAACGCTTCCGGGAAACGCACTTCGACTGTCCGACATCGGTTTTCTCGATGCACAAGCAAGCTGGGATTTTGGATCTCAAAAAACGGACTGAAAGTTACAAGAATATTTAGATTTATTAGTATTATAGGCTGGAAGTCGAAATAATACTTAATATTGACAAAATTTTCAGTATGTATACAACCGACTTAAATCTACAAGACATGGATACAAAAGTTTTGAAATTTTATACGTCATATAGTAAATGGATTTTTCTAGGTTCTCAAAAAAACTCAAGTCGTCTGGTCCTCATATTGAAACCGCTAACCCATTTTAACCCTTTGTTTAATGATTAGAATTTCTTCATTATTAGACTGTAGAAAAATTTCCTATGACCGTAAGGAACACGAGCTGAACGACAATATATTTGTTCTTTTAATAATTTGAAAATCGAAAATTGTGTAGCAGGATTCTTGAAATCTTGCAGTGAAAGACAATTTGCATTTATTGTGCGTCACTTGAATAAGCGATATAAATGTGGGAGGCCTATCCGATTAAGTTGCAGAACCCGGTGTAGCCTGTCATCTCCACAGTTGCAATAATGTAGACCGTGCCGTAGGTACAACGCCGCGCCGATAGAAACCAGCGATTAATATTCTGTCTGCATGTTGACGGCCGATCGATCGGGAATAAATGTCTAAGCAATAGTTATGCGCCTCGGAGTCGCATGAACGCGACATTGACTTTCACGTGGCGACCCCGATCGCATCTCTTTCGTTGCGGAAACGTATACGATCCGTTCGAAAGGAAATCGCCTTCCAAGTATTTCCGCGATCTTTCCGGACGCAATATTTTGCTTTCGATCCAGAAGATAATCTTATATAATACCGTCGGATTTTCTTGAATATTTTCTTCCGTATTTCCAAAAGATACTTCGACAACGGCGATCTGTAAATCATACAAACTCCTCTTGACCCCTTGCCCTGCGATTTTCCTTAAATCTACCACAACAATTAAAATTTTCTAGAAAAACGAAGAAAATTTACATTGTCTGTATTTGTCGAGCTCTCAAAATGATGGGTTCCAAATTTTTTAATATAGGGTTATTGAGGTTGTAAGTTAAGGTGCATTTATAAAGAATTCATTTAGTGTAATTATTTCTATGGACATATAATAAAAATTGCAAAAAAATGGTAGTAAATATTTTTTTGTTATTCTTTTTTTATAAAGTAATGTAAAATAGTCTAGGATATCGATTCCAGAGGAGTACAATTTTATTGCAGTTTAATAGAAATAAACAAAGTACACATTAAGTAAATTTTTCTTTTGATTTCTTTGTCATCATCTGGGTATTAAAAAAAAACAAGAAGTTAATGTAGGTACAAAATAATTGTCGAAGTTTTGCTAAGAGCAGAGTTAGCTAAATTATAAATAAAGTCTGTACACAATTGACTGTTTCAGTGTATTGTTTGGGGTATTGGACAGCGATAAGGCCGAGTACGTAAATTGAAAGAGCGACGGTGAACGTCGGTGGCGTTATTCCAAGTTTCCCGCGTTTCATTCGCTTTTAAGGAGGGAAATCGGGAACGAGGGAGGTAGTTAAACCGAGCAGGCATCGATGTGAAACCGACACATCTTAATTTCCTGTCAAAATATTGACAGCCGAGCGGCCATTAGCATTATGAACGACTGGTACTGGGTCAGTACCGGTTCGCCGGCTTTGCCGGCTGTTTAGTTATTGTTTCCGCCACAGATTATAGGGATGGGGTCTTTATTGCCCTATGGCGGTAATATAGGTATACCCCGGCCACACCGATACACTCCTACGAGCCCACCAATACACCCGGAGGTAGGCTTGTGCAAGCTCGCACCTGTTGGCGCCTGCGATTATGGCCGCAATAACATTCCGTCAAACTGCGAACACGTACCTAGACCTTCTAACCCAACCTAAGCCGCCCCGAACATACCGGAAACCACGTGGCCGGTGCACCCTAACCGCTTTATCCTTTTACTGCTTCTCTTCCAGTGGGACAATCCGCTTGACACTTGACAATAATCCTCCATTCTTTCGCGTTTCTTTCTGAATATTATTTCTAGACTTTTAACACGCATACACGCGGCATTAGAAATCATAATTGGGATCATTATATTTTTTTTTTAATTTTCTAATGAACTGAGACTTTGTTTCTAAGTCTACCTTTATTCGTTCATTTAAAACAACTTTTGTAAATTTTGTAATGTGGTTATCACAGTCTAATTACTTTAGCAATTTTGAATCACTTTTCCAATAAAATAACCAACTCGAAATTTTTCTATCAATCTTTGTAACATTCCCATTTTAAAGATTATAGGTAAATTTTGAAGAGAGTATACATAGTAGAATTTTAAAATAATTTGAGCCACAAAGAACATACCGGAAACCAAGTGGATACTACACCTTAACTGCCCTATGCTTTCCAATTGTTCTTTCAGTGGCACAATTAATTCTAAATTTTCTACCAATTTGTGACGAGTACCTTTCTAATTTTAAATATAATTGGTAAGATTTGAAGAAAATATGGCGCTGGTCTGAACTAATTTGAGCCACTAATACCCACCGGAAGCAGGTGAGTACGTGCTCCCAGCGACTTCAACCCTTGAAACGGTTTTTCTTAATGGACCTCGCTCTTCATTTCGGGTGCCATTTGTAAGTTTTGACGGATATACACGGCATCAGGTGTGCGGATGGAAATTGTGACGGCGCGGGAGGAAGCGAGAGCGATAGTCCCATGTAATTCGGTAGGGACTAATAAAAGGCACCCGTGATATATCTTCGCGGTGCAAGTTTTTTTTTTCAACCGACGTCGGTCGGCAGCGGCCCCGTTTATATTTATTCCGCGTGTTCGCGTGTTTTTGCGGACTTTTTCGGAGCTAATATTGTCCGGCGAAACAAATACGCGAAACGGAAAGGAGAGGAGCCGGGGCTACGATTCATTGATTTTACGTCGCGGCATTATTTATCGTCCAATATATCGGGCTTGTCGATACCATTCGTTGCGTCATGCGCCATAATAACGGTATCTTCTTCAAAAATTGTTCATTGCCGACGACGAAGAGCAGGAGAAAGGGCGGCGTGGACCGGGCCACGGGTTGCTCTCCCGCTTTTAAATTCTTCGGCCACGCTGACGAACGGAACGCGAGGATGATGTATCACGCGGTTTTTTCGGCAACGGGTTAGGTGCTCGCGCGAGAACATCAGAACGGCCCCCTCTACCAATCGGCCGTGACCACGCACACAGTATACCCGCCGACTCTAAATTCGCCGGGTAGGTCCGGGGCCCGATTTAAATTTGCCAAAAGTGGAATTGGCCGCCTGGCGAAACACTATTTCGACGCGAGTTCATTCTACCGGCGAATTCGAGCGAACTCGTCGCGTGAATTGACTTTGCCAAGGCTAGGGGAATTCTCCTAACGTTGGAGACAATTCTAACATCACGGACTGATTTTATACAAATTGTTCAAAAGTTTTATTTTCTTACAGAAAATTTAATTTTCCAGTTTTCAAGAATGGGGCCTATTTCAGAATCATCGAAAAATATGACTTGATTTAGTACCATTCAGCGTTAGGTGCCATTTCTTGTTCCCATAACACCAAACCTACCACTGCCGGCCAAAATGACCAGTTTCAAATTTTGTTTATTACAGTTATTGAAATTATAAAGATGCGTTCATACAAGGAAGACATCTAAAAAGAGCCACACTTTAGCGCAAGCCTACAAGGATGTTCAGATATCTTAAGAGGACAGTGAGAACGAAGGAAACGAATGGAAGGCACGAATTAAAAACGTGCAGAAATTCGGATCGAAACCCCGCGAAACGGGCAGGCCTTCGTGCCCGTTAATCTCCGGATGGCAGGCTCGCGTGGCGGCGGGTACAAATTAGAAGAATGCGACGAATCCGGGCGCGCGGCCCGCGAGATGACCTATCAACCGTCGGAGCACCGTTAATTTCTCGATTAACAAATCTCCACTTATCTCGCGATGCTCGCCGGAGATCCGTGCAATTAAAGGGGTAGGCAAAAGGTGAACGTCGAGGGACAACGAGTGGCGTGGTGCGCGGGGGGGAGGTGGGAGGAGGATAAAAACGAAAGGGAGAAGGAAGGTTGCGCGACGAGGCAGGTCCAGCGCGAGGCGTCTGCGTGAAAACAGGAAAGCCGAACGAGATAAGAGAGTAATTAAATTCGCATACTCCTTGCGCGTCGATAATTCGCGCAGCGACCGGAGAGTCTCCGGTAGCGGCGGGAGAAGGAGTTGAGGCAGAAAGAGAGCCACCGAGAGACAGAGAAAGCCCGAGCGAGAGAGAGAGAGAGAGAGAGAGAGAGAGAGAGAGAGAGAAAGAGAGAGGGAGGGTGCGAGAGAGAAATCGTCGATGGGCGAGGAAGAGGGGAGTGTCGGGTAGTGGAGCGGGTGCGCAGGGTACAGCGACCACGTGGTTGCACCGAGAATCCGAGCATGTGTGCGGAGGAGCGGCCACAAATCACCATTACTCGATGTGTATCGCGACGCTATATAATTATACCTATAACGCCAAGCACCAGGTAATGGCTCAATCCTGCATGTGCATGCGATGATAACCAGGCCTGAAGGTGGGCCACTAGGTGGGGTCTGGCTTGGCCCGCGAGATTCAAACCGGCTGGGCGGGATTGGCCCGCGCTTGATCACGTGGCCGGGTTTACGTCACCGTGGCCATCCTCGTGAGAGCGGGTACGAGGCTGGCGGCGCGCAACGCTGCGAGAAGGACGGAGTACCCTGCCGCGGGTACGCGTGGTAGGGATGCGAAGACAAAGACAGGGGAACCGGCGGCGTTGGCTAGAACGAGGTGGCCGACCGTAGTCGACGAAAGAGGACACCGAGCGCGCCGATTCTCGTAAATAAGGATAGACCAAGGAACGACAAAGACGAAACTGATAGCCGGTAGGAAGAGTAACGAGGTTAAAGAAGACGGTGGGCATGCGAGTGCGAGCGAGATAGAGCGAGAGAGGGAGACGGGCGGGGACAGAGACAACAGGCCTATACCCTACGCCGAGCCCCCTCCCGCCATTAACAACGCCCTTGCATATAAATCCCCGTCTCATCGGTGTACAGGCGGCGGGTAGCCGTGTACGTGTGCGTGGGATCGTTCGTCTCCGTCTTGATCGCGGCGGCCCGGAATCGCGCGATCTCCGTTCACGCTCGGCTCTCCTCTCTCTGTCGGCGGTCCTCTTTGTCGCGCCCACGGGCCGGATTCCCCGCCTTTGCACTGGCCGCAGGACAGCCGGGACGGGGCGCGGAGCCGAGAGGAGCCGAGAGGAGCGTTCGAGGGGCCACGGGGCCGAGAGAGACGGGCTGAGAGAGCGCGAGGGCCAGACCGGAGTGCCGTGGAGCGGGAAAGAGAGGAAACGAGCGGTGCTGGGCGCGAGCGAGACACCCGGGGAATTTCTGGCCGGTTGGACAGGGACGAAAACGCGAACGAGAGAGAGGCGGAGTGCCACCGAGGAGAGAGAGAGAGAACGGAGGCAGCGCCGCGTGGCGGTACGAGGTGGGGACTATCGGGCCGTAAACCATCCGCGGTGAACATTTAACTCACGTATTGCCATCCGACAAGTTTGCTTTGGCCCGCGAGAGAGCGTCACCCGAGCGACCGAGCGTCCGACGTCTCGAAAGCGAGCCTTCCGCGAAACACGCGAGGAGGTGGACACCACCAAGAGCCCTCGACTTCACGTGGCTCTACGTACCCGCGTTATCGTTCCGGAGAGAGCCGCCGATCCTGCGCTGCCGCCTTCTCCTCGGTGTTCACTCCGGTCCAAAATCTTCCGAGATCTCGTGCCAGGCCGTCTTCTCTCCGGCGTCGCTCCGCCGATTTCTCGTTCGAATTTCGCGCGACTTCGGAACCCCCGGTTCGGGATAAATCCGTCGCCTCGGCACCCTTCGATCTATCAGCTTATCCGGCCGCCGTCGTACTCGCGGCGAACCGACACCCCGAGATCACTCGACACCCGCTCGGCGACGTCCCGGAGCCAGCCAGCCGCCACGAGACTTCCGAATGCAGCCGCCGGTTCCGGTCTGATCCACGACCGCTATCATGAGCTACAAGAAACGGGCGCGGACTAGCATTCCGCAGACGGCACTCCGCTTCCGTTGACTCCCTTCGACCTGCCGCTACGGTAAGTGATCGTTCTCAGATACTTATGCGTATCGCGCGGGTACACGATCCCGGACGATCCCGCCGCGAGATCGGCTAACCGTAGAGCCCCAGAGTGATCGAACCAGGCCGCGTACGTGGGTGTCGTCGCGAAAAATAACCCTCCCGCCAAAAACGCTGGCCCAGTGCACATGCTCCGCCATAGGACAGAGTGATGGCTGCTGGCCGGGTGCAGTACCCGCTCGAAAAATCGCCGCACCTGTGATACCTATACTCCTCGTAACCTTCGGAGATGCAAACTCGCTATGCTCGTTGCTGCTCGGCGATACTCCCGCCGCCGGGGCATGGAATGAACGAACGCGTGCACGTGGTGTGTTCGCGTGAACGCACGCCATGAAGCGGTTTCACCCGCGATCAACCCGATAACCACCGCGATATTTCTTTTTTGCTCCCCCTTTTGATCCCGCGTTGCCTCTTTCTCGCGCCCGGGCTTGCGCGGGCGCGCGCGCGCGTTGTATGTATAGATATCAATTACGGGAACGAATCTCGGGGCCCGGGCAGCTTACATCAATTTTCCCTTGTATCTCGGTCTGTCAAACCGGTGTTTTACGGCCGTCGTTAATGAAGAACTATAACCGGCCGGACGTGATACGATTGTAACGCTTCGCGCGCCACGGCATAATAACATCCCGCGATAAATGTTACCCGGGGCTGCTCTCTCTCTCTCTCTCTCTCTCTCTCTCTCTCTCTCGCGAGGTGTGTGTAAGGTACCGACGTTCTTCTCGCGGACTCGGCCCGCGAAACCAGGACTCGTGCCAAATGGTAAATAATCGCGGGCCTAATAGCCGAGAGGGCTCATCTTGCCCGCGCCAACGGACGCTTGTTGGGGCTTAATCTTGCTCGTTTCCTCTTCTTACGGACGCGTTTCTTGTCACCGTCGACGGTGTTACGCGAGATAACGGGGCCCGAGCCTGTTCTCTACCCGCGGACGTTCCTTAAATCACCCAGCCAGAAGAGGGCTGGAACGTGTGTGTCTTCGGCGTGTTTCCAGCGCGTTTTAATACGTTGTTTTGTCACCGGGATCGATCCCGGCCGAGAACCGGCTGCCTTCGATTTTCCCCGGGAAAAGGGGGGGGGAGGGCGAGAGAACCCGGCCCGAAAATAAAGTGAGTTCGGTATCGCGAGGCCCGGGGGGTGAAATAGGTGGTGTGTACCGCACCGACGCCTGACGGGGACCATAAATAAGGATCCGACGGTCGGTGCGGCTGCAGCCGGTGATAAGCGTTCCTTTGCCCCCTCCAAACAACCCTCTTTAGACTTTCTACCTCGTCCTCTTCCCGCTCGAACGCCTCGTAACCCCTTTCGCGGGTCCGTGCGGCAGCCCTTAAGGGTAGAATCAGCGTACCTCTATCGCCAGGCTCGATCCTTTCTTCGGAGTTTGTCTCCGAGCCTCGGAACAACTTCTCCGTATCGATCCATAAAATACACAGGAGCACGTTTCGTTCGATTTTCCCGGTCCCATCGGGGCCCCCATCATCCGAACAATTTTTCGAAAATGTTCTTCGAATGACCGCGCAGCTATTCTCATTTCGGGCCCGCAGCCCGGAGATTGCAACTCGAACAGCACTTGCAACTGGATTAAACTACAGTTCCGAATTAATTCGCCGACCCTGTTAAAATGTATACCGCCCCTTTGCAACTGCGGGAGAGATGATTGCACGACTCTGTCTCTCTCTCTCTCTCTCTCTCTCTCCCCCCGGCCCCCGCCACGTCGCGTGTGTCGGCGTAATTAGTTTGTCAAAGTGACAACGCGATACTTTTTTGCCTCCCCTGACGAAGCCTCGCGCGCGCGTCCCTGCGGTGCGATTCCGGAGCAAGAGGGTCACAGAACCGTTTCATCCCGACAATAAGTTACCGGATCAACCGACCCGCGAATATTCCGCACGGTCCTCGCGAGCGAGAGATCTCGCTGCGAAATCTCCCGCTCGGCGAATTTCTGAGATCGGTTCGCGAAGAAGCGTAAGACGGTAACGCGGTCGGGCAGCCTGTATCGTCGCAAATATCGTATCCGAACAGGGGGTTTGGGAACGCACGAGAGAGATAGCTGCCTGAACGTTTCCCGACCGTGTAACGTATAGGCGTGTAGTCGGGTTCCTTCATCCCCCACGGGCAACACGAAGCGACCATTTCTCATATCAGTTTAGCCGACACTTTCGAGAACTTGCTCGCAGAGCCCCGGGCGTCGCGACGTCACCCGATGCCTCCTGCCCTCTGCCTGTCCCTCTACCCCTTCGTGTACAACACCCTCCAACCCCCTTTACCGACCCATTCGAACGGCACGCAGGGGCTCGAACATTGCGCGCTGGACGAAATTGAAGTTCGATGGCGAATACGCGCAAAAAACAATGCAATTTTCTGTTTCCGATTGTTACTCGCACCTCTGACTTCCGGTCGATGCTAATTTTATTTTGTGCAACGGAGCACAAGTCCCTTGAATCCGTTGTACTACTCTTGGATTATATCCTTTATGTTTCTTGACGTTTTACTGTTTCAAACAGTTAAAACAACATGTCCAGCACACTTTCATTATCCATTCCAGAATCATGTAAAATTGTTTGAAAAATCCAGTAGAGTATTACAATATTATTGCTGGTTCCAATAAATGCTGACGACGTTGGGAGAAGCAGAAATTCTTCTGAATTAAAGTTGGAGAACATAAAAGTACAGCTTCAATCAGCCAGCTCTTATCTCCCGGGGACACTTCGAGTTTCGTTCGCGTTGATTATCCCAAGTTCGTCTGGGACACGCACACTTGTACGCACTTCTTGCTCCTTTTCCCTCCGTTTTCCGTTTCGACCATCGCAACCCCTGAGACTGAGTAGCCGCGGGCAACGCGAGATAAGTGATGCCCGAAACTTAACAAACCCAGGGTGATGAAGGGTCCCGCGACCTCTTGGATCAACTCCGGTTGGAGATTGCGAGCGCTTTATCAGAGAACCACGGTCCTGTTACCGAAGACTGCACCCTCGGCCGCTGATCAACCCCCTTGAACCCTTGTTCCATTGTTCTGGAGTGCAAAGGTTCCAACGATAATCTATCCGAGTTTTCTGGAACCGTATCCCCTAACCTGTATCCTAAATTCAGTTTGACTGTACAGCAATCTTCGGATTGTCTTTTTTATGAAACAATAATTCTGCGTCCGATCTAAAAAACTGTCTCCTCGATTCTACCCCCAGTTTAACTCGGCTGTGTATACGCCGATTATTAAATGAAATGCAAAAATGCAATCGCTTGTACGGCCCGTGCACGGTTCAGCGCGAAAATGCAAATCTCGTTTCGTTTATCGAAGCGTCCGTTAATTCGGAAACCGAGCCCTCTTCGCGGGCTTTTTGACCACGATTGGTGTTATACTTTCCAACCCCCAATGTTCGCGAACGCACCCTCGAATTGAACAGCGCGGAACCGCGACGTATATCGGCGAACGGTGAATCAAGTGTTTTCACAGGTGTTATACGTTATTCAATAAAAAGTAACGGTTTCAAGACATAGTTAAGCCTGATAAATGGCCGGGCAGATAGTATTTTTAAATGGCGGTCGGGGGTTGCGCGGCCGCGCGTTGCTCGCATAAATTCGTCCGATCTTCCAGTCGGCCGCGAGGTATTCGCTTATTCCTATTGAATTCGATAACTCAAACCGGGCCACTGTATATCACGCCGAGCGGACCGGGCGCCCGGTACTTGCACGTGCTCTTAATTATTCCTGTAAATAATTCAAACACACCCCGTTACTCTTCTTTTTTACCACCGCGGAACGATGTGTCTTCATTAAACATCTATTGCTTTGTCGAATATGCTCGGTCCTCTGAAACCTTTCTTCAGAGAAGGGTTGCAACCTCAAGAAGCATCACCAGAGGAGACCGAGACTCTACAAATTTCAATGTTGTGCTGACAGAGATGGAGGAACAGGAAAATTTAAGGCTTCATATATCGGGAATTGTTGGCCTGAATTATTCCAGTAATTAATTCAAACACACCCTGTAACTTTTACCCCGCAATAAGAAAAAGATGGGGATTCAAAGACACGTCACTCGGTTGAGACTGCGACTCTAAAAATTTCAATGTTGTGCCGACAGAGATGGTGGAACAGGAAAGTTTAAGGCTTCATATATCGGAAATTGTTGGCCTGAATTATTCCAGTAATTAATTCAAACACACCCTGTAACTTTTACCCCCCAACAAGAAAAAGATGGGGATTCAAAGACACGTCACTCGGTTGAGACTGCGAGTCTAAAAATTTCAATGTTGTGCTGACAGAGATGGTGGAACAGGAAAGTTTGAGGCTTCATATATCTGGAATTGTTGGCCTTAATTATTCCAGTAATTAATTCAAACACACCCTGTAACTTTTACCCCCCAACAAGAAAAAGATGGGGATTCAAAGACACGTCACTAGATGAGACTGCGACTCTAAAAATTTCAATGTTGTGCTGACAGAGATGGAGGAACAGGAAAGTTTGAGGCTTCATATATCGGGAATTGTTGGCCTTAATTATTCCAGTAATTAATTCAAACACACCCTGTAACTTTTATCCCGCAACAAGAAAAAGATGGGGACTCAAAAACACATCACTAGATGAGACTGCAACTCCAAAAATTCTAATGTTATTGTGCAGACAAAGGTTGAGGGAATGGGAGAATTGAAGACTTCATGTGTATCGTCAATCGTTTCGTTTAATTGCGCGAGTAATTTAAGCATACCGATAACTCATCCCACAACAGACAAATGTGTTGACTCAAAGAAACACAGATCTCAAATTTTGTGATTTTCGACCAGACAGAGATCAAGATAAAGCTTGATATACCGCGAATAAGTTTGTCTTAATCATTCCAAACATACATTTTCATTAAATGTCTACAACTTCTACGATTTTCTCAGACCTTCTCCAGAAAACGCTGTTGTGGCTCGAAATTCCAAGATTCTCTAGCAGATAGAGACTGCAAAATAGAGAACATCGAGGCTCCATCCATCACCTGTCTTAATTATTCCCGTAAATAATTCCGCCACGCCTCGTAGCTGCTCTTTTTCTTGAAAAAAGGATAGCAACTTAGGCAGACATCGGCGTCCGAGCCCCCGGCTTAAAATTCTGTGGTTCAGGACCAGATAGGGATTGCGGGCCGGGAAAATTTAACGATTCATACATCGTGGATTGTTTGTCGCGCACGTTTATCCTCGAAATGTTACATAGTGTCGCCGCACGGCTGAAAATCTCACGTTGTAACGACGCGTCCAATGCTCTCGGCAGTTATGGCTGCCGTCGGATCGCAGCACGTGCGGCTCGCGTCGCAGAAGCGTAACCGCCTCCTCTTCGAGAGAGAGCCAGGAAATCGCGGCAACGGTAGCTCCCGGACCATGTTCTTCCGCGGCGCTGGCGATATTTCAATTTTATTGCGCCCGGCTAAATATACTTTTGAATATTTTGTTTGCGGCGCCGATAAACGTAACGCGCGGGCCGGCCGCATAGCTCGGTTGACAAGCAGTCTCCAGGCTCTTTACCGGTTGATATAATTTCAGGCAAGAAATATATGCTCGTCGGTGCTCGCCAGCCCGGTTACATAAAGTAAGTAAATTAATGATCGGGTGGTTAAACTGCGAATGTATCACGCGAGAGAGCGGCCGCCCGCGACAGAGAGAGAGAGAGAGAGAGAGAGAGAGAGAGAGCACGCGCTCTCTCGCGCGAGAGAGCAGATATTTCGGATTAATGGCCGGCCTATTAATTTCCAAAGCAGTTTTCAACTCCTCGGCCGGTATCTACGATATTTTTCAGCGGTTCGTTGCGGATCGGATGGGCCCATGTACTGTACAGGGATCCTAAGTTGCTGAGCATAAACTGAACGGAGGCAAGCAGTTGCACACCAACGTCGTTTCATATCCAAAACATAGATATCCAACTTGAATAACCCTAGATCTTCCGAAACCCAATGATTTCACCCTTGACTCACTTGTCCACAAACTCTGAATCATCCTCGACTTCTTGTCGAGGTTCTTGCCTCATCATACTCGAACCTTACCGTAGATATTCTCAAACTCTGTCCTCACTGTACTAGCCCTTACAATTCCTAAAACACCACCACTCAAGTGTAGAACCTATATAGTCGCAATAATATTCGAACACTCGTAAAAACATAATAACTTTTTCAATATTGGACCACACGACTTGGATTTTATTTTAGAAGTTAGAATGATTAGTTTACTACGTAACATGGATATTAAATTTTTTCAAAATTGCAATTGGGGAATACCCAAAAGAAAATATCTGAAATTTCCAGGAAGTCTAAACAGATTTGTGAAAATGTCAGGTACCAATGTGCTCAGAATTAAAAAAGAAGATCAATGCTATGTAAAAAATTTGTAAAGGGATTTAATAAATCGGTTTTAATAAAAATGTTGTGATAAAACAATTTATTCTATTTTTCCAACCATTTTTCTTACGTTGGACCCTTTTGTGGTCGTTTGAGGGTTAAATTAGTCAATAAATCTATTTCTTTGGATGCACAGTGTGATCGGTAATTGGTGGTACAACCACCAAAAAGAAAAAGAAATAATTTGAAGTAGTTATATACATAATTGCGGTGGAAACAGTGTTAATATTCTGTAGAAGCAACTTACGATCGGTGAGGGTGACGTCCGGTTCCGAAAATCGCTGAAATATTGGACAATCGTGTTCCGCTCTCGGCGCGAGCCGGCCGCAATTAGGTGGGAATTATTCCTTCCGGTGTTGAAAGTATCCGTCTTCGCGGGGACGGCGATTTACAGTGCGCGGGGTCCGGTTAATAATTGAAACGCCTTCGCGTTTCTGCGATCGGCCGTCTCGCAATTTCGCGCGGCCGCGGAAGGCCCCGTTCGGCTCGAATAAATCCCGAATTAGGGGACATAAATCGGCGTGCTCCGCTCAAAAACTGCAACCGGCGAGTAAACACGGTCTTCGGGCGGGAGTTTAGCAACAACGATTCCTCGGCCGGGCCCCCGGAACATTCCTCTCGCCTCCACCCTGAAATCGCGCGGCGGCTCCCCGCATTCTTCACGGATCAACCGAAAACCGTGTCGCCTACGAGTGACCTTAGCCATAGCGGTGAGAAAGAGAGAGATAGAGAGACAGACGAGAAGGAAAAAAATATTCAAATCGGTTCGTTTGAAAGTACAATGGATTCCTTTGTGACCCGGAGAGGCGCGCGGGACAGAGGACGACGCACAACTGTGCTGAAGTTAGGGGAGGGAGCATCAAGGGTACCGTCCGCTCGGGGGGTAGCTACGAGGGTGTGAAAATGTTTTTGGAGCAAGGTCGGCCGCAATTGCGTCACCTGTACACCCTGCTCTTTCTCCGTTTCTCGCTCTCCTTCGCTCTCTTGTCCTACCTGGCGAGTTAATGCACGGAAACGACCTTAACCACGACCGTTCCCATAAATTCGAGCAGTCGTAAAGAGACGAAACAGGCACAGAAGAAAAAAAAACCGTCAAAATGAGCTAGCCACTTACCGGCCGTAACGGTACAACGATTCGACCTTTCTGCTGGCGAAGGTCACTGCTCCGACGTTTCCAGAAGCGTGCTTGTCCAGGGACAACCTTGTTCCCAGGACACTCGCGGTGCTCTCGCGATCACGATTTCGGCGGTCGCGACCGGTCGCGAGACCTTACCATCGTCCATTCTGTAAAGAAACGTTGACAAAAGTTCCTTTTGCTAGAAACAGTCGAGACTTCACTCTACGGTCCTCGACTGCCGAGTAGAAGTTGCAGAAATGCTATGAAAAAATTCTTAAACCTTATGAATACATAAGAAGGGGAACTTTTCAAATTAATTCTCTTGTAGTGGTTTCAATTTAACTTCATCAACGTTGTCTTCTAATATTTTTCGGAAGAAAAAGTTCTTGTTGCTGGGAAGAGCATTGACAGTATTCTACAACCTTCAATTGTTAAGTTCGAGTTGCAGAAATGCTATGACAAAAATTCTTAATCTTTATGAATACACAATAAGGGAAACTTATCAAATTAATTCTCTTGTAGTGGTTTAAATTTAATTTCATCAACGTTGTCTTCTAATACTCTTTGGAAGAAAAAGTCGTTGTTGCTGGGAAGAGTATTAACATTATTCTACAACCCTCAATTGTTAAGTTCAAGTTGCAGAAATGCTATGAGAAAATTCAACAATCAATGATTGTCCACATCGATCGTCATTGATCTCGTTGTAAGGGTTGAAATTTATCAATACTATCTTCCGCTCGGAAAAGTCAAAACTTACCAATCAGGTAAAAGTGAGTATTAAATCGTCGCCAATTTCGAAGTCCACCGAAGAATTAACTACTGAAACGAATTTTGAGCATACAGACAACATCCTTAGCCCTCCGGAGAGTGCCCACAGGTCCGGTAACGAAAATCCCGAATTGCCGAAGCACATCGTACCCTATCCTCTTCAGTGATACCGAATCGAGGCTCTCACCCTATTCGCGAGCGTGATTCGGCGTCTGGGATTTGACGGACGTCGAACGAAAGGGATTACCGTGTGCAGCGCCAGGGATTATTCGGAAAAGCTTAGCGTCCAGTTTCGAGATAACTCGTAAATCACGGGTGGCAGCGGGGTCCGGGCGGATCGGAAACCGGGCGACGTTTACGCTAAAACGATTAAGTGTACGTCTCGCGTCGATGATTTACCGACGCGAAACGGACGGGAAGAAAACGACGACACCAAGAGCAAAACGAGATGGAGCAAAGACCGATACCGGACGAGGACGAGTTCGGGTTCGAGTTCGAGAATGGGGTACAGCAGAAATGCAGAGGACGAGGGGGTGTGTACGAAGAGGGTAGCGTTTGGGAAACGAGAGAGAAAGAGAGAGAGAAAGAGTGCCGCGAGTAGGTATCGCTTAGCCGTGATCGATTAATGAATTCGACTCGGACCGGATAAGACACGAAGAAACCACTCTCATTTGTAAGTTGAATTATGACAACGGTCACGGGGCCCCCTCGTTCGTTAAGAGCATTATTTATAAATTCAACGTTAAACGTTGTGGAGGGGGAAAGAGAGGTAGAGAGAGAGAGAGAGAGGATATGAAAAGTCCTGGTCCTCCTCGGGTGGAGACCAGAAGAACACGGCCCAGGACGATAATGGACGGTCAACAACGAAGAACCGGCGATTCCGTTGTTGGTCCGTCGTTTGATTTATAAGTTCAACCCGGGGACGGACGGACAATATTTTTGTTTGAATGCTCGTTTTATCCGAAACCGTACGTGCCCGGACTGCCGGATGGGGCGCGAGCTGGACATAGGTGGCTGATGATGTCACTACCTTCGCCAGCGTGGCGAAACGAACGAGAACGAGACGAAGAAACACCGGAGGAGGGAACACCGTACGAGGCACCGGACATCGGGCTACACGGTGCCTAGTTTAAGCCCCGGGGTTGTCGCGATGGCACACAGAGATTACATCGTACATCGCGGAATATACTCAAGGTGTCGCCGACGATTCTTAGCTACACGAAGATTCTTAATAGCTCCAGAGCCACGTATATGACTCTAGCCGCGACGCTACACGCCGCGCGTTCTCCATCGCGCCTCCTCCGTCCACCATCTTTTTTCTCTCCCGCGAAAAGTAGATCTCTGATTGCGGTCCGGAATACAGCAGGTGCAGGGGACGCGTTGAAACTACTTGTTGGAGGACGTTTTGTATGCTCTTCTCAAGGTTTGATTTTCTCGAAAATTTTTGCTGACATGCTTTTGAGGTACGGCGGAATTATTCAAAATAAAAGACAACTGTGTAGTGTTTGGGAATTGAAGGATTATTGTTGTAATAGTAATAATTAGACTGCGGATCTTTATGCGAAATAAAAATGGACCGCATCAGTCTCTTCTTTAACAACTTCAAAAAGCTGAAAACAATACTTTGAAATTTTTTCAATCTTTGTACTCATCCGAATTGTATCTATTCATTTTTGCTATACCGTGAATTCTCGATATATGTCAACGATACGGGTCTTGCCAGCGTCTTGTATCGTCCAGGACACATGCCCGAGTCGTGTTATGTTTACTCCCCTCGGCGTTCGAGGCCTCTCGAGCTTCGTAGCCCCTTACGGGGTATACCCTGCGGTAGTAGGGACAATTCTGCGACTTTTATTATCTAGGCCTTGACGACATATATAGAGAAATCACTACAAATGCATAAAATCCGCAGCCTAGTGCCCCCCTATTTTTGAAAGAATGCTTACCGTAAGAATTGAAAGAAAGAAATTGTTCGTCCAGCTAATAAATCCAACAACGACAAAGTCAGCGAGAATGGTCGATCTCGAGCTAATGAATCACTAATGTGGCTCTGTTAATACACTTCCAAGTGGTTTCTTCTAGGCGGAGAATGCAGATAAGTTTTTTCAAAGCTGGAAATATAAAAAGCAATATTAATTACGTACACGTCTTGATGTTGCTGCACGCAATCCCGCCGACTTTAGAAACAGTATTATCTCCTAGGTGCGCTTAATTGCGTTAGTTACCGTCGGCTGTATTCTTCGCCGGCTTATCTGCCGGCGACTGAAAAATCGTTCTCCGCTCGACTGTGATTGATGGCAGCGACGAGTGGGTGGATGTTCAGATTGAATAAGAGGATAACAAATTACGTCAGCGTGTAGGTACAATTCACAATTTAAGAAACAAAGAGCCCACAATACAATGTAATCGTCGACAATGCCGAAAGAGAATTCTATAGAAAAAAAAAGAAAGAAAACAGGGGATGCTGCGAAAAAAAAAAAGAAAAAAAAATACGTATCGCATGGTTGATACGATTCGCAACAAACTCGCGAACATAGCAACGACTGGCTTGCGCAACGCTAAACATCTGTTCCGGCAATTCGGCCGGGTATCGTAGTGTTCGCATTAATTGATACCGCGGGAAACAGAGCGTGTCCGATTAATTGCGCGCCGTTGCGAAAAGTAATGTATCTTTTTCATATATATTGAAAAAAAGGGAGCACTAAAGAAAAACAGACGAAGAGAGATAACAGCGAGCGTGCCAGTCCCAAATATCAACAGAGAACGCGCGCCGTAGAACCGTGCAGATAGGATCGCTACCGATTAACGCGAGCAATTAAAGCGCGCATCGCTCAGCGCGGATACACGATAAATTACCGAGATGTAGACAAAACAATTTGTTGGGCATTAATAATTAGCGGTTCGTTAGCGGCCGCCGAGGGATCCTCGCCGATTAGGGAAACTTCTGCTGGCCAGAAGAGACCGGGAGCCGTGGTTGCTTCGCGCTCGTTTTGAAAGCCGAATTGCGCAACGGAACGCTGCCTCTAATTAGAATTGTTCCATTGATAGCGTCCACGCAGGGAGCAAGTGCTGAACGAGCACGTGGCCCGTGCAGAAAGGCGTTATCGGCGACCTGCGTCGTGCTGCCATGCAAAATATTGCGTTTTGCATACGGCTTTCGTTGCGCAGGACGATGGGACACTCGTCTGATTAACATGAGACCACCGAAACACCTGTACGCCATCGATTCCACCTCTCTTTCTCTCGCTCTCCCCCTCTCTGTCGCGAATAATTATTCCACCGAGCTCGAGCTAAGATGCTCGATAAACAGTCTACTCCTGGCCCCACTTGTCTCTTCGATAGCGGATGCTCGGCCAATTTCGTTTTAATTTAATTTCTATTAACTGGAATATTTATCGCACCCGCGACTTGTTTCTCTGCGGGCAGCTGGTGATCCTTTCAAGTTAACACTTATTCCCCCAGCAAATAATTATATTTTAGATAGGACGGAGAGTCCTGTTTTAGTGTCTCAGCATGTCTCAGAAAAATGTGAGAATGAAAAGAGTGCATTGTAGACTAATTTACTCAGTAACTATTTTTTAAACAAAGTACAGGCTCCTCTAAAATCTATTTTGGTTTCTCGGCATGTCTCAGAAAAATGTGAGAATGAAAAGAGTGCATTGTAGACTAATTTACTCAGTAACTATTTTTTAAACAAAGTACAGGCTCCTCTAAAATCTATTTTGGTTTCTCGGCATGTCTCAGAAAAATGTGAGAATGAAAAGAGTGCATTGTAGACTAATTTACTCAGTAACTATTTTTTAAACAAAGTACAGGCTCCTCTAAAATCTATTTTGGTTTCTCGGCATGTCTCAGAAAAATGTGAGAATGAAAAGAGTGCATTGTAGACTAATTTACTCAGTAACTATTTTTTAAACAAAGTACAGGCTCCTCTAAAATCTATTTTGGTTTCTCGGCATGTCTCAGAAAAATGTGAGAATGAAAAGAGTGCATTGTAGACTAATTTACTCAGTAACTATTTTTTAAACAAAGTACAGGCTCCTCTAAAATCTATTTTGGTTTCTCGGCATGTCTCAGAAAAATGTGAGAATGAAAAGAGTGCATTGTAGACTAATTTACTCAGTAACTATTTTTTAAACAAAGTACAGGCTCCTCTAAAATCTATTTTGGTTTCTCGGCATGTCTCAGAAAAATGTGAGAATGAAAAGAGTGCATTGTAGACTAATTTACTCGGTAACTATTTTTTAAACAAAGTACAGGCTCCTCTAAAATCTATTTTGGTTTCTCGGCATGTCTCAGAATGCACACGCAGAAAGGCAGGATAAATGAATTACTGAACGAATGTGCCCGTATCTGGCAGCAAATTGCAACATTCCTGGAAACACGCACCAAATGCACAAAAGCGATGGTATCATAATAAAGTATATAGATATGAGTTCGTAACGAAGAAATGAAAATTAGACCCACCCTCGTCGCTCGTTACCTTGTGGATCGGAGTTGATGATATGTAACGAGAACATACTGTTGTGCCGGTTGACGGACCATCAGGCTGGAAAGTTCAAGGAAGATTTATTCGATCGGATCTGTCTGAAGTATCCCAGCACTCGAAGTATTCAAGTAGCTCGATAAGATTGATATTTTAACCGAGTACTTATTCATCCGCGTGCGATACTGTTGCGGGGCAACTCGAGAAACTCGAGTGTTTCGAGATTGAAGCTTGGATAAAGTACGTTTTGCGTGGCGGAAGCACTTGGTCACTGGAGAATCTTGAAATTTTAGCCGGGCGCTCAATCATTCGAGCGACACCGCGGTGGTGGTTAATAAAAGTTCCCGTAAAGTGATATTCTAGCTGCGCTCGCGATTTCAAATTTCAGCTGAACACTAATTAATGCTCGATCGCATCGGTGATCGTTTACGGTTCACAGGGCTCGGGCAACTTCCTTTCGCAGTTTCAAAATTAATATTGTTAACGCAATCTACTATTTGTTAATGAAAAACAGATTTCGATAGTAGCTATAATAATTTGAGATTTTTAATTTTCTATATAATACCCCCAAACTTATTTTTTATTACCAGGGTAAATAAGGGGAAAATAATTTTTATAATTTGACACTGCACTCAAAAATTGATACTCTCCGTTTTGGAGAGAATTCAGTGCACAGATCTGGGTGTTCGCGAATTCACTATCTTTGGCCCCAAATAAATTTTTTATTTCCACGATAAATAGTGGGAAAATAATTTGTATAAATTGATACTGTCAGTTGTGGGAAAAACTAAGTGCACAAACCTGGGTCTTCGTGAATTCACCTATTTTTGGCCCCAAATTTATTTTCCATTGCCAGGATAAATAGGGGGGAAAGAATTTTTATAAATTGATACTATCAGCTATGGAGAGAACTAAGTGCCGGGTCTTCGTGAATTCAAGTATCTTTAGCAGAACTGTGATTGAAATAAGATATAGGGAAAGGAGATTCGGGAGGAATTTGCACACTGATCGCGCAACGATCGTCCGTATACGAGATTTCCATCCCTTTCCCGGGGTTCGATATTTCCTTAACGAGCAATTAATGGCCGGTTTCGAACGACCACTTCATATTCGACGTCCATTGAGTCATAAAACCCGATAATGATCGTTAAACCACACGATCTTGTACCGGCTCACGCGGACTGGCTCAGGGACTTGTGGCTCGCGGGATCATTTTTCTCCATTAGGAGACCGGGTAAATTATGCGGCCCCTATTACAGAGTGATAAGGGGAAAAAGGGACGGGGAACGATCGTCGAAGAAGTGACGGAATTAGTTTATAAGAAATAAACTAGTGTTTACGCCTTCTGGTTGTGGCTCTCGGTCACATGCACGCCGCTGCACACCGTGACGTTTCCTATGTGTCTTGGCAGGTGATACTGTTTATGGGAATCCCCTGGAACAGCTTATCCGATGAGGGAGCCTCCGATAAGGAGGATAGCGGTTAGCATTCGCTTAACCCGGTTCTAATTATGGTATTCCCATTCCGTGTATTATATTGCGCGCGTACGGCGCTTCGTGATAGACTGCGTAAACGATGAGAAAATTAGTTCACGGAAAAAATACGATGGTAATTGACCAGTCCACTGATGTGGGAACACCGGTTGTTGATCCCTGGTTCGTCAATTAGATCGTGATAGTTAGATAGATTTATGACATACATTTTCACGGTTAGAAACTATTAAGATACGGTGAGCCGCTCGCGCCACCGTCGCTCCATTAGTTGATAAGCAGGACCGCTGGTCTTTTAGTTTTATTTCTTTTTGTTTGTTAATAATACATGAGCGCCCCTAGCGTCATTTTGATATATCCGTCATTAATTCTGAGTAAACAGTATAACGTGCATTGTTTCATTAATTGCGAATGACGCTAATATAATTATATTTTGAATTTACAAGAATTTAGAAGAATTTACAAAGCTCCCATCGTTTTACCAATTTTACGTACGTTTTTACACTAACTTATTTCACATTCGTATCTCCGATGGTCAAGGAATCGTCCAACTAATATGCGCCAATTAGTCGAGCTATTAAGGCAGTTGACGCATTTACCAATTACAGTGTCGCCTCTGTTCATTACTTGCAATTATCGCATCGCCTGGAAGAAAGAAATCGAGCCATTAGTTTATCAAATTAATTGGTAACAGTGTACCTATGTTTATCTGACAAAATAAGCACGCGTAATCGGTAGTCGTAATTTCAAGTTTGAATACGTTTAACACTAGGTTCACTAGAAGTAACTGTCTTATATTATTCTACAAAATTGACGAGAACGTGTCTATCCAAATTTTTAGCTATTTTTTCCTAATATGTACCCAAAGAAATAAAGTTGAATATTACCTCGTATAACTCTACAATCTCAGTAATTGTAAATTAAAAAGATAAAACTAAGTTAAATCCTGCAAACCTAGTGTTAAAGGCTTTTGCAATTCTGCAAAAATTCTGAATCTTCATGCAAAATAAAAATATTCTGCCACGACTGAAGACCTCGGTGCAAA
This sequence comes from Halictus rubicundus, assembly GCF_050948215.1. Taxonomy (NCBI): domain Eukaryota; kingdom Metazoa; phylum Arthropoda; class Insecta; order Hymenoptera; family Halictidae; genus Halictus; species Halictus rubicundus. Next base: position 5,601,031 of record NC_135152.1, read on the forward strand.
AACTCTGCAAGCCCATTTTCCAGTAAAATTGTACACGTTGAAGTTCCACGCACAGATATTGCTGATCGTGTGCAGTAAAAATTAAACAATTTCCAAAAACAGCTCGTACGCGTTCCCGCACCAGGGTCTTCAACTGCAGCAAGCCGGAGCGAACTGTCGGATGCGTTTCTGCGACGCGGCGCAGCTCTCAGCGGAGACCTAGAAGTCGGTGATGGGCAGACTTCAAGTTTTCGAAGGGTCGCGCTTCCTGCCGTCACGGGGTCCCATTGTCGGCGGGCTAGACGAGGCAAAGGGACAGGGATCGAGAGGCCGCGGTGGTAGCGTTTAATTAATTTCGAGGACAATCGAAATGCCGGGTCGTCGGTGCTCAAAAGTCCGACAACTTAACTCTCGGTTTGCCGAGCCGAGCGCAACAGCTGTGCGCGCCGTAAGCATATGCGCGCCGGCGAAAGAACAACGAGAAGGAGGAAGAGCATCGGGAACCAGTTTCATCTCTTAAACGCTTAATTAAGGTGGTTCGAGGGAGAGTGAAACGCACGGGGAGGGGGAGGGGGGGGGGAGAACGAAGGGGGATATACGTGAATCCGAGTGACGCGGCCCGAACCGAGAGAAGATCCCTGCTGCTCCCCCGAGAGGGAAAGATATCGATATGCGAACACGTACGCGAGGATGATACACATACGAGGGGATACCTATACACAGACGAACCGAATCGGAGACCCGTTCAGAAGAGCGTGTAGGTGTAGCCCGTAGGTACCGAACCACGTCCTCGTCTTCCACCGTCCGGCTCCGCGCATTTCGATTTATCGTTAACGGCTCTATCGCATGCGTGGACCTCGAACCAGTTTCTCGTTTTATCATGGTCGCGAGCGCGGCTCCACGTAACCGGGTAGCGGAGTAATTATTGTAAGGGGCATATATACGTGCATACTGAGTGTGCCCGGGAATTACTCACTCGCGACAACAACGAGATCGCGAGCGAACATCCTCGCGATTCCGATGACCGACTCCGAATTGCAAACAGACTTGAATTGGATGCACCATCTACAGTCATTTCTCTATATACGTCGCCAAGGTCTGCACGATAAACGTCGCCGAATTATCCCCACTACCGGCGGGGTGTACGCCGTGATGGGGCACAAAGCTCGAGGGGCCACGGACTCCGAGGAGTGTAAACATAACACTGCTAGGTTATGTCTCCTGGACGATACACGCCGCTGGCAAGACCCGTGCTGTTGACATATATCGAGAATTCACTGTTCTACCGTCTTTGCGCAACGTTTCTTACCATTTCGACTCATTCATGACGCTTGCAATCCCGTAATTTACTTGAGGATAGCGAAATTAATTTGTCACACTTGTCAAGACACTTGTCACACTTATCAAAACTTGACAAGTTTTGCAAATTCAAACGTCTCTACGAGGTTGAAATAATTTCTTTTTGTGAATCAATTCAACTGGGGTTTGAAGCCTGAAGCTTCTTCTTTGGAATGATCCCTCAAAAATTGACGGTGGTATTACGTTCGGTAGAAAGAATGCAATAAATGTTTCCCTTTATCGGGTTCTTATAAAATCAATAATAAAAATAAGAGCGTCCAACGTGACTCGCAGAACTGTGCAAAATAGTTTTCGGGGTAGCTGCAAGCATGTACGCACTTAAACTCATTTTTGTCGAAACACAGGCTAGAATTCGGAATAGCAGACTACTACCACATGGAAAACAATTTTTTCATCCTACTATTCCACACAAACACAGACACGGTACAAGCCTACCACGGTCATGCAAGTCCATTAAACTCAGAGTACAAGCGGTTCAGAGACAGATAATGGCTCTAAACTCTTTCTCTCGTACAACCAGGCGAAAGTAGTTAGGGGAAAAGAGTGCAATTCGGGATAACGAGCGTTAACGATAGTTCTCTGAAGGATTTCATCCCTCAGATTACACTTCATCCCTCTCACCTCCGAACGTCAAAGACACCTTCCAGCTAGGATCTCTCTGCTCCCTCTGCACTTGCTCGGCAGAAAGTGATTTATCGTAGGATTATACGACAAAACGATCGCGATAGACCGTTTTCTGGGTGCGTGTAGCCCGCGAATATCGAGGGAATACTGATATACCCCGGGTTAGCGCAACAGCCGGTGTACGCGTTGAATCAAAACGTGTAACGGCACTCTCCGGTTGCATACACACCTCGTTCTTATAAAGTGTTCCCGTTGTTAAGCACGATTTACCGTAAATTCCTCGAGATTTTATCGATCCGTGTCCCCCCAGCGGCGTCGGTGGCCGTGCTCAACGCGTCGGAATGCCGGGTGCCGAGAGAAAGAGAAAGACAACCGCCGTGCTCTCTGTTATCTGCAGGCCCAGAAGACAATCCTCCGTGATCGCTTCATTTCCGTCGGCCTGTTCGAAAGGCGAACGGCGAACCGTGGAAACCCCGAACGAGCTCGTTATCGTGACCTTGGATTCGGATCGAAAATTGAATACGTAGCTCCCTCGGTTTTCTTAATCGATGGACGCCGTCGTCGCCGGCTCAACCTGCACAACCACGAGGAACCACATCGACGGCGCACACCGTCGTTGTCCTCGTCGTGCATGTGCGTTTTGCATTTCTGAAATGCGCTCGCGTATGTCGCAAGTCGCAGCGCCTACTTGCACCGAGGTTTTTGTGCTGCTTTCTTTCTCTTTTCTTTTCTTTTTTTTTTTTTACTTTTACGGCGAGCACCGTGCTGTTACCCCCGAGCTATGCGGCTCTGTGGAGCAACGCGGACAGCTCTCTTTGCTTCGCTAATCGATGAGAATGTTCGGTGCCGGGGACTTTGTCTTTTTAGCCGCGCGCTGCTGGTTTTGGTATGGACGTGGAATTCGAGTAGAAATTTGTGGATCGGTGGGGGCTTTCTATTCATGTTTTTGTTATAAAATGGAGCGACGACTGACGCAGACTTTGAAATAAAAATTGTCTGCATCTGTTACAAGGGCTAACGATTTCTTTCTTTAACCCCTTGGCCTACAACATCGAGTCTGACTCGTGATGAAGATTCTGAACAGAGTCTAACAAATATTTATGTTATTAATTTCCTTTGATAAAATTCTATATTGGCGTTGTTAATGTACAGTTATTGAATTTTCGTCTTTCTTTGTGAAATTAGGAATTATAAAAAAGTATTAATCACTGACACCGTGAAATAAATCGTAGTGCAAGGGGTTAACAATTGTAATCTATTGAATTCATTGTAACTGTCCACTGTTTCCAAGCTGCAGCTACTTATATCCATTATAAACGCTTGTAAACTGCAGTTTAGATTGTTCCTGTATACGCAGTTTTACGGTAGACTCTCGAAACACGCGGTTAGAAGACATATTAGAATGGGCAGGTTAGAATAATGAAAGTTTTCAAGGAGTATTGTCTACGTGATATTGTGTGTATGTTAAAGAAACATTCCAAATGGATGGGAAACACGGCTATCATAAAATCGTCGAGGATGACCGCCCACCGAGGCAGAAAAATCGAAAGTTTTACGGAGGTGGATGCTACAGTTACCCAGCTATAGCAAGGTGCGCTATAGCTGAACAGAGTGAACCGGCCAGCTCAAGGCCACTACGGAGGACCACACCAACTCTGGTTTTCGCCCCTTGTTTCGAGGCATCGAAACGACTTATTGAAACAAATAATAAAAATACTGATCAAGCTCCCAGTTGAATTAGTAATATCAGAAATAATAATGTGTCTAAAACAAATATTTTCGAGAATACGTTTAAAAAATTGATAAACAAAATTGAATGTTCAATTAACAATAAGCGATATAAAATGTATAGTTGCGAAAAAGCATCGCTGTCCGAGGGTTAAACAAATAAAAATGTACATAAACGGATCGTGTAGACTGAAAGGGGTAATTCGAAAAAGGGTAAAACGGCCGGGGGGCAGAATTGGCATGAGTCGGCGGAGCTCTAGGTGAAAAAAAGGGGCGACTCTGCTGCAGGTGAAACGAAGCGGTTGGGTGATAGGTGGGGATAGGCATAGAGCCGGGTGTAGGTGTAAAGTGAGCGTGATCGGTCGGTGGATGAGCGCGGGGTACCAAGGGGGAGTGGTCACCGGTTGAAGCCTCGTGCTGACCTATTCCTTTCTGTGCCGCCGCAGTGCATTATGGCCGCTCTGCAAGGCTCTCGGCCACGGCTCCCTCGAACACCATAGACGGCGAATGTGTCCGCGGCCTATCGTCGCTTCGGTTTATCGGGTGCCGTCTCTCGATGCGTTATCGTACTGTTCCGCGGCGATATCTGTTCCGGCTGGATCAGGATCGTGGTTCCCTGGGCCACGGTGTTTCCTGATGCCTTTGCCTGGCCGTTCTTCGGCTCTGTGCGCCGCTGTGTAAGTGTGCTCTCTCGCTCGCTGCTCTGCTCTGCTCTGCTCTGCTCGGCAGTGTGTCAGCTCTTCGAGAACTGCGACCGTGGAACGGCGCGGGAGAAGTTCGCCGGAAGGCGGAGAGGGGACTTGTGTCGTTGCGGCACAATGGGACCACTACTGCAACGCTGTAAGTACCCTGAGGAGCTTACACGTTGATCTCTCTTCTCTCTCTCTCTCTCTCTCTCTCTCTCTCTCTCTCTCTCTTTCTCTCTTTGTGTGCGTCCTCTTCCAGCTCTTCGAACCCAACGCTCGCTAGCCTACTCCCGCGCTTTCGTTCTTGCGACGCGACGAGCTTTTGCGGCCGGCTTTGGCTACCGGCGACTGCAAACTTCCAGGGTATTTCTGGGATTAAGAATCCTCCTGGTACTGGACCAGCTACCCGCTCTATCCCCACGAGGTCCGCGTAAAACCGAAACGCGCTCCGACGCCAGCTCGCCTCGCGACGGATCGAAATCCACTTTGCTCTTAGTTGCAGCGTTTTCACGTTATCCGATTCTAGCTGGCCGATTGGCAAACGCATTTCGGTAGATTAGTGTCCGATGTAAGCGCCGATCATCTAGTGTTTGTTGTTCTACTTGCTGTCTCGGTGTAAACACTTCCGGCAGGAAACAATGAGATGTTTTCCTACGCTTCGTTCTCATCTTATCATTCATCGCAGCTCCGATGAGGAACGTTCTTCTACAAGCACGTCGATCAGTGATAAACACTGCTAAAAAGTGTCTCTCTTTATTGTATTTATAGCGAAACATTGCTAATAGCACATTCGCTTATCAATTTCTCCGAGACCGCTATCAATAAGATTAGAAATCAATGAAGAGGGCAGCGATAATAGCGAAGAAAAATTACTTGGCTCTTATATCGATACTTGTATCGTTGATTATCTAGCGAGCTCTACTCTCTGTCTTAATACTGACATACTTCCGTCAAGAAACGATAGAACGCACGTATCAGACTGTAATTCAGTTGTCAAACCATAAAAGCGTCCTAGTCGTAAAAATTCAGTTTTGAGATCTCATCGTAAATGACCACAACTGTGATTGAAAATCGCTTTCAATCAATAATTATACAATCGATTGAAACTGTACTTCATTAATAAGTACAAAGGAAGATGTTGAATCCACCGTCTGTACGTTACAAATACAGTGAATTCTCGATACATGTCAACAACACGGGTCTTACCAGCGTCGTGTATCGTCCAGGAGACATACCCGAGTTATGTTTACACTCCTCGGCGTCCGAGGGCTCTCGAGCTTCGTGGCCCCTCACGGGGTATACCCCGCGGTAGTGGGGATAATCCCGCGACGTTTATCGTCCTGACCTTGGCGACATATATACAGAAATCACTGTATTTCTCCTCTGATCAATCATCGCAGCTCCAACATAAGCGTACCCTCACAATGTTTGTACATTATTCGGCTGACAAGCGTTGACGAAAAGTGTTGATCTTTCCTGTGCAATGTTGACATTATACCGAACAGTAATCGACCAGGATTTGTTGGCCGATCGAACGGCGAAGAGTAGGCGACGTAGTCTCAGGATTCCGGGGACCGTCGGTGAACAAAATTCCTGGCGGAATTAGCGACTTCTTTTTCGCCAGTTGACGAGCTACCGGGTTCGAATCCGGAGGATTGTGGGACGGCGACCGCGGTCAGTGAAACACGGTACCGTAACTAGCCGATCGAAGTTAGCCGGGGCGCTGGAACGCCGCGCGAGCTTAGGAGAATCTAGAGAGACAGACCAACCGGTTCGCGACTTTGGCGGCCGCCATCTTCCCCTCCCCGGTTGTCTCTTTCGCCTCGCGTGAGAACCTGCTCCCTATATAACCACCTTTCTACTCGAGAGGATACTCTGCCCCGAGAGTTCCGCTTCTTGCGGGATTCTTTCTGAAATCCGCCAGCGAACCCGGAAAATCTTCGGGTCCTTCGTCGAGTCCTGGAAGGCGGTACGCTCCTGGATAGTGTGGTTGCTGGGATTTTGTAACAATTGTGCTAGGCAGAGAGACTGTTCATTGGAAAACTTTGTAATGCGAGTGTTTTCTAACGTTTCTGGGTGCCGTGCTGTTAGAGGATGTAACAGATTAGGGAGGCAGTGATCGTTGCTAGGTTATGAGAGTGAAGGATGATTTTAAGAAGGTTGTCACACCCGAATCTTTATGCATCTTTATACATCTATGTACCGACGATTATTCCATAATTTTTGGAAGATTCCGTATCTAAGATTTTCTGAATATACAATATGGATGGCAATTTTAATCGCGAACCAACGACTCGGGCCCAATCCCAAACAATTTCGTTTCGGATTACTGTGTAAAAGAAGATATTTATGCTACCTCTTGGTACAGCATAATTAGTGGAAATTTTATTAATACACCAATCTTTACCGCATAAAATTTCAATACCTCAGAAACGGTGTCTAGAGATTTGTTAACGAATCCCAAGAAGCAGCTGTGTTCCTCGTACAACATTTCCAGCGCAGCAAGGACTCAAACTCGCAGTGAGAGGCCCAAAGTAACAAGATCACCGAATGCACATAACAAATAGGCTGCCTCCGAAGGCTCGAAGAACCGACAGTCTACGATCGTCATATTTCCTCCGTGACAAGGATCGGCATCGATACCAGAAAGATCTGATCCACCGATAGCAGCAGCAGTCGGTGACCCAGACTTGCATTAAAACTACCCAGCCTGCTAATAGCAGCCGATAGATCCGCGGAGTCATAAAGCACGTCAACGGATCGAGCAACGATTTATGAAATGTTTGACCGTCGCTCGAGCTGAGGAGGAAGGCTTCTCCCTCATGTCTGGGATTAGCGGGCGACGCTCGTAGCCGCGGATGAGTTATTGTCTACTTAATTCAATTATACGAGCCGCGGCGTGTTTTAAGATGCGTGCGATTTTTACGCTCCGCGGCCCGTGATGGTACGCGCTTCTGTCTGGCCCCGGCCAGTTGTAATTCATTCCGGCCGTTGCATTAGCGTTTTACATTCCTTCGGGCGAGAAATTAATATTCATTCATCCACCGTTTACCGGCTTGCTAATTTCCTCTTTGTCGCGACCACAGGAGAGAGAGAGAGAGAAAAAGATAGAAAACCGACGATCTCGGCGCAGAGCCGATACCATCGGTGAACGGTCCAGGATACTGCATAATCTCCAGACGAAGGTACTGCGCGGAGATCGCATGTTGCCGGGCGCCTACAGTCTGTATTATTATTGTAAACAATCTATTAAGTAATAAGCTCGTCTGCAGGTCAATCTTTCCATTGCCTCGTTTCACTGTAACGTATAGACTGCAGATTCATGACAACACCGAGTAGGTTTCATTTATAACTAGACTGCGGATGTTTATGCAATTTTCAATTTTTGTAGATGGATTTTAAGAAAGTGGTGACAAATAAAATCCTATTTTCATTCGTAATAGAATTTGTAGATTCGAGATAAATAACAATCGCACTAAATTCTGTCGAATTTGATGTTACAGCATTTTTTGAACGCTTCCACAAGTCATAAATGCATAAAGATCAGCAGTCTATTTATAACAGTAAAAACATTAGAGGAATTTAAACATACTATTATATTATTTCCGACCTACTAAACATAACAAGAAAGAAAATAAATTTCCATTTCAATCCAGTTTGTTCTAATTCTGGTAAAAAATTTCCATTTTGCACAATGATCCAAATAATGTACAGACGTACAAAATGAGGGACAGTCTAAAGTAGTCCCATCATCTTTGTACCGTTTAATTTGTACGAGGATTCTAACCTGTTAACCGGATTTTGTATTGTACAGCAGTGTAGCTGTTCTCATCTGGGTAAAAGCAATTGAAACAATAAATGAGCGAATAGCATAGCTCCCCGGCAACTTGCGATCTCTGTACAGTATACAGGGCTCTCCTCGACCGGTCGAGAAGAAGGTCAACGATGAAGCCGAACACCGTTTTCAGCCGCGTCCGCTCGATTATCGTTGCCCCCGTTACGCGATAACAACGCGAGCAGAACAACCGTCTTCGCTGATTCCACTCCCGGGAATCGCAAGAAAACCTCATGCTCTTACGCCGAGCGGATTCCAGCGTGTGCCGCGCGCGTACGTGCCGGCCGTAATTAAAGGTGCGTAACGCGTGCGAGAGTTATTTCGAGCGGAACACGTGTCCTCGCGAACAACCATCCGTCAGGAGCAGATCGAGACCAGCACGCGGATGAGCACCGTCGACGAGAGAGCCTGCCAATACTAATGCGAGCCTTTACGCCGGTTCACGTTTTTAAGGACTAATTAAGTCAAACAGGAACTGGACGGCTACCGAGCCAGTCTAATGAAGTTTTTACTCGGCAAGTGGAATACTGAGTCTGTCGACGGGATTTATGGTATTTTTCAAAGACGAAAAGGCTTCGGTTCATTTCAATCCTTCTGTCAATGACCGGGTACAAGGAAGCCCACTTACAGCTTCTTTAATATTTAAAATTAAAAAAATTTAACATGGAAAAGATTCAAGCGATAGAAATTCTCAACTTGCTCATTAATATTAAAGGTTCCCGAATAGAAATAATACCCCAGGCCAACAGTAGATAGCTCCTCTAGACTTTAATGCGTAGCGCCATCCTCATCGTTCTCAAGGTTCATCATTGATATTGTCTAAGCTTCGGACTCCACTGAGCAGTATTGCCAGCTGCATGAAGGTTTACTAGACTATCGCAATCGCATTAACACTCAAAGTGCTTAGCCGATCAAGATATCATCCTCTAAATCCAGCCTGCTAAAATCCCACACCCTATCTCCACATTCATCATAAAAGTTTTGCTGGAGACTCGAGTCGGCAGGCAGGGAAAGATGAACTTTCGAGCGATCAATCGGCTGCGTCGATCGCAGACAAATGGAGTCGAGCAGGAACGAAAAAGTCGGATCGAGCGTTAAATGTCAAGGATGCCGGGGCGCTCATCCTCTAACTGGGACTCCTTCCGCGTAATGGCGGTTGCATTCGATTTTCCCGTGATTTAACGCGGTCGCGTAGTATCCGGGACACGCGACGGTTAAATTCTCGCTGGTATATCGGTTATTCTCGGCCGCTTCGGCGTAGAACGTTCGAGCGGCGAGGCAAAAGCGAGGCGAGCGGTAATCTGCCGACACATTGGCCTATCGCGGCCGTTCCATAGCCAATCGGGACACGGGGATCATGAGAATCCAGCCGGCATAAATCAGAATGGATGACGAAAGTCTCTCGCGCGGCGGCCAGTGTCGGTGTTGTTCCAGCTAAAGGGATTTTCTAGGTCGCGAGAGTGGAGCGTTACAGGCGGGCAGGCAGCGGCGTCCTGTCCGCTCGCGGATTTCCATCGCGGCGAAAACAGCCGAGAAAGTACCCGATTCGAATCCCATAGGCGCGCGCGCGTGCCGCGTTTACGCGCGGATTACCCGCTCCTCTCCGCTACTCTCCGCGATTTGCGCCGAGGCCGCTCCGTGATTCATGACGCGTTTAATTTGCACAAGCCGCCGCGTTACCTTGCCGCCTCCGCCCGAGCAAGCTGAAAGCCCGCGCGCAGGACCGGCTGGCTTCTCGTCGCTTCGAGCATGATCGAGCCCCGCTTTTACCGTTTCCGCGACACTCTGCCAGAACCATCTGGCACCCGTTCCGTTCCGACACCTCGTCGTCTCGCTTCGAAATACGGAGATTAGAACTGCCATCGAGCGGTTTCGTCGTTGCGCAACAACGACCACCTGAAGACTGCCGATGCTGTGGCAGCGTTTCGAAAGCGTTTGTGCGTTGACTGAAACGATACTGGAATGGGAAAGTTTGAGGACTGTCGGCTGCAGCCTTGTTCTCCGGAGAGGATCCGATGATTAGACTGCGAATTTTTATGCAAAATAAAAATTGTTCCCATCGGTTGCAAGAAACGGTATAACCAAATTGAAATTTCGCCCTCCGTTTAAGGCATTTTGTTGGCTAAAATTAGAACACTGATACTCTTAAACTCCTTCAATCTGTTCACTGCTTTACATTGCACCTACAGTCATTTCTCTATATATGTCGCCAACACCTGGATCATAAACGTCGCGGAGGAGGTAGAATTAATTCTGAATTAATTGACATTTAACCGGGGATGATGATCCTATTCTTCTAAAATCTTTTCAATTCTACGAGTATCTTGTATCGTACAGTATCCACATGTACATGCAGAAAATTCGCAGCCTAGTAATATACCCAACGACCGTTTCATCATGCAACGACAAATTGAATTTCAGGCTCCGCTTATTTCAGAAACGTTTTAAACAATTACTCTCTGTCTCTCTCTTTCTCCCGCAACGGAATACGATTAACATTTGAATCCTCGTTAAATTTATTCAAAGTATGCGTGGAATTCGATATCAGTTCGCTGGGAGTAGCTCATAAAGGCAGCTCGGCTCAATTACTTCGGCCTACAATTTCTCGGTCGACTCCATAACCGACTCGCTACGAAAGTCTATCGGTCTTCGTTTCGAGTAATAGCAGGCTAATTGTGTATGTCGTTTTTTTTTTTCGTAAACATAATTAGTTTAAAACATTGTGGCTGGGGCTACGGGCGCGCACACCTGGCTGTGATCTTTTAAAAAGTTGCCCCCTTCTTAATTACGTCATACTGTGAGCTCCCGGGTGAATGTGTCTTCCTTTACTTCGGTGGACTTTGAATTAACGGTAATGACACCCTTGGTAATTGATTTCTGACACGTTACGTGTTTATTGCCCACCTGTGAATACATTTAATGCAGCCCTGTTACACACTAATACTGTTTGTATTTTTAGTGTCAATTTGCACAACCTGCAGTGATTATGCGGATATGTCTAGCATACTGCTGACAGTTCATGCAATTGTTAATATCGTGAAAAAGTCTAATATTTGTAAATTCAGTCGCAATGGTTGTGGTTCGGTTCTAGTTCATTTTTCTGCGTTATGTTAAAATTATTGAAGCAGTAGATGCTATCGTAGGGACTTCACCAGGCCAGCCTCTACATTACACCTAGCTTCAAGCATCCCCTACTTGAAACATTCATCAACATTAGCCTTATCCTCCAATCCAAGTCATCCTGTCCACGAACCAGTCTATCCTGTCTATCCATAACGTATTAGCACCTGAATCCTAGAGGCAGGGTACACCATCTATGAATCTCAACCAATCAGACAACTAGTCACAAGCCTCACCCAACGCGACAACTTCTGCCAACCCCAACGCAAACAGCACCGAACCAATTACTTCTAGACCATCCTCCGATAACCAATCCGCGAGTCAACCGAAGCTGATCCACGCAAGGGTACAACTAGTCCGAGACCGTAGTCACCTGCCAGTATCCGATCCGGGGAACACGCGTAACACCCAGTCCAGAGTGGTATCGGACCAATTACAGGGTCGCTCGGAGATCATTCTTCCCCGGACATTCTAATAACCAGTCTGCGTACTCGTGCAACACTGTGCACCGGAGCTGAAGATGCAAGGTATACAGAGTGTGACGCAGCACACCTGTCCGCGAACGAGCGACGAATGTTAACCGCTTAGGACGTATCGGTAACAAGAATCTTCATACTTCATAGCATACTTGTGCTGCACAAAATCTCTGCAAAATTTCCTTGAATGACCTTGGACGATTTTTCAAAGCAAACAAGATCTGTTCGTGATGGAATAGGCTACTCACCCATGTACGTAAATAAAAACATACAGAGGTCACCTTGAAATCACTGAAGCACGCCCATCTAAACAGAGAAGGACTATAACCACCATGATGGAATGGCTACACACTGGACAAAAACATACAGTTTCATATAACAAAAAAGAAAGATCACTTTCAGGTCACTCTGAAGCTTGTCCACCTAACCGACCAATATACCCTTCCAAATGTAGTGCAGGTGTTGCTTCAAACCATTTTTGAAGCAACCTTTAGTTTGGGGAATAAGGTGGAAAATTTGAAAAGGGACGCCCTGCACGTGCAGTAGACCATAAGACCCACCTCCAGAAACAATGCAGGTTCCATTTGAAAGAATTTTTAAGCAACCTATAGTTTGGGGAATAAGGTGGAAAATTTGAAAAGGGACACCCTGCACGTGCAGTAGACCATAAGACCCACCTCCAGAAACAATGCAGGTTCCATTTGAAAGAATTTTTGAAGCAACCTGTAGTTTGGGGAGTAAGGTGGAAAATTTGAAAAGGGACACCCTGCACGTGCAGTAGACCATAAGACCCACCTCCAGAAACAATGCAGGTTCCATTTGAAAGAATTTCTGAAGCAACCTGTAGTTTGGGGAGTAAGGTGGAAAATTTGAAAAGGGACACCCTGTACGTGCGATAGACGCGACGGGCAAACCGAGCGTAATTTTGCGCGTGTGTTCGGGCTCGAATAAAAATGACGAGTGGCCTATCTTTTTGTTCCGGACTGTATGTTCACCTGCCCGGAGGATCGGCGCTGGGACCGGGCCCGTAACCGGCTCGGCAGCATGTCACCCTCATGCGCGGGTGACTCTATGCTTGGTTCCTTTTACTCCGCAGTCTTGTCACGCCTTCCCTTCCATGCCCACCGGAGGATACGACGGAGTGGCAAGAGAGCCCGGAGGAGAAGCGGGGCCCGAAGAACGGGGCCCGGGGAGCGTGGTCAGAGAGCCTGGGCCCCGAGGAACGTTTACACACCGGACACCGGTCGCTTCAGGGCATTTTTCGCGGCCGCACGAGAATCTCACGCAGGCTCTAAGGTTGCCGACTGATAAGGCAACATCCCGGATACGGTCCATCCGCGGATGATTTTTTTCACGCGGATCCAGCGCGAGTAACTGAGCCTAACGGGACCGCTTTTAGAGGCGGCCGCGACCACGGTCGTTATAGTTATCTGGATGCTGGACGGACCAAGGCCTTTACGTGCCGTGGCGATTGTGTTCAGGCTGTTTCCCTGAATCTGAATGGTAGTTTAGGTTGTATCTATGTGTCGATGGCATTGCTGTATTTATATACTGTGTTTTAGATGCCGTTCGATCAAATTAGGCTATTCTTCTCGAGTGGGATGACTCATGTCAAATATTCACTTGTCCGGTTTTTAATCAAATTTTTAAGGATGAAGTACATCGAATAGAATGGAGGAGATGATTTTAAAATTTTACAACATATACATACCCTGATGAAGTAGATAAGAATTGCACGGTCAGTTAAAATTAAGTTAGTAGACATTTTTGTGCAATATAAATGTACGTATTTTTGTGAAAATAGTGCATTACACTTCTGCATTAGTGTTTTCTGAAATATCTAATCTAGTTGCTTGCATAAAGCGAGAAGGATTAATGCCGCGATAGCTGAGTATGGCAATGGGCGGGTCAAAGTGATGCATCATTAGGTGGGCGCGAGTTAAGAATCAAAATGGTGGCGGTGCTATCTATAGCCGTAGAAAACGAACCTGTTAGATGTCTCGTGTTTGAACGGATTAATACAAAACAACCCCTTTCTGTACACTAATTCTAACAATTTCAAGTTACCAAACCAAAAAAAAAAGAAATGAAAATCAATTTAAAAATCATAGTTAACACATTACTTACCGGAAGCCTATTAATATGGGAAAAGAACTTAAAAGTCTCCATTTAAAAAATAATCCCAACAAAAATGATTGAATTACGTTTCTCAGGGTGGCATGTTAGTTCATCACTAATATCGCCATTACACAATTGTTTAAAAATTCTCAGGTTTGAATCATAAACCTTTGAGTACCACACTAACGTCCATAAAAATCACACAAGACCACAAAAATTTGTTTAATAATACAAGAATATATTATCATTAGATCCTCCTGAAATTTTATTAACTTAATAAATTGTACTAAAAATTGATTTCCAAGTTTAAAAAATTGTGTCGGTCATGCATGAGCGACGTGGCACTCAAAATCTATTAAATAGTCGTATTCACACAACCAAATTCAAAGCTCGTATTAACACCAGCCAGTCAAGAACACTTCTCCAAACAAACCTAGCCGTTCTTTAGCCCCGCTCGCTCTCATTACGCTGGTTCGCGCGCGCCATAATTTTCACGGGACACGAAGGGGATCAAGAAAGAGAGCAATCCGGCGTCGCGGAGCGATTGCTCACGATCTCTCGTCGCCGCGGCGGTTGAGCCTCGCGTCTCAGCGCGACGGTTATAATTATCCTTTATTTAATTGCCTCCTGCTGCCCCGATGTCGCGTGAGAAACGTCGTATTTTTTCCTCGGCGGGCACGGGGGCAGGAAATATGGCGCGCTATTTATGACCGTGCGCCGTGTCCGCGTCTTCCGCGCGGCCGGACGCGGACGGCCGGATGCTCTTGCGCGAAAACCGTCGGGAGTTCGCACTGCGAAAACCGCGATATATCAGCGTGCAGCTCCTCCGAGGATTCGCGGAGACGAATATTGGCCGGCGGACCTCCCTAGTGAAATATTACCGGCCGTGACGTCAGACAAAACCCGCCCAGGGTCGTTGGACTCGGTCAAATAGAAAGTTTCGTCATTGATCCGATATTTATGAGCACGTTAGAGATTAAACGATTATACGATGGAAACTTTATTCTAATAGGATCAATAGGATCGGCGTTGGGAGCTGACACTGGGAAGAGGCAGAATTTATCACAGTGCTCTTTCCAGTTTTCGTGACATTGAAAAGCCATCTCGGAGTTGGAGAAAGTGTTTTGTTAGATAGATACGATTCGAGTGGTTGTTGGAGTGTTTGATAGCGAGAGGATCGAGTAGGCGAGTATGGAGACTGTGGGAATGGTGGAACTGATCGGTGGACTAATAATAGTGAAGACTTGGAACCGTTAGACTTACAATTGGCAGGATTCAATGAGAGATATAGCAATTTCTCTGTATATGTCGCCAAGGCCTGGATGATAAACGTCGCGGAATTATCCCCACTACCGCGGGGTATACCCCGTGAGTGGCCGCAAAGCTCGAGAGGTCGCGGACGCCGAGGAGTGTAAACATAACTCGGGTATGTCCTCTGGACGATACCCGACGCTGACAAGACCCGTGTTGTTGACATATATCGAGAATTCACTGTAGCAGGATTTGGCAAGAATTACGTTCTTCGTGTGTGTCTGACATGTTCGATAATGCGGTGAGGGTCGAAGCAACACCTGTTAAATGTAGACAAGAGGATACAGAGCCAATGGATCTTGCAGAGGCGTGCAGCGAAAATAGCGACGATGGAGTTGTTAAACTCTTCAGGTACATTCAATTAGATCCAACAGGATTTGGCGAGAATTGTGTTCTTTGTGTATGACAGACATGACAATTAAAGTCATGTCAAAATTTTACATGGCAACCCCTAAGCAAAACCCTAAGCAACTTTGGTAAAAGACTACGAAGTCAGTAGATCTAGAGACGCAGCGGAAATGATCATTGGGACTATTATGGAACCTTTTAGCAAAATTCGATGAGCAAGGATTATGGTTTTCGTGTTCGGGGGACACTTAGGTAAAAAAAAGTACAAAGCCAACAGATCTCATAGAGGCGTACAGCAGAAATAATAAATCTCATCGAACTTATGCATTTCGTCAAGTGGTCGATGAGATTTAGCATGATTTATCAACAATTTAGTCCTCCGCGTGCGGCAGACGTTGCAGAGGGAATGTTAAATAGCCGAGCAACAAATTTCGTGAAATCGCGGATCAGAGACAACAAGGATCATCGCGGCAATCTCCTCAGGAAGATTCATAGTAGATATTCAAAGAGTTTAATTGATTTCGCGGAAAGACATGAATGGCCGTCCGATAAAATCGCACGACCGTCCCATTCCGGCAGGATTGGTCAAATTGGTTTTTGCAGTAGTTTCGGCCCGGCGGCGTTGATCAACGGCTCGCATACATTGTGAATTAATCTAGCTTAATTGGAACGATTGGATAATATCTCGGCGCGCACGGCCTGTCGGTCTTTTCCCCATTTATGGGACAACGTATTTAGAAATTACGCACCAAAGCATTCACGTGGAGAGGATCGCGCTCGCTCGCTCGCTCGCTCGCTCGCTTCGGGTCTGCTTATACTATACGTCGAGCTCTCGAGCAAACACACGCGTACCGGTTCCATAACGAGGATTACTTCATCCTCCTTGTCCTTCGACGGCTAACCACCGTATCCGCCGCAAGAGAGTCCCGCTCTCGCTGGCAACCTGCTGCCTATTGGAAAATAATCGAATGCCTCGGATTCGTCCGCGTCGCGTCATCGATCAAGCTACTCGCTCTACCTCCTTCTCTTTCTCTCTCTCTCGTTCTCTCTTTCTCTCTTCGTTTTCAACGCGGCAAACGAAATCGTGATACATTGACGAAAGAATGAAAGAAATAACGCCCCGGTTGATGGAGCGGCGTGTTTACCGGCCGTCTAATTTATACGCGTTCGAGCTTTCAACCCCTTAATCTTCGCGCCCGTGTCCGACACGTCCGGCTACCAACCCGGACGATTTATTTAGCGGTACTTTGTCTTGCGAAGTATACTTTATGCTATTAGCCTTTATGCTATCAACTGCTCGGCCCACTTCAAAGGCCCCCTTCGAAAAATTACCGAAACGCAATGTAGTTCCGGTATGTTGAAATTAATGCGGATAATTTTTATTTCGCATAAAAATCCGTAATCTAGTCATCGGCTTGTTAAGATCATTTACAAGAAACGCAACTTGCTGTTCAACTTCCACCACTTTTATTTCGCACAAAGATCCACAGTCTTTGTCGCTGAAACATTTTTATAAGAGGCCAGCCACCTAGTTATCCAGGATTGCAGAACCGAGGAGCTCCAACAACCGCAGTCATATCGCAGGTACAAACTGTCCCTAAATTTCTCGAAGCTTGCACAATTTTTCAGGAATTCTGCGATACGCCTCCAGCCAAGTAAACCATGCGGCGCTATTACGCAAATAGTGGCGAACGTTCTCGGAAGCGGTTTCCCAAAGACACGTCGTGTCGCGTCGGTCGAAAATACGCAAAGTTTCTGTGAAGCGAGCAGGCAAGGTGTCCAGGCCCATTTATCTCTCAAGCAGCCGAACCGACCCGTTCCGCGGCGGTACGTTCACCAGATCTTGCACACGCGTTCAATGGTCGTGACGAATAGTCCCCGAGGTTCCCGAATTCTTCCCGGTGGACCGTGGTTAGCAGTCGCGGAGAAGCCAAAGGTTCTGAGAGGACGTAACTCATCGCCACGCCTCTGCTACGTAGCACGTTGCATGAGGCAGTGCTTCCTCCCGGGCCGACGTGCATACGTAACAAGAGCTCGGCTTCTGCGACAGCTGAGCCATACTATTCGCGTGTCCGCCAGAAACTTTCTGTATCGACCGGACACCCTTTCCGTGACCGAACACTACGCCGAACGGAACGGACGAGTTTTCTGCGTTCGCGCCTTGTAATTCCCTCGGCCCCTCACTTCCCGATCTAATCGAGACCTTAATCCTGACGTTGTTCCTCTTGGACCAGTGTCCCCAATTTTTTTGAGCTCTGTAGATTCCTTGATAGCAAGCCTCGAGGGCTGTGAGCCCTTCGGGCGATGTTGGAAGTAGCAGTCGCGATTTTTGTTCGTCAATTTTTGTTTCAGACATACTAGCATACCTGGTGTGGTTAGTGCGAGTTTATTGCTATACAGGGTCATCCGTTTTTAAACGGCCAAACGTCAACCAGCTATAGAGGACCCCAAATGGAACAACTTTCACCCCTAACACTTTTTTGGATTCGAAGTTATTTCATTCAGTCTCCACGGCGTGCCCCATGTCAAAAAAACCAAGATCCAAAGGTCATACAAAAAAGTTGACTTAATAAAAAAGATGCCACTATTTATTTTAAACCAAACAAAGGAAAAATCATCAAGATACATAATTGCAGTCCTAATATATTTAATCTTAAGTGATCGCACAAAATGACGGGTTCTTGCAATTATCTAAAAATCAAGACCGAATCAAAAAAAAGTGTTAGGGGTGAAAGTTGTTCCATTTGGGGTCCTCTATAGCTGGTTGACGTTTGGCCGTTTAAAAACGGATGACCCTGTAGAATCGTATTGATTTCGTCGATTTTTGTAACGTCGTTTGTACACGCTTTTGATTCCTATAAAAGTTAGAATCCAGATTGATCGACAAAACTGAGAGAACTAATTTTTCAAAGCGACACAGATCGTTGGATAGTAACGTCTGAGCGCATTGGGCCCTCCGGGGTAACAGGAAGTGACAGTTGGCTCTGGAAAGAACGTCAATAATCGCTGATTTTAAGCCGCGATAAGTGAAAGTCAAGTAAAAAATAAAAGTTTGTAATTTCTGTGAAAGTTCGACCGCGCATTGATGAATAAAATAAGATAGTACAATAACGGTTTTGCAACAGCTGCAAATACTTTCTGCCTTTCAGGCATCGCGAGGCTCAGATCGCGCTGCAAATACAACGACATCATTGTATAAATAGAATGATCTTGGACCCGAGTGATATAAAGCATTTTTGCTCCTTTTCGCAAGATCTAGTCGTATTAACATTTCATTCTTATGGAACTGTGACTGACACGATTTGTTATGCCACTGATTCGCGTAATCTCTGCTTGCGAAGGAACTACAACCTCCGGAAAAATACTGCCTAATCGTCGCTGTGAAATTTATAGAAAATACAAATTGACATCACCACCTGCATTTCTACACGATCTTTTAACACCACAGTTTCGCCAAAAGAATTTTGTAGAGGCTTCTTTTCGGCAAAGTCTAATTTTTCGCATTGGCGTCGCTAAAAGAAATGCAGAACGATCAATGTCCAGAACAGCGATTTTTAATGAGATCCGCGTTTCGCAAAGGCACTGAACATTCGTTCGTGACAAATTCGCACCTGGCATACTGCAAGAAGTTTCTCGGATCGTCTCGGGTCGCCGAGGATCACGTCGTCGTCGCCGCAATTGCGCCGGAAAGATTCCGGGGCCGTTCGAGAAAAACGGCGGACTTTGTATGCGCAGGGACCAATACATTCGCGTCATATTCATCGTCCGCTCGATATTCAGATCACGGCGCGGCGGTGTGCAGGAATATCCTCCTTTCTCTTCCATCTCTTCATTCGCCGGGGTGGTTGGTTGCGTTTCGCTCTCGAACGTGGAGAGCTCGCGGGCCCCGACTCTCCCTTCCCCGTTTCTCCGTTTCTTCTTTGCTGCGCTCCGAAGGACGACCGCTCCGGCGGAATAAAGCCTATCCATACTCTCAATCTGTCAACCGCCTCCCACCCGTGTACACGGCGCACATCGCGAATCAAGCGTTGTTATGTAAATATGGAAAAGGTTGTTGATTCATGCATGAGGAGGGCATGAATCTCGTTGTCTTGTCCGACGAGCCGTGAAACTGATGCATTTGTATCGCTAGGCCCCCGATCCTCTCGCGTATTGTGCCCGGTGATACGCGTGCGTTACGCTCGGGGAACATGCGCCGCGATCCCACACGCCTATCCGGACCGTTTGCAAATTTTCGCGGGCCTGCGAATACCCCGCTCGATCCAACGCATGTTCAATCCTAGAAGACGCAACTCTATGCTCCTGCTCGAGTACAGTGAGCTAAAGGTTCAAAATTTTAACAAGAAGCATATAATAACTGAAAATTATAAATATATTTGTATACTATAAGATTTGTACGTATATACTTATCGAAACATTTGTGCACAAATTTTTACAAACAAAACCATATTTTTCCACCATATTTTTTTTGCGAAGTTCGTTTAAACGCTCTTCTTTCTCAGATATTGAGAGAAATCATAAGGGGTAAGTGTTTGTTTTAAAAAGTGATCATAAAGGTATTGTTATCCCGTATTTCTAATTAAGTCATACTTTTTAGTTCATGTAAAAGAACAAATGGCGAAAGGGAAATATTTAAATGAAGCTGATTGTGATTGGAAGAAATAGGAACCAAGTAGAATATTCTTACTTTCTCCTGTGATTTCAATCGATCGAAAAGAATATTTCCGTGCCATTTTAAATTTGACCGGTCACGAATGTATAAAATCCACATGAATGAAATTGCTCGACTCGCACGACGGACTCGCGAACGAATTTGCAGCAATTCACCGATAGCGAGGAGACAGGTTCTCCGATCGGATCGTCGGGAACCACGAAAGATTGAGCGATCTGAGGCTGGTTCCTGAAAAAGGAAAAGGAACGTGAGCCACAGATGCGAACCTAAGCGATTATCGGGAAGGAGGATATTCGGCCGTAGGCGAATATGAAGCAAGCGTCACGAGCAGCCGTTTTCGAGGCACGAGGAACAGGCCAGGTTCATACATATTTGCAATGTGCGGCCAAGATGGACGATATGCAATTGTATGCACGAAGGCATACGCGAACGATATCGCGGGAGAGGATGAGGATAGATGTGCATACACAACGCGTGGGTAAATGCTTTATTGCGGGTCCGTGAATATCCTTGCACTGCCGTAGGAGCTCTCTCCGTCTGCGTCTATTGGGTGTAGTATCCTACACACACACGCGCATACAAACAGGCGACAGAGACGCCCGCGTGTAGTATAATAGTGTAGAGTGTAGACTCTCGCACCGAAACGCGCCGCGACCGTAAATAAATGTGAACACGAGGTGCGGAATTCTAGGTGTATACGTGAACAACGGAGACAACGGAGTTCCTTTCTTTCTAACGGAGTCAAGGAAGTTCGTTCCTCCAGTTAAAGACGGCGCGACTCCGCGAGGTTTCGTGACGGTACCCTTCGTACCTGAATAGAGAGGGTTTTAACATTCTTTGGTTTTTAGAGAACCGTCTGATAGCAGACGTTGCTATTGCTACTGTACGTTGTGACAAAGTTGTGGTAGTGGGGGTAAGGGTTGAGCTAAAACAGCAACAAAATTTCTTGCAGAAGATGAGAATATTAGGGGTGATACACCGTCGTGCTTAATAACAAATAAGGGTAGCTGAATTAGTTGGAACACCCAATCTCAAAGAAAAAAAAGAACCGTGCGAACAATAAAAATCAGCACCACCGTTAAAACAGTCTGATGAGAGGAGGAATTGAATGAAAATTCTTTTAAAAATAATTAAAGGCAGCAATATTAGATGGAACACTCATTATTTTCCAATCCAAACGCTGTATGAACAGCTAATAAAAAATTGGTGGTATTAAAGCAGCACGATGCGAGGAGCAATTCGATAAAAATTCGCACAAGGGGACCCTTGAGAGTACAAACAATTAAGGACGGCAGATTGTAGGTTACAACTTCCCAGTCCGAAAGATAAAAAGTCGAGAGGCTCGCGAACGTCCAACAAAAATCAGCAGCGCCATTGAAACAGCGTAACGAGAGATGTTCGATAAAAATTCGCAGAGCAGGGCTATTGAGAGTTCTCCCACACACTTCACCCGTTGACACGGGCCCCGACAGTGGCAAAAATTCTTGCCGGTATATCAGACAGTAGTCTTCCGGCCCGCAGTGGTAATCTCCGGCTCGCGGAATTTCGCGATCGCCGGTCCCGAGGAGTTTCCGCGCGGTATCTGATCGGAACTCCGCGGCGGCGCATAATGGAAAAACGTAATATTTGTTCGGCTGATGAGCGCCGGTGAAATATGGCCGGCGGGAATAGGTAACCGGAGGCGTGGGTAAAAGAGGGGGTGGCGGTGGTGTGCGGCGGGGGTTGGACGGGGGGTGGGCCGGCTCCGGGGCGGAATGAGACCAACGCGGGTATAAATCAACATTACTCTGCATTAGAGTAGAGTTTCCGGCGTAGGTACCTACTAGAGTTTACCACCAAGGTAAACTCCGGCTAAAGGTGGCTACGCCGCATTACGTGTACGTACAAGCGCGCGTTCACACGCCGAACAACGCCGAGCCGAGTCGCACCGCGCCGGCCCCCTCTCGAACACGCGCGCGGTACGCGCGTGTATCAACCCCGCCAACCCCCCTTCTAACTTCCAAGTTACTTACCTACTTGCCACTTAGAACCACCCAGACTACCGACGGTAATTCACTGTCAACCCTGCCCCGCGGTTTCGGACACGGATAACCCTGGACGTTCTTTTTGCGATTCCCAACTGACTAATCTGACGCCGATTCGATTGGCCAGCGAAGGTGCAAGACTTGGACTAGGTCATCTTTGTTGGAAGATATTCTAGATCGCTTTGCGAAAAATTAGGGTACTGATGGACCGCAGACGATTGGTGGCAAGTGTTCAGTTCTTTAACACGTTGAACGCTACGTCACCCATATGTGGCTGACGGAATTATTTGTGCAGGTTTTAAAATGAATTTTTACGTTGATATATTCATTGTATTAAACTCGATTAGGATCTGTAACATGCAAGAAAGTTGGAGGATTACTCAGTATCATACATTGAATTTTTTGCAATTTTTATTTCATTAAATTACATACTTTGATTTTATGGAATTTTTGGTGTTTCTAGTTGGGCGTTCAAAGTGTTAAAAATCTTGAATACAATTTTTCGAAGTCTTGTGGCAAGTGTGTTTGGAAATTGTATGCACAGGAACAATTATTGATACAGATCATCTCTCACGACAGTGATTGTAACCATAATTTATCTTCATCAGCGATAGCACGTCTTACAAGACGTCTCGTTAGACTGGTTAAGATGGTAAGATTGCCAGGGGTAGTGTTCTAATCTTGATCGGTACAAATGAAAAATTGATTAGACAAGCAGATTTGTGATGTTTTTAATGTCAACTGGACAACGGTGTGTCATCGAGTTTTTGGTAACGAGGAAACAATAAATGAGTTTGAAAATGGGGGAAGCAGTATATCGCGGACGGGGGATACGTTCGTCTTCCCCTGGCCGTCTAATTTGCATCCACGGCGATTAACATAATCTGTATTCCGAATATTTATTTGGAATTAGTCGTGGCTTGCTCGTAACTCATGCAGGAATTAGTTAAGCTCAAGGATTTGGGGCTTACCAATCCCTCCCTCTTTCGCGTCGGTGCCTTCGCCTTCGGTACTCCCTCCGTTATCGCGAGAGATCCTCTCGTCCTTTCACCTACTGCGAACCCTTTCTGGCATGCTAATAGTGGATTTCATGATACGTCCGAGACCTGCAAAAATTCACAGCCCTTCGATCATTCGAATCTTCACAATCCCCTGCGCTTCGAGTTCCAAGACGATTCTTCCTTCGGTCGCCTTTGTAAAATCAAAATATTGTATATAGGATTTTGTCTCAGATTTAATTGATCATTGTTACTTTGTTTTAAATATTGCCAGAGGTTGTGTATTAATTGGCACACAAATAACAATGATCCTTTTGAGTGTTAATATCGGCTGTTAAAAGGATAGCTATAATTTAGCTATAAAAATGCTGTCGGATCTTGTAAATCAATTTCTTTCTCCAGATTTCTTTAAATCCAAAGGTAAATACTCTTTTCGTTGGAGGCAGTTTAGGGGAATTGACTCGAATTGAGGGGAAAAAGTTCCCCTCTCTCTGCCAGTACCTCTGATTAGTCACGTGACATTGTGACACAAGTGAGTGGGGGACAAGTCTTAATCAGGGGACACTGGTCGGAGGTGATAGTCCAGATTTTTGAAACTTGAAGTGCAAAATTCTGGAAGTGTTTCAAGATCTACCACTTCCACCAAAAGCTCCCACGTAAACCTTGAACGTATTCTATGTAACATCGCATAATGCAGTCCGCCCCATCTGCTGGATGGTCTACCATCACCAGTCTCAAAGGCTCCAGAACCTCCTCGCCTAATTATTAGGACGAGGCCGCCCTTCGGGGACCCACCCCACCCCATCCAGCAGGAATAATCAAAACGGTGGTCAAGAATGCCGGCGGGTCTGATTGGATATGAAATTTCCATGTGGCGAGGGGCCCCCGGAATTCCGGTGGAGAAATGCGGTGCGGGGCCCGTTGGCGGGGAGAAGTTCGCGAAACGCGGATGATGGATTCCCGTCAATTATGGAGGCAACATCGTATTGTTTTACCGTCGGACGGCAACATTGATTGATCGGTCCCGTAGCCGTGTAGCTACTTGCCTTGTTGCCTTTTTGCGCAGAGGAGCCTTGGGGCCCCGACACATCGCGAAGCGGGGGCCCCTCGGCTACCACCGGTGACCGGCGCGACGCTCCCCGCCGAACAGACCCGGGGCCCCCGAACTTCTTGCCGGGCCCCCGGGCCCCCTACAAGCCCGACAAGCGCCGCGACTCCAATCTCAGAGCCGCGTAAGCCGCGCGAAAACGAATTGCCTCGGCCTCGGTTTCGACCGATTCGATACAAATCGGAACCCCCATAACTCACGCCGACAAATTTTTCCACCCAGGCCCTCGGTAGCCGGACCCCCGCCCCTGACGGGCCCCGTTTCGCGCATGCGCACTCTCTTTCAGCTGGCTGCGAAAAACTAGGACTGCAAAATGCAAAAGATCGGTTGCGTTTCTCCATACATAGCTTGAAGACCTTGGGCAACATAGTTCTCTGGGACAGCTGGAAGAAAATTTGTACATGAAATCTTTCTTTTGAAAAATAGACATTTAATCTTTACAATCTCAAAAATCGCGGATACAACTATGTGGGATACCGCCATTTTGACAGGCCCCATAGTAGTCTCCTGGTGTCAACCGTTTTAATAAGTAGGGAATTATATGTATAGCCACAACATTAGATTTCTAACGTTGCAATATTATGTAAAATTACGTTTAGACGTCGTATTGTCTATCACTAGTTTGTTGTTTGTTCTAATAACTCTTGACTGCGCTGGGAAAAGCTGATTAGAAAATTACTATTTTCTAGTGTCATTTTCTTCGGGTTTGTAGATGAAATAAATCATACAGCTAGGTGATCTACGATTCATACACCGCCATAAATATTTATGAATTATTCATATTTCACAGCAATTTAGTATATAAATAGAGATCTAATCCGGACTCCATGTCGTGCCCCCTTCCATTGATTTACTACTTAATTGCTCTACTAATTTGTGTCTAATTGGAAAATTGTAGTTGCGTCGTTAAACAGATAATTTCGAGTACCTTTTCTGAATTATTCATACCATGAATTATCGGGTGCTTAGGTGAAATGATAGTATGCGCAGAATATTATGTATATCATTTGCGCGAGGATGTAGATATTATCTGCTGAAAAAATTGATATCCAAAGGGCACGGGTCAACAACTACTTAAGGGCACGGAGCAATAACTACTTATTTAAATAACTCTCTGTTCTGTTCTGGTAGTATTTCCAACATTGCAAAGTAAAATTGATTTTTTCAAAATTTTAATAACCGACATTTGAGAGATTGAGATGTTGCGGTCTTCAAAGTTCACTTTGAAAGTTCACATAGGACTAAAAACTGCACGTTCGGTTCCCATGGCGGCGTCAACGGAGGACCCGACAGCTACAAGTAAACGCATGTAACCCGATTAAGTTCCGTCGGGGAGCGTATGTTTGTTTCCCCTGTAAATGTCCCGAATTTCAGCAGCTCCCGGTCTCCAAAATATTTAGATTTTTCCGAAAGCACTCAAGAAAGAAATTTAAAGACCCCTTCGAAGAGAAGGGGGAGAAGGGGTCCGGGCACCCCTCGAAAGAAAGGCTGCCGAGTCGGCCGGCTCTATTTCTGTATGGTAGTCAGCAATGGGCCATTCATCAGTCGACTTGTTAAAGACAACCTCATGGTATTCAGACAGTCTGTACTTGAAGTAGCTGTCAAGGTGCCAGGCGTTAATAAATATACCGGCAACGGTGGTAAGAACAAATAGTCGGAATCACTGAGCCATTCCCTGCCGACGTCGAACGCGTTATCGTCCGCCATATTTAAAATTCCCACTAGCATTCTTTATTAGCGAATATCCCGAATGCTCACGAAAATACCTCGTTAATTTTCACAATTTCTACACCCATTTTTTACGGAACACTTCAAGATAATACGAATCACTGGAAAATTGTCAGACAACGTTAAACGCTTATCTTCCGGTATTCTTAAAATTCTCACCGACGACGTTTCTATGGTTGAACAACTAGAATGTCCACAAAAATTAATTTCTACATGAAATAAATTCGATGTTTTAAAGTAAAAAGTGCTCAGTGTACGCGGTGCGCTTGAAGAAGTTTTTCGTTTGTTTGTTTGTTGAAGTTTGAATTTGAACAGGCTCTCAAAAAAATGAGATTTAGACCGGACCGTGCGAAATTTTGTCATTCTTTCGAGGCAGTACACCCGAAGGCCTTCTTTCTCCGGTCGGCCATCAAAGAGGAGCCAGGGAAAAGATGAATGAGGGAACAGTTTCGAGTCAGCTGCTCGATGGGCGCACGCAAACAAGACGCGACGCGTGCGCCGCTTTACAGCCGATACATTTTCGTCGAGAGCGCTAATCCGAAACGCGAGGCATTTCCGTCCGGCTTCGTTCTTATTGTTCCCGGTGTCCCGTTTCCATGCCAAGTCCGCCATTCTCTTCGGCCCCGGCGAAATAAACGCAAATTCGCCGTGTCGAGCAGCAATCTCCCCACTTCGGCAAAGGACATTCCCATCGCGATTAGAAATAGATAGAGTTCCGCGCGCACGGAAACCGCCGGGGGTTATTCTCGGGGACAAAAATTCCCGTCCCGTGGCGTTTCTGTTTCTCCGCCTCGACAAAAATGCCCCGGAGTCGCTTTTAGACGACGGTATTTCGTGCCCCGTTTCGAACGTTTTATGGGCTCAGCCCCGGGAACGAAAGTTCCGACCGCCGCGGCCATTGTTTTCGAACCGCGGACCTTGAAATTCTTTTCCTGTTGTCCCGACGGCCCCGAAGTTTTCCTCGGCGACCGTTTCGAACTTTTGACTGCCGGCAATGCTGCAGTTCGCGCATTTCTTCGACAGTCTGAGAGTTCGACGATGAACTCGAATGATTTTTCGACTACAACATGGTAAACGATCTTCCTTGGGAATCTTTATACGAAATTTTGCCCTCAGAAATATTCTGAAGCCTCAAATTGTAATTTGCAGTTTTTTTTTTTGCAGAATATATCTAAATATGAGGATGATTTCAAAATTACGATCATAAACCGCGAATTTTATCGACTTATGACGAAGTTGGTGGTGTTTGATAGAGACGGTGCTAGCAGAAACACAAGAAAGTCAGTATATTATTCCCAATTTAGGAAAACTATTAAAGAATTTTTTATATGAGTCTATAATATTGTAATTAATGCAGAAAATTTTTCTTTTGCATGAAGATCTGCACAAGTCTAGTCACAAAATCAAATTCAGTGTATATAATCAAGGGATGATTGTTTTAGTGGGTCCTTTTTTAAGAATATTTCCTGCCGCGAGTTTAACATTTGAATACAACTGGTTATGAACTCGACTTGGGAGTAACAAGAGTCGAAGTAACAATTTCAGCACGATATAATTTCCGCGAGCGTTCCACTAACTCCGATCGAGAGGAACATCCACCCCCTATCTGATCACTTCGAAGAAACCGCCTCCGGTGGCCAAGGGGGAGGATCGACTTCCGATGGAAATTCTCGTAATGGCTTAACAACGAGACGATGCGTAGTTATACCCGCATTTCCATAACTTTGCATACGCGTTTTAATAATTCATCCCCGTCTCCGGCTGTGCGCTGCGGCCGCCGCGCCGCGCGGAGGGCACGTTTACTAATAAGCAGCGCTAGATAAACATCAACCACCGGTTAATGGAACAGTGAAAAGGATGTCCTGACCCGAAGATATCGGACGTGCTGCGATCTAAACGCGTACGTAGCGTACGTATGTTTTAATTCATAAACCGAAGCGTTTAGCGATCGCATCGACCCTCACTTTCAGCCTTTCGTAACATTCGCATTAATACATTATTAATACTCGTATCTACGCGAACAATTGAAAATCCCGCGCTGGAAAAATATAAATTAAACATTACACCTGTCAGCACAATGAAATTACTTTACATTTTTTATTTTTAAATTCCTGAAACTTTAGACTCTCTCAGCTGGCAAGCAGCAATGAGAATACCACAAGACGACTCACGGAATTTACAGCGTTGACTTTATGAATGTATTATTAGACTAAAAACGCATATGTGACAAAAATGAATAAATAAGATAGAAAGCTGTGAAGACATCAGTCAAATTTAAATGGTTACAAAAAATAAATTTTTCATGCTCGCTTCCTAAAATCAGCTTAGAAAATCTTTATTTTGCCTAAAGAATTCGCAGCCGACGCTCGCGACAGAGACAAAGCGAGTCCGAAAGGAATCAGAAGTCGGCCAAGACGTCCATCGCCAGGCTGAATCATGCTCGTGGCCATTCCGAGCGTCCTCTGTACGGGCGTCACGTCGAAGCGGCACCGTCGTCCATCATCTCGTTCTAATGACACGTTTTCGACGGAACCGGAGCACCTATTAAACGAGCCGGTTGGCGCCTTTCCGTTTGATCGACGTGAACGTCAGGCGACAATGTGTTCGAGGATCCACGCATTGCTATGAGAAACGATTGGTGCGTTATCCGGGGGCGGGCGCGCGTTGCTCTATCGCTGCCAGATCTTAAGGAGATACCGGGAGGGCACGGTGTCATAAATGTCGGGAATAAAGCTCGTCCGCGACAACGCCGCTTGAAAAACTGGACGGGGTAAGGGTATTAGACGCTGTTGGACGCCGGTATCGCGGCGTTCGCGTAATAATGCTCGTGATGGACGAGTTTCCAACGTACTCTTGGCAGCGACTTCGCGGGGCCAGGAGCCGGGGCTATCGAACGGAAAGGGGTGGTCTTCGGGGATGAGGAGGAGGAGGCCGAACGGGGGTGGCTCTCTCGTACTCGATACTAAAGCAGCCGGGGATGGGTTGTTGGCTGAACCGCCGCGGATTCGAAGCGGGAGAAGAGGACGATCCTACAGCGTTCCCTACAGAGACCCCTTCTCTCTCTCTCTCTCTCTCTCTCTCTCTCTCTCTCTCTCTCTTTCTCGTTCCTCTCCGTGTATCCGCGGCCGCCGAGCAAAGCAAATATTTGGAGCCCGGCCACTAAAAACTCGAGACGAGCCAACAGACGAGTTGATTTGTTTCCCTACATCCCATTTCTTCTCTTTTCCTCGGAGACTCTGTGTTTCTCCGACCCGCTCTGCCTTCTTCAATTCATCCCCCTCGACGACGCTTCCTCTCGACCACCCTCTGTCTCTTCTCGCTTCTCTCCTAGCCTCTCTCTCCAGCGGCATCTTCGCGAGGGAACGGCCGAGTTCCATCCGAAAATGACTGTCATAATTCAAGTTAAATGTACACGCGGCCCCGTTCCGCTGTTTATCGGCATACGTCTTTCGACGACCCCGGGAAGCTTCCGGTTCTGTCGACATCGATCCAAAGACTGTGCTCCACGCGACTCACGGCGACTGTTATGGCTGTCCTCGCGATGGCAGGCGTACTGAAGTGTCTATTAGTGACGACACCATTGGCTCCGGCTCTTCAGCAATTATTAGTGGCCTCACATTCCGGGAAATTTACAGGAGGTTGTAATTAGGGGTGGGATTATCTGACATTGACATTGTTCTTCATTGACAGTTTCATTCTATTGACATTTTCCTTAACTATCTCAAGATTCTAGAAGTCAAACGATAATGCACGGTAACACATCGCAACTAATAATCTGACTTTCGGTAATTAATTTTGAACTATTTCTCAGAGTCAGTGTGGTATACTGATTTCAAGTCCCAGGAGTTAAACTTTGATGGTGACTCTCTGCACTGGTGTATACTCTAAGCTCCATTTTCTATTTATTATTTTTCAGAAGAATACTATTGCACGTGTAACACACCCTTAAAAGTTTAAAGTTTCTTCGGGGTTCTTATTCGTCGCTTTTGTACAGAAGCGTAAACTAATGCAGCGACGAGCGCAAGAATGACTGCAACGTGAAAAACAGCGGAACCAGAAAGTGACGAGAAGCTATCGCGCCAGTAATTGCAGGAAGCGGGCCAGTGAAAACTCTGTACCGGCTTAGACACGGGGGATGTTCATATCGGCGATTTATGCGAACCCGTTGATAAACGGCGGGTTCTGCTGGACTAGACCATGGCCCGCGTGACGAACGAGCCCGGCCACTTGAATCGAAAGCCGAGACAATCATTTAAATTTAATTAAACTGGAACGAATTTACGCGCGCTTCCGACGCGCTTTTAAATTCACTGAAACTGACCGCCTCCTCGCCGCGGTTATTTACGTTCTCTTCCGCGAACGAAACTCGAAATGGACCTCTTCTTGCCGTTTCCGCAGCTTCGATTTCCTAAATTCCGTTTCAATTCCGTTCTACAAACGCTGGGACAATTCGAAAGCCCCGTAGAACCGTCTACTTAATTCGTATTGAACGCTGGCAGTGAGCTATTGTCTCTTGGACGAAGACCAATATTTTCCCGAGGATCCGTAGCCTTTACTATCTTATTATACTATTCTTAACATCTTATTAATTATTGTATAATAGATTGCCTATACTTTATTCTACGAAAGGCGGAACAATTTTGAGAATGCTAATTAATTGCCAGGGGCTATATATTCGTTTGTTAATAATTTTAAAGGGTTGGAAATAGCTTTATTTTCAAATGCGCTAAATATTTTCACTGTTTTACCTTTGATCTACTCATTTTTATCATAACTGTCCGAAGTCCGAATTTTTATTGAGCGTTACAGTCAGCAATCCTGCCTTTGATGTGCGCCAACATTTATTTTTAAAAACTTACTACAATATTTGTAGTAAGACAATAATAACAATAATAACAATAATAAACAATCCAACATCCGAACCATGCCTAAGCCCCGCAGATTAATAACAACAATTAGCTCCAGAGCACAACCTCACAAAACTGCAAAGACTGTGTCCCCAGCAAGACACAATTAACTCCGTATCAACGATCCGTGTCGTCGTTATCCGGTCAGCTGTTCCAGGGTTGGAGTTCTAATTAATCATTCCGCGGGAATTTTTGCCGGAAAGATAAATCTCCGCGTGGAATTGTCTTATTTAGGGGAACGTATCTGGTAATCCTGGACGCGTCATTTTCGTCGCGAAACGCGTAATCCCGAACTCAGGGTCATTAAATGGCGGCGTTGGAGCGACCGAGAGCAGTATCTTTCCGCGTTCGTATCCAGCGCGAAATTAATTAGTTAATTAAGCAACGCGCGATGGTGTCCATCCAATTAAATCCCGTCGGTGAATGCGCAGACTCGACAACCGGGAGAAGCAGCTCGCTTTACAGGCAACTTTCTGGCCACCCTCTCTTCCCTCTCGCAAAGAGAGAGAGAGAGAGAGAGAGAGAGAGAAGTGCTCTCTCATCCTCTCAGCCAGCAACCGGCCATCTCTCTCGTCGGCTGTCTTCCGCTTTCATCTTCGCACTCCATATCCACGGGTTCGGGTCCCTCATGTGCCGTGCAGTCACGTGAGCCACGTGTCTGCCATACCTTTGCGTCTCCCTTCATCCCTTGACACTACGCCACCGTGAAACTTCCTCGATTTTGGCGTTGCTCGACACTACGTGAAAATATCCACGCGATGGCCGCTCTGACCCCGTTACCGATCCGCCATCTTTCGCCGGTGTTATTTGCTTAATTAAGCGAATCCATCGTTCTGTTAACGTTTAGCAACCCCTTGCGCACAGTTCAGCAAATTGGGACGTTTGTACTTTGATGTTAGATTTTTTCATAAATGCAGAGAATACTCTAACAGTACTGTTAAAAACAGAGTACTTTTAAACGACTGTTTTTATTAAGGATTTGGCGGAGATTTTTGGTGGAGATGTCTTCACATGAAACTGTTCCAATGGTATTATTTTGAAGGATTCTATGCAATGCAATCCACACTAACCGACACATCTTTTGATATTCTCTTTGAAAAAAATACACACTCCTTTTAAAAAAATCTTTAAGTAATATTCGCAAGTTCTTGTTCAATGAAACTACTTACCAATGCATTTAAAAAGAATATTTTTTTAAGAAGAAAAAATCGGAATGTAGTATAATCGTAGAATGGATTTGACTAAGCACTACCTCGAAGTCTATAATAGTGTTTTTTTAATAAAAATTTGTACGCTACAATATTTTAAACGGCTCCCGTACATACCTAAAATACCGCTGTTTGTCGAAGATTAACGTAACCTGATTTATTTATATTTATTTATTTTTTTGATAAGGTTTCAACGTTTTGATCAAGCTATTTCTTGTCGGATTATTAGCATTGTCGTTAGGTAGCAAATCACGAACGCGTTTCCACCCCGTTTCACGACTCTCCTTAATGGAGAGATCCTCGCGAGAGAGAGAGAGGGAGAAAGAGAGACCGCCGCAGAAGCATTCCAATTTCAGCGGGCGAGTCGTTTGATTAACGCGCGTTAATTATTTCTTCCCGATGCGTTTTTACTGCGCGGCCGGTGGCGTGGCGCGCTCGTCACGCCTCCAGTATTGACGGAAGAGTTATTACTTCATACCATCCCGGCTACTTCGAGCACGCTGTTCCACGGGATCGCGACGCTCGCGCGGAATGATCGATCGATGATCCTTAATTATTCCTTCGGACGCGAGAGAAAAACGACCACCGTCGCGACGATGAGGTACCCCGCTGAAACGTTCGACTGTGCGGTTAATAGTCTTCGAGGCTTCGAGGGACCAGCATGATCCGAGTCTTCCGACCCTTCCGCTACAGTTTGATGACCTATTGACTCATTCGAGTCGCTATTAATAGGAAGTCTCTAAATCTGTAAAAAGACGAGTGTGAATCATTGCCGACACGACAGTGAAATTATTGCCGTTACAGGCGACCCAGGTGTACAGATATTTTCTACCTAGCTACACGAAGGATTAATAATGGCGATTTCTTTCAATCATTTCAAAACTACAAATAATTGTCACTGGTCTAGTAACAAATATTTCTGGAGCAAGGTATAACTAGTCAAACTAGCCGAACAAATTTTCCTGATCTTTTTTAAACATTTTAAGCGTGCTAGAAATTCGGTGGATCATTTTTTAACTACTTTTTCCTAATGTACCTACTTAATATTGCCCCAAGCAACTAAACCACTATTGAAGAACGACTAAAAAGGATGAAACTTGACTGTCTAATAATACAGCACGCAATAGCAGAACTAAGATGTTCATCTTCTTCACAACACAACCGAGCACCAATGAATAAATCGAATCTTGTCAAACGTTTTTAGACGTTCTACAAAGTTACAAATTAGCTGAACAATTTTCCAGCTACATTTCCTTAAGAATGTACAAAGCAATACTGAAGGCCAATACCAAGAAGGTGAACACCCCCTTAACCCTTTGCACTCGTATGTCGGGGCTGAGGCGACATTTAACAGATGTTTACAAAATTCCGGTGTGCAAAAATTAAAGGAAGAATCCTCGCGGCAAACGCCCACCCAAAATTAACCCTCGGACTGCTGCGACTTCTAGACCTATGCCGGAGTCATTTCTGACCCACGTCGACATTTCGCTACAATTTTCTTTCGATATAAGGCGATGACTAGGGACCGGCATTCGCCGTATTTCGGATGAAGAGGAAGAAGAGGGTCTAGCGATTTTCTTATTTCGATATAAAAAGCGTCGTCATAATAAAATTGTACATATTGACGGTCGCTCGAGATTGTCCCCACCGCTACGGGTCACGAACGACTCCAGCATAGCATACGAAGGGTTTAACTGCACGAGGTTCGCAATCCTCGAGGACCTCGTCTGGGGGCGACGTCCCTGAGTTTCGGTCTCTTGAAATAACGGAATATTGCACCGAGATATTTAACAGGCGACAGCGATTGAAACAGAATAGGGAGAACGAGAGAGACAGAGAAGAAGACAGGGAGCGGCCGAACGAACAGACAGGGAAAATGATGGGCCGAATGAAACTCGGTGTGAAACAGTGGGTAAATTTTAGCGCGAAGAAACAAAGCGTTTGTTGCCGGTGGACGAGAAGAGAATGAAGAGCGGCGGGGACGGTTGGCTGCGACCAGGGGAGGCAAAGAGAGACAAAGAGAGAGGGAGAAAGAGGTACACGGGCGGAGAGGTGAATCGTCGGAGCGATTTGTCCCGTCTGTTAATTAGTGAAAAAACGGAGTATGAATCTCGAGCGATCGTATATTACCGCGGCCGTAATGGATGGGATTACAGCTGCTGTGTTAAATTAAACCGACCGGCGGCCGCGGCTACGCTACAGTACGTTATGTAGATATAGCTGCACGCTAACCCATGGCGCAGGGGGGTTAGGTTCCCTTCCTCTATCTATGTATTACCCATGTACAGCAAGTACAGTTACCTATAGTATTTTCCCCCGTGCCTCAACCCTCTCCTCCTACCATCTCTCTCTCTCTCTCTCTCTCTCTCTCTCTCTCTCTCTCTCTCTCTCTCTCTCTCTCTTTCCTCTACCTCTCTCGTTCTCTTCGGATATCCAAAGAGCGAGAGAGAGATAGAGTCATCCAACCTGGAGAGCGTTCTTCTCCCGAGGACGACGACGACGTCGCCGATGTTCTCTCGGTATAATTCGCGGAAACCGGGGCCACGTTACGCGTAATTATTTCCGTCGACGTATCGGTCCCTCGAACTTCGGAAGACACCGAGATAGCAACCGTCAGCGGAGGAAATCCGGAAAGCGAGTCGGATTTCCAGCGGAATTGTACCGACAGAATGGGAGCCGGTCTCTGTTTAGGCGAACAGAGCCGGCCGCTCGGTTATAATTCAACGCGCGGCCCTCGTCGCGGGCTTTTAGAGAGCTCGCGACAATGTGGAGGCTGTCCGCTTGTCCCTCTGGCGAAAGGGGATGATCACCGGCCACCGGAAATACTCGAAAAATTATTATTCTCCGGCAGTTCCTCCCTTAATCATCAGAAGGTCGTAATTTTCTCTAACGAGCATCGCATTCAGTTCGTATACGTACAACTTGCTTTTGCTACGTTCTCCATACTACGTTCTCAACTATTTCAACCATTTTCTAACAAGTGTAAAGAATTTTTCTTCAGCCCCCTCAGAAGTAAGAACGTCAACAGCGAGTTCTTATCAGCTCCTGCAGAAATAAAACATAAGCCTCAGAAATGTCTGCTACCTACCAGAATATTCTGAATACGCGTTTCCCAATAAAGAAACTATCAAGCGTGAAAGCATAAAGCAGGAGGAGAGAAAATATTAAGAAAATTGTCGGAAAGATCGCTCCCGGAGCGAAATCGTACAGCGGGTCGTAATTAACCGGCGTCGCTCGAAGATTCATGCAGCGGCCGGTCGTCGTCGACTATCCCGGCGACAGTTTTTCACGCGATAAACTAGTCATAGCGATCCAGTCGTTCGGTCGGTCGAGAGAGAGAAAGAGAGGGAGAGAGAGAGAGAGAGAAAGAGAAAGAGAGAGAGAGAGAGGGGGGTGGAGGGAGAGAGAGAGACTGGGAACGTTGGAAATGAAACCCGTCAAATATTTCTTCGTCACGTCGGCCGGCACTCGAATTACTTTATTGCAACAATAATGAACGCGATGGCACGGCGGCGCAGCGCGGCGCGTTTCGCGCGGATATCAGCCATGCATAACGGATGAGAATCCAGTAGCCGGGGTGTCCAGTATATGTGTGTATACGCACCACGGACAGAAGCGTACGCCCGCCTCTCTAGGAAGCTTGATATATCCCGCGTAATTGCGTCGGCCGGCGTATCAGTCGTTAGTCGGCTCGCCGGCTGAAGGATGCGGATGGAAAATAGCAATAAAGCAGCCCCGGCTGAATGGTCCTGGCACTCTTCCGTGCAATTATTGCGCAATAAGGGGGTGAAGCACGTGTTGCGACCGGTCCCCGGCTGTTTTGACCCGTCCGTGATTTACATGGGCTCTCGGCCGAGAGCTATCCTCTCAATTAATTAACTAATCAACTGCTCGCCGAAAGAATTCGAATGGCCATCGGTCTGCCAGGACGATCGCCAGGATTTTTCCGGCATGGACTATTCATCCTTTCGGCGAACTTTATCAGTGAAGCTTCATACTGCAGCTGGGTGTGCTATTTTTTTTTATACTACCCCTCTAGCGCCCCGTCCTCAGTATGAAAATGATTTTATTCCACTTGGTTCCTGGGTACAGATTGGATGAAGATTTTGTTCCAGCAGGTACAATGCGACTGGATGACGATTTTATTCTATTAATATACATAGCAGGTCCTAAGCCCAGTCTGCTGGGACAACGATTTTATTCCATTATAGTAGGTCCAATGACCCGTCGTCTGCTTGCACAACGAGTTCATTCTATTACAGTAGATCGAATAGCCAGTCTGTCTGGACAACCGTTTCATTCTATAATGGTAGATCTAAAGGTCAGTTTGCTTAGACAATGATTTTCCTTTATGCACAATAGTAGGTCCAATAACCAGAATAACCATTGCACTTCAGAATCTCCCGTTCAGACAGCACACTAATTATAATTTTACTTTAGTCTTTCTTCTTTACAGCGAATCTTCATACTTCTTCAGTGAATATACAGCGACCGTTCGTATGAACAAAATAACACAATTAAAACTCGAAGTTCGAACGCAGATCGGTAGGAGACCAGGCTCGAAATCCTCGAAAATCGAACCAGCCAGCATCGCAGCTAGTTCGGCGTTATTTCATGGCCGAGCATTGATTATTCAGAACCGTAAACTCCGCGACAAGTATGAGGATTTAGTGGCCGCCTGGGAGCAGGGAAGTCGCAGACTCTTCCGGAAGCCGTCGAATCCTTTTTGGCGGGCGGATAAGGGATCGTACGCTTATCTCGATAACACAATTAGGTGGCCGCGCGGCGGCTCTCGGACCGGAAGGACAAATCTCTTTTATCTGTGCCGGGGGCAGATCGAGGAATTTTCTTCCTTGTCCCGGAGGGCGGGAGGGGGTAGGGGTTAGAAACGTGTGCCCTTTTGTCCGTGTGAGAGGTGCGCGCACACATTATGGCGAATAGGATACCGGCGCGAGCGCGTTAGAAGAGGGGTGCTCGAGAGAGGGAACCTGGGAAAAGAAGAGAGAGCCCGCGGAGGCAAGGAGAGATAGATTACTCCGCCATTCTTGCAATTTCCCTGTCGTATCGAGGCTCGTAAATTCCCGGTGAAATATGCGAAGGGGCGCCTGGTGCGGGCAGCACGCTGCTGCTCTGCTCTGCTCTGTTCTCTCGCTCTCTCTCTCTCACTCTCTCTCTCTCTCTCTCTCTCTCTCTCCCTCTCGTTGCTCACCCGCGCCACTCGTCCACCCTCCGCCCTTTACTCCCCTGATAGGGGTCGCAAGGGGTACGTCTGCCCCGGCAGGGCCAAGGCCTCGACGTATCGCTAGCCGGGGTGCGAAATATCCGGAATTAGCGTTATCTCACGGAATCGCCTTGGTGGATCCTGGATTTCGGGCCGACGCTTTTATCCGGCCGACATCGCTGACTCGCCGCACGGAAAAACGGCTGTTGTACTGTTTAGAGGCGGGTCTACGCGCCCGAGACCGTTCTGGGTCATTAGGGTAACTTCTAATCGCGTGACTGCGGTTTTTGCGCGTTCGTACACTTCGCCCACCTTCGGGGACGACTGGAACGGAATCGATGGTGTTTGACTCTGCCTATAGTGTCTCCGATTTATCGAAACCGTTCACGCTTGTGTTCGTTTCCTCCTTCTTGTAAGCAGTCGCCTTCTTCATCTGCGTCAAGCTTCTCCTTCAGCTTTGCAACTCTTCGACATGTACTGTGAGATCCTCAGCATTATTAACCCTTTGCGCTCGGAGCTATTGTAACTTCAAAACGAAACATTTCTTCCGACCTAGAATATTTCCCTTCTATATATATTTTTTCATGTTATACATACGAAAATGGTGCAATTTACTCGTACAATACTGAAGTGTTTAGTATTGTTTTGAATACAAGTAAATTTGATAATGTAAGAAATATTTTGAAAAATGATACAGCAATTTTCAGTGGCGCCTTACAGTCGCCATTAGAATGCTAAGAAAATTAAATTCTATTTCTACATGTTTTCTTTCAACTGTCGTTCATTTGGACACGCGTTTAAAAATCCTTGGACTAAAATCCCTTAAATCCAAGGGGTTCAAAAAAAGTTCATTGTGAAATAATGATCGCGAGGGCGACGAAACCATTGCAACCTTCAAAAAAGGCACCCTGACGATTAAAGTCAGAAACGATCGGAAGACATTATAATAATTTAGAAAAGCTATTTCCGAAAAAGACAACCCCTTTTTCATATTTTTCCACTTATCTAATATTCATCAAACTGCTTGTCCGAGACAACATTCATTTAAAAAGGACAGCTTACTTCATTCGATTTCACAATAACCTTACTGCATTGAAACGTAATATTCAATATTTCTTCGTTCCTTCTGAATTTTATTCGCTCGGCAATTTCCCAAGGAAATGTCTGCTCGACTTGTGTCGGCTTCGAGAAGTCTCTCAAAATTGTCAGCTCCATCGGCAAATCGATCAGCCGAACAGCAAAAGGGTGGGCCCAAGTGCTGCCGTCTCATCCAGCGTTATAGTATTTTTATTTCGCGATATTTCGAAAGTGACTCTTTCCCTCGGCCCAAGGTAAATCATTCCGATTGGTTGGATAGCGGATGTTGGATACCGGGCGGGCCAGTGTTATTGCTTATCTGAAGAGCGGCCTTTTTTTTTGCACGATAGCGGTTGCCTTCGCCATAGGGCCAGGATCTAAATCGGAGGGTTGGCGAGCCGAGTGGCTTTCAGATACAAGGGGGAGGTGTTTGTCAAGACGACAGCAGAGAGGGGAAAGTCTGCGGTGGCAGATAAGGGCGAAAGGAGCAACGAGAAAGAGAGAAAGCCGGAGGGACAGAGAAGAATAGTCGGAGGGAAGTCCGGGAACCACTTTTTCGTAGCGGGAAGAACGAAACCGAGCCTATATCACCGCAACCGCCGCCGCTGCAATTCGGCCCCTATATTTAATTTCGCTGGTTTGGGGATTGTGGATGGAATAGGTGGTAGAAACGGCCGGACGAGCAGGAATCGTCGTTTAATCTAACCGCGATCCTATCTTCGCTGGAATTTATCATTCGATAAATTGCCTGATACCCAACCCCGCAACTCGAGCATCCCTCTCTGACGTTGTTTCATCGATTCCTCCAAGACGATTGCCCGTAACAGTCATTTTTATCAACTTTCATACCGTCTACGCCGGAACAACCATCCGAAGTCAAAGTTTTATTTTCCATTTTCTCTGATTTCTATTTTACTTCCGAAATTCTCTATTCCGCTCCATAATCGCTAGTTTCAACACTGCTGACGCTTCAATTGTGCTGGCATTCAAAGTACTCCGCAGAAAAATGGACCCGCTCATATGTATTAATTCTCTATATTTTCTACAAAACACACTTTTTTTCTACTGGATTAAAAATAGCATTCCACTCTGAAATCGCTAGTTTCAACCCTGCTTGGTACTCAATTCAATAGGATTTAACACGTTGACCGCCATGTCACCCATATGTGGGTGACGGAATTATTTCTACAGGTTTTTAAATGAATTTTTACGTTAGTATATTCATCGTGCCAAATTTGATTAGGATCTGTAAAATGCAAGAAAGTTGGGGGACTACTGAATGTCATACATTTAATTTTTTTCAATTTTTATCTCATTAAATAACTTACTTTAATTTTATGGCTTTTTGAGGTCTCTAGTATGGTAGTCAAAGTGTTAAAGTTTTGTTGAGAAATATGAGGATTCAACTACAGCTTCTAGCCTGAAGAATATTGATTGTGTTACAATTCTCACTGTAAGTAGGAAGTAAACAGGAAAACTATCCACTTCTGTCAAAATAACTTCCGTGATCAATAATAATGAAGTGCCTGTAAGAACACAATCAACTTTCTTTCGCTACAAAAATGATTAAGAAAATCCTTATTGAGTTCGACTTGCTGATAGGAGATCTAAGAGAATTCTCCTAGTTCAAATAGTTAACGTAACAAGCTCGTTATCAAAGAAAATGATTCGACGCTGCTTCGGTGAAATGTGGAGAAATTTTCTGATGGATCCAGGCAATTTCTCGTGGCGGGACGTCACGGAGATCGTCAGGAGCGGGTAAAAATAAGCGAATAGGACGCCACGGGCCCTATTCAGGACATAATGGTTCTTCGAGCTCCCCGGGAGGTCCTGAAGGGGTCAACGGGGTAATTGGCGGTTTATGAATCGTAGTGCGCCACCTCTCGCCGGTTTCGGTGCCGGGCTTCACGGCCACGACTATTTCCGTGTAATTCTCACACCCTGCTTTCCTCTTAACTTAATGTTGTTTCCCTCAGTCCATTAAAAGCTACGCCACTCGGCTCGTTTCACTTCCCACACTGCGGTTGCGGCCTTGTGGTCGCACTTGCCCTCACCTCTCTTCCTCTCTCCCGCTCTCTCTCTTTTCTCTCCTCTCTCCGCTTCTCTGTTCACTGTTCTCTTTGCCGACTCTTTCGCGCAGAGAGCCGGCGCACGAGGAGCCCGTGTTCCATTACCCTTCTTTGCCAACCTGTTCTTACCTGTTCCTCTTCTTGCGAGCCGGGGCAACGAAAGTGTCCTGAACTTTTTGCCCTGAGCCGCGCCACGCCGCGCGAACGCTTCTTACACACCGGCCTGTTACTTACGGAGAATAATAGTGTCGTATCACGGAAGCCGGTGCCCCGTTACGACGCCCGTTGGAATTTAATTAACACGATTTAATTAAAAAAATGATTCACCGCCCCGCCTTTGTATCTGACCCCCCCCCCCCCCCCCACCCCCCGAATACCAAGATCATTCTGAGTCGCCATTGTTCACCGGCCCTTTATTCGAAAGTAGTTATCGTACTCTGGTCTTCCTGTAAGACTGTCCATTATAGTCGCTCTTTGTTAACACTCTACCCACCGACAGTTAGTTAACCCTCTCAAGGGTTAACCATCATTCACGCCTCGTCAATTCGATAGATTCATCGAGTAGAAGATGGACTAATGTTTGCGCAAACATTGATTTCAGATTAAATTGACCAAAGCTCCTTTCAATAATTTTACTACACTATACCAAACTTTATATAGTAACAGCATCACAAAATCCTAAAAGTGTCCAACCAACTCAACAGATCGCCCAACCCTCCGCCGGCACCAGCAGCAATCCGAGGTCATAATCAAACGCAGAGTCTCCAAAATCAGGTGCTCAGATTAATTGCCCCGGAAGACGAATTATCCCGCATTCCAAGCGTCGCGTTCCAGGTGCAGCGTCAAAGTAACCGTAAACATAATTACCGCGGCCCATCAATCTGCATTCGCGGGTCAGGTCGCCGGTTGATTGGCCAGGTCGGAATTACACCTTGCTGGTCCTGGCGAGTCGGTGGGTTG
This sequence comes from Halictus rubicundus, assembly GCF_050948215.1. Classification (NCBI taxonomy): domain Eukaryota; kingdom Metazoa; phylum Arthropoda; class Insecta; order Hymenoptera; family Halictidae; genus Halictus; species Halictus rubicundus. Next base: position 5,642,587 of record NC_135152.1, read on the forward strand.
TAATGTCGTCGAGACTAACGACGAGAAACCAGTATATTAACCGCGGCGCGGGTAGCGAAGCCTAGGCTGTCAGACGGCTGTTCTGTTGGAGGGTGGCCGGGCGAACAGAAGAGGAAGAGAGTGTCGAAGGGTGGCGGAGGGGGTGGTCAGAAGGGTGGAGAGTGGTGGCAGACGAGGAGAGGTCGTGAGTTGGTTCGGCTTGATATCGTACCTACCTGGTGCGCACACACGGTAATATGCTAGGCAGTGCATTACGTAACAGTGAACTCGGTATTCAGGGTTAGGCGAGCACGTGTAGAACGGTAACGCGCTTTCGGGGGTTGGCTGGCGGCGCGACATCCGCTGCAAAGGGGACGGTGGGCGCGGGCCTGGAAACTCGGACACGGCGGCACGGATGACAAACGGCATCACCGGTTGGCACGCCGCTACGATACCGAGATCCATAACTGTCATCACTTCGAAACTGGATCTGGGAGGATTCAGATTGCCCGAGCGCACCTCGCCGACAGGTTGCGAAAATCGCGAAACGTGCTGAGTGATTGAAACGTACGCCCCGCGCGATACCCCGAACGCCGTGATCTATTGTGGGTCAGTGGTAACGAGATGGACGGGCCAGACTCACGATCCACAACGAGTTGAGTACCCCCGTTTGTCAGTAAAAATTCACTTTTCCAATAGTACAGACGGGCCGTTTAAGTAGACGCATCTAATGTCTTCGATGCATCCACAAAGAATATATTTAATTTGGAACGAGATCGTATTGGATGATATTGGCGACGTCAGGTACATAAATTTTATCCGTAATCTATCTCCTATTGCATTAATCATGACCACGGGTATTTAAATCTTGAATATATTATATCAGTAAAGCCCATAAATCTAATTCTTGGAGTTGCAAACAAACACTTTAATTACCCTAACGCAATATACGCCGTTATATCTTCCCAGAACTAAAGACCTGAAGAACTGACTTTCATATAAGATCTAGCTTACAAGGAAATATTTAACTTTAGACCACAGTTTATTTAGAAAATGGATATCCATCAAAAACAGAAAGTATCAAAAGTAATTTTAATCCCAGTTGAAAATACTGTCGTGACCAAGACACGACACATTGCTGCAACGAACCGACCCAGATGAATTCCGTGAAATATGGCGCCATTTTGCAGAAGCGCAACACAATGCCCAGAGTAAAAGTGTGCACGGCAAAAGAACTGAGCAGATAATTGCCAGGTAGAGATCTTAGTATTCGAACGCGATTTACATCGGTTAGCGGCGAGCTACCCCTTTTTCAAGTAAAACGATCGTGAGAAACGAGAGAACGCGCCGGCCTCGACGTCTTCATCTTACAACTTTTTTTATCGAAGATGATGATCGGTTGCGCTTAACTGCCCGCTATCAGTGCAACGGCATCGATTTGAAAATTACAGGATTTAAGGGTCAACATCAGACGTGGGAAAGCATCAAAGTGCACGGGATTTTGCATTTACGGACACGCGAACGATCGCGTTATTATCCCCGAAAGCCTGGAGCTGGAAATCGGTGTAGCTCGGAAATTTCGGTCGAACGGGATTAATTATTTTTCGGTTAATTAAAATCGTCGGAGAGTTCCGTTTGTGTAGGATCGCCATCGGCGATTGTTGCGAAATCGCGGGAACAGTTTTAAATAAAATTCTAATAAAACGGGGGAACGATGCTGCTCACGACGAAACTTCGGCTGACAGTGAGTGACGAATGGCTTGCTCGCTGCGCCGACTATGATTGCTTAATTCGCATGCCGATGGTCGAAACCGGCTAGTCAGTCCGTTCTTATCGAGATCTTGCTTGGCGGAATAATAATTAACCGCGGCAGCGCGGCGTATACCGGCTCTCCGATCGACGTTCTTATCGGGTTCTAATAATTTCGGCATCGGGTACGCGTGTTGATTTTAATCGGAAAATAAAAATGGTCACCCGGACCTCGTCGAGCCAACGACGTCCATCGAGACCCTTCGATCCATCCTTCATGCGCAGAAAAATCCCTAACATCGAAAGGCATGTACTTGTCTTTTATTCCTCGCATGTTGCGCCGATAAACAAGATTGATTCGCGTCTCGCATGCTCTTCCCGCGAGGTTTTGCCAGATGGCGCGTCGATCGCCCATTCAATCAATTCAATAAATCTCAGAATCCTTCGCTATTTAGGCATTCGTGCAAAAACAGATCAATTCTCTCCATTTAGTAGATTAAAGCGAACTGAAACGTAACTGATTTGCGACTGTAAATTCGCAGAACACTTCACCGATAATCGTGATGTGGTAGTGAAGCCTTCCGCCATCTTTGTTCGCACGAACATCGAAGTTTTTCAATAAAAAGAGGCCGGTCCTCTTTGTTTACGTTGCGAAATTCTCGATCGATTACCTCCCCATTGTGACGTTTAAATTAATGTTCCACGCTTGGCAAGGGTTTAAAACATGGAAAAAGCCCTCGAAGAATGACGTTAGCGCATATGCTCATATCTCTTCGCTGTAGGGGAAACAGAAAGGTGGCAGAGGAATATAAATGCTATTAATTTAGGCAAAGGAATCCATCGGCCCGTGAAAAGACTGTGCGTGCGCCGGAATAGGAAAAAAGAAAATTACGCTGGCGCTCTTTCCGCTCGCATAACTACGACTGCTCATAGGGTTGCACCCTGGGGGCTATTGTCGCCGGATTCCATGGACCTAGGCACCGGCCATGCAACCATAATCTATTCAGGGGTAGGGCTCTGCCGAGGCGCACACGCTACGGCCCTAAACTCCGCCCTAATACTTTGGAAAATTGTGAAAAGTACGCGCTGGGGAGGCGATAAATTTTGTTTCATTAAATATTCTAATACGCGGGCCCCCTTTTCAGCGTCCGCGACGACAATATTAACTCCGGAGGATCTCCGTAATTCGGTCGGCGCCGGCAAAATTACAAATTGAAATGGAAAACGCTTGAAGGAGAGGCATATTGGACTTCGGAACTTTTCCGCCGCCATTATAGTCGCCATTGACGAGCGGAAAAATTGAATTCGAAGTCGTAAATCTTCTTCTTCGCCCGGAGTCTACTAGGAAATGATCCTGGGTAGATCTTTCCTCAGTGGAGGGGGCAGAAACGCGATGAACAGGCACGGAGCCTTTTTAGTTAGAGATTGCAGCCTCCTGGAAGAAGAAGGAATTTTAAACAAATGTGGGAACACAAACTGATTTGGTTCTGATAAATTAGTTTAACACCATTTCTTTGATATTCAATTGTTCTTCGGAAAAAAGAAAAAATTAAGCTAGTTAAATTTTTATGGACTTCAGAAAAATTATCTTTGTATATTTATTAGTCGTTGCTGTGCTGCAAGATAATTGCGGATATGAAATTTCTTTACCATTTCCCAATAATATTCAAATACAATACAACGTAAAAATATTTGATTAAATCACAACAGAATTTTTAGCAAAATTCCAATGTAACAATTCGTAGTTTGAGGAATCAGGGTATCGCTGCAGGGTTAATTGTCGCACATAAATTTAGATTGTCTACGTCAAGAGGATTTTAAGATCGTTCCCATCAGGCTCGAAGCACAAAGAACATTTCGCTCGTATTGTCCGCTCGACTTGATTAAGCAGTATAAATTATATACACCATTTATAACCCGGTAAAAAGATCAGGCAGCTCTAATGGGCTGCCTCCGAGCCTCCGATTTTGCTGTTCTAGACGAGGGCGAACAGTTCTAGGTAAGAGACAGGAGGAAAAAAAAGCCAGCGCGATGCGTCGGATAACGTAATGCAGGAATGTCGCGCTTCTGGTTTTTTTTCGTCGCCGCTAAGTAAGAATGAAAGCGCGCTGCCAACGTGTAACTATGCGAAGGAATTGTGGGATAAGGATTTGCGGTTGCCATTACATACGCGGGACGGAATGAACGAAGAGCAACGTCGCTCATTTGCCTGCGCATACCGTTGAAATCTCGCTATAACAAAAGACAAAAGTATTCGCATCTTGCACTCCGGACTGCATATCTTCTCCGCTGAATTAAATCGTCGTATGACAATTAAAAAATGAAAACAGATCAATCGTTGGGACTGATGCAGCAATTTAAACACGAAAACAGAAGAATCCTTGGGACTATTTGTTGGTATAATAATTCGTAAAAAGACCGAAAGGACAACCTGTTTCGAAGCAGGTTTTGAAACAGGTTTTTTGATTCAGAAATTCCTCAAGGACTTCGAATCACGGAAAATATTACTTTGTTTTGCCTTTTTGTCCCAAAACAGGATACGTTTGTCGTGAGTAATGACATTTCCGGGGTTGTTTTGGATGAAAAAATTAGTAGGAATTCTTTAAGGAAATGTCTAGAAATTTTTTCAAAATTATGCACGAGTCTAGAATGGAACATTTACAGGTCGATCGAAAAGTATTTCCACCCCGTGCCATTCAATGTCGAGTCAGACGAAAAATTGTGTGAAGAAAATCGTGCGATGGAGGAGCGAGGGATGAACAATCGGGGAATAGTTAAAGAAGGATGAAATAAGAAAATAATGGATAACGTTCTTACCAAAAGTTCTAGACAGCCTAAAATTTTGTAAATCGATTCGTGGGTTGAGAGCTGCTTGTAACAGGACTGAAGGGGGTGGCGAGAAGTTGCGTGAAGAAAATCGTGGGACGGAGAAAGAGGAGATGAACAACGTGATAGTAGAACAATAAAAAAGAAGAAGGCAGCGTAAGAAGATAATGGACGTGGGTTCTTACAACAGAGAGCAGCAGTGACGCGTGAAAGACACGAGCGTCGAATTCGCCCCGGGACACTTCTCGTAAGCCCCACCCCGTCAACCCCTACCCTCTATTCTAACCAGTCCCCCTTTTACCCCCGTCAGAAAATCCCATCATAGCAGGCTGGGGTTCGAGCGGGTCCATGGCACGTTGGGTCCACCATAGTAAATCAGGCAGTCGCAGGCGGTCCTTCTGATCCAGCCGAGCGGGCTGCCGTAAGACGCGTCAACTTAGCCCGTCCCACTCGCGCCCGTGTGCCCGGTTCCGCCACGGAAAGTAGTGAAATAACTCGTCTAAGTAACTCTATCTACCCCGTGGAATCGCTTATGGCTCATAAACGCCTCGTAACTTAGCCCGGTGGCACGCGCCCTTGAGAAATACGGCCGTACCACACAGGCCCGAAGCCCGAGAGCTTCGCAACCGCCGAAACCCCGGGCTTGTCCGCGGACCAACAAGGGGGCCAAAGTGTATTTTTGCTGTGCGAACCAGTGACCGATATTTCCGTGGAAACTGCCAACGCGTGCCGAAAAACCGCGGCCAACCCCGTCTCTTGATTTTTGACGATGGAGCGCTTCGATCGCAGGTAAATCATCTCTAGTGATTTTCTACTTTCCTTCACCTCCAAAACAATTTTCTAGAAAATTTTACGTCTACTTTTTGGTTGTGATTTTATCTTGGATTTCTCAGTAGACAACCCTTCAGTTAATGATTCAACCCCTATGTGACATGTTTACACGTAGTCTAGACAATTGTCTATAATATAATATAATATAATATAATATAATTGTCTATAGACAATTTTTATGCATTATCAATAATTGTCTGTAATGCAAGAGACGACATAAGTTTCTTTCTTGAATGATTGCGAAAGGTTGGCAGTACTACATTGATATTCTTAAATATGTAATACGTTTACCGTTTAAACTTGCATCGTCTTGTTTTCGCCATAATGATATCCGCCGACGTCAAACATTTAAGTGTCCAGAATGTTTATATATTGACATGCAAAGAACAGCTCGTTCTGTTCGCTAGGTAGCAATTAAAGTTATCGCTAAACAAAGCGAACAATTGGATATTCCACAGCACCGTGCGTGGCGATACGTTATCGAGCGTTTAACGTCGGCGGTTTTAATTTTTGCCGGGCGCATGTACGAGTCATTAAAAACCCATTTGCAATTGCTTCGCGTCGTCAGACGTCGGTGCATTTGAAGAACCGTTTCCGTTCTCGTTTCTTCCTTGCCGACGCGGGCAGATATAGTCCTTTAAGTCTCGTCCTTGCGCAATGTTGTTCCGCGTTAATTCGCAACGTTGCGCCGCGCCGCGCTGCTGCGATCCGTCAAGATAGCGACCACAATTTTTTAATCAGCGAGAAAACGCTCCGCAACCGTGTTGCCCTAATTCACAGGGTGTAGCAAAAAGAAACGGACGTTGAAAGCTACGCGTCCTGCCGCGTGTTCCAACGACGAGCGGTTGGTTCTCTCTGTTTCTCTCGCGGATTTGTCTCGTGTAAATCGAGTTTTTCGGTAAGCGAGGCACGCGCGACATCGCTTAACGGCCGGGGCCGCCGGCCGGTGATTCACGGATTCCCGGCGTAATTCACGAAAGTTCATTTACAATAGATTCGTTAAAAACACGGATAATACCCCGGCGCGGCCGAGATTAATCATCGCCGCGCGGCGAACGAACCCGGCTATAGAAATTAATTAAAATTAATGAAGCGTAAACGGAAGTAACGATAACATGACGGATCGGCGCATTTACAAGCAAACAGCACCCCCCGAATATTCCATCCCCCTCCCTCTCTCTCTCGCTCTCTCTAAAACCCCCCTCTCGGCGGTAATGCTGCCGGCGCGGCGCCGAATTTCGCGAGATGGTTAAATCTCTATTGACAAAACATCATCGCTACCCACCCGCTAAACAAACAACCAATTCGTCGCTGGCATCGCACCCCGGTTCCAAGTAAACGAAAATTCATTATTCAAACGGCCATCGGACCGGCTACACGAAAACAATAGAATTTTCCGGCCGAAGGATTGCGTCACGCTCGAAAATATTTTGTTGCGCGCACTAGTTGCAATGATAGATGAATTTTTTTATTTACTGGGGAGGTAAGGCTATTAATTCTTCATACTTTGAACAGCGAAAGTATGATAGTTCAAACTATTTTTTTATTTAGTATGCTCCTCCAACCCCTACATGGGTGTATTTAGTGTTTCAAGCAGGTAGTAACAATATTACATAATTTAAACTTCACTTTATTTCACAGTTCGAGTTCGATCTATTTAAAAAGTGCTTAGGGGGTTTCTAGAGATATAATACCATTTTATTTTCACTGGTGGCACTACAGCGGGTTGAAAACGAAAATTATTTACAGAAATAAAAATAGACATTTTAATGACTGAATAAAAGCCTATGAAAAGACAGAAACGATAAGTGATAATAATGTATACAAGCTTCATTTTAGCATTGGAAGTGTATCAACCCTTCAAACGCCCTGTTCTATGGGTGTTGCTATCTTGCAAAGCTTCAAACAGCAAAAATATAATAATTTAACCCAAAAATTGCTATGGGACTGCTTCAGGCCAAATACAACTTCCTGTCTTCGAATTTTTAACCAGAAGGGGTTGAAACCAAAGATAACGAACGCATTGTTCCCAAAGGATCGTAGTTGCTCAACTTCGTGTGCAATAAATTCAAAAAAAAATTCTTAACAATGAGGGGACGATAAAAAAGCCTGGTGTGTGCCAGTTTTCGTGCGTTCCTCGTTCCCGTTCGACCATCGGCAAAGTTTCGTTCGCCACCGCCTACGGGGGTGGTTCGCGCGTGTGCGCGGAGGCACAAGCGGCCGCGTTTCCGCGTATATAAACGCGATACGTGTCCTGCGTTTACACCGTTGATGTATGTTCTCGGCAGCGATCGATCTCTCTCACACGAACTGCTAATTGTGCGGCATCATAACTCTCCGCGGCTCTCGCCCCCATCCCCTCGGCACCGTTCTGTCTCTCGCCTCTCCTGCCCGCCGCATCCCCATGGTACGCACGCACCGACACACCACTTTCCGACTCTTCCCTTGCTTTACACGCGAACCTGTGTATTATTTCTACACTTCCGCGGGCGCGCATGCGAACGCGCGAGCGAGTGAGCGAGCGAGCGAGCGGGCTAATAACGGCTGAACGAATTACACGGGTGGTAGTTGCTCCATAATGCTCCTATAGAATGAGAAAGCTGGATCCTAGCCGGCTACTAGTTAGCTGGAACTGCCAGTTTTGTCCCGTCAACCGGAACGCGACGAAAATTCGGCTTGTTAGAGCTCTGCGACTGTTAGGCTACTCCATACGTCTTCGGCTAATAATCCGAGGTGCGCTTGGTTGGATTTAATACGTTTTTAGCGAGCAATTAAGAGAATCTGTGAGGAGAAATCTGATTGGTACATGCAATACGATTTTATAGTTTCTGTTTAACACGTTGACTGCCATGTCACCCATATGTGGCTGACGGAATTGTTTCTCCAGGTTTTAAAATGAATTTTTACGTTAGTATATTCATTGTACCGAACTTGATTAGGATCTGTAATATGCAAGAAAGTTGGAGGACTACTCAATATCGTACATTTAATTTTTTTCATTTTTTATTTCATTAAATAACTTACTTTGATTTTATGGAATTTTCGAGGTTTCTAGTTTGGCAGACGAAGTGTTAATAAGGGAAGAGGAACATGCACGATGCGACTCTACAAAATGTTTAAATGTCTATAATATTATTAAAATATATACCGTTGTGTTTGGCAGAGTCTACAGAACAATTCCACGTAAGAATTCCCACAAATTTCATAGTTGAATTAGAAAAAATGCTCAGAGTAAAGAATATAACATTTTCTTTAAAATTAAGTTTCCCAAGAGGACATTGAAGAAAAATGGCTTTCGGGTTTGTATTTAACGTATTAAAATCTATAAGTACCGATTTTCGAAAGGGAGAAAGAGGGAAGAATTTATTGAACAGTGTCGCCAACAACACGAACGTTGTTTTTGGTTCGCGGAATTTAGATATGGCGGAGGCCGAACCGCAATTGAGGGCTCAATTTTCCGTATCAATTTGCCGGTGCGCGATCCCGGGGGTGGCTGGCAACTTCGAGAACGCGTTCCGTCCCCTTCTACCGTTCTCTTTCCCGGGAAAAAGTTTCGGCCGCGCCTATGAGCAGCGAGGCAGATAGGAAAAAGAGGGTTGGGTGACAGGGCGCGGGGAGACGGCGGTACGCGAATAATAAAAATCGCCCCCATAACTCAACCGGAGGGTACTGGCGTGGGATAAGAAGGCGAAGGGGTGCGGGGGCGTCTGCCGGAGCTTCTTATCTCACCGCGAGGGTGACATTAGCGCTACTACGGTAATTCTCTCTGTCTATATATCGCTTAACACGCTCGGCGCCGAATATCAACCCCCGAGATTCCCTTAAAATCAAAATGACACAATCAACCCTGCCAAGAAGACGTGTCCGCGCACCGACTCTGGAGACGACGTCCCTAAGCTAAATCGTCTACAAATTATAGCAACATCTGTAAATTTATAGAACTTCAGTCGCATAGATTGAAACAGGCAATTGAACGAGTCAGTTATTGAAGAAAAAGAAGAAACAAATTACCACTTTTACTGGCAAAATTAAGGCAGTAAAATAACTGCAGACATAAACGTAGACTTTCCTTTTCTTTTGTAATATGATCAAGAACGAAGTTTTTGTCGTTGTAGCTGTCAAGAGGACAACGCGGAGTTAAAAGCATCGATGTTAAAAAAAGATTAAAATTGATCGCGCTCGAACATATCGCCACTCAAACGGAAATTTTTAAACCCGTTCAGAGGTTACCGTCGCCTATAGATGATTGATGCAGCAGTTAACGCGTTAAAGGCGCGCTGGCTCGCGCTCGCGACTCCATCTTCGTCCTGCGAGTTCTATAATTCATGTAATCCGGCCGATGATAGGGTGTCCCGGGCTAACAATCGAGCTGGCGTTCATTAACGGCGATTCGCAACGGCAGAAATTACAGGGACACAACCCCGGCAACCCTCTGTTTATATTCTAATTTACGATCTTTACACCTCCGTCTTCTTGATTGTATATTAATTCCTCGGCGAATTACACGAGCAATCTTCCCGGTGATCGTTGTCCGCGCGGCGCGGCGCGGCACCGGCACCGGCAATCGCCCCGGCGCAAGATAATCGGTAATTATTCCCCCGAACACTATACTTCCCTCGTTAAGGCTTCCTCCGGTAAAATTTCAGCGATTTTCTCGCTACCGTTACACGCGCCTCGGCGACGATGCAACAGAACCCCCTCCCCCCCTCGCTCGCTTACGTCTTCTTCGCTGGTGCGGCTCTATTGTATTCATAGCAGCGCCGCTTCTGAAATGAGTACAATGGATAGCAATTGCACAATCGCGCTGTTTATCGATCCGCGGGTTCCACGAAGCGATCGAGCGACGCCGGGAAACGACGGACCGGCGTGCAACGCGCGTAATTTGTCCATTTTTTTCGCGAACCCTCCGCATCCGACTCTAAAGTCACTGTCAAACAACTGGGCTCTTCGTTCGACAATTAGTGGAACTATAATATTCGTGGAAGGTGACAGACCTTTTTTTTTATTCAAGCTTCTATTGTAATAAAAATTGCAGGAAATGTAAATTGCATTTTTATAAGGTTTAAACTGTCACCCTTTTATATGGCGATTTTTCCGAATTTAATCCGTAAAATTTTCAGTTTTCATTGATATCAGTATTAACCCTTTGCACTCGGCGCTATTTTCATTCTAAAACTAAATTTTTCTTCCGCCTTAGAATATTTTCATTTTATTCATACGAAACTGATTCGATTTCCACATATAATATTTAAATGTTTAGTAATCTATTGAATACAAATTTAGTAATGTAACAAATATTTTGTAATATTTTTGGTAATTTCCTTGAAATAATGCCACAACAATTTCTAGTGGTGCTTCAGAGTCACCACTCGAGTGCTAAGGGTTAAAGTAGAAACTTGAATAAGTACCTTTGAATTTCTTCAGACTTTTTGAAAGCCGAAAGCAGTAAAAAGGCAGCCCTCGACATAAGAGACCCAGTGTGCCTAAGGAAGATTGTACTATAATTCGATTACTATGGAACATTTTTTACAAGGGTTTCAGTACACGGAATCGTACTATTCTCTATCTGTAATTATAGATGGACGTTCTAAACGTGATGCATATTCTTCCCTCAATCATATTCACGCTGTTCCTTCTCCAATAGAATATTCTCCAGAAACATAGCGAATGTGCTTGGTGCTCGAACGTAAACGAATTATACGTATAAATTCGAGATGAATGCAAGCACAAATGCCCCACCTTCTCTAAAAGATACGCTACAATTTTCAACGGAAACTAATTTAGACATTAGATGGTTAAACCAACGAACATTATCCTAATACAATCCTTCAGTACTTGGCTATCGACGGAGGCCACGATCACGCTGAACAGTTCGCGACAACTGTGCGAAACTTCGATAATTGGTGAAATAGGGGATGAAGTCGCTTCCGTGCTATAGTCATGGAAGTTGGGTGTAAGCCGGCTCCGAGTCGAACGTAACAGGTCCGCTCGGTCGGACAATTAAGGGGGTAATCGTTAAATAGCCGGGCGATCATTTGCGTCGACTTCTCGCCAGCGTATTTTCAACAAAGAGTTTTAAGCAGCGCGGTTGACTTGAAAGAGGCCAAGTGACGTAACGGCCGGCGGAGCAGTAAATTCTCCGGTGTATTTGTCGCCGGTTCTGGGTAGAGAGGAGAGAAGCAAGAGAGGATACAGAGAGCACCAGCAAGCAACATCGTCTCTCTTTCTCTCTGGCCGTGGTCAGAGTATCGATGGGCGACCAATGGGCACCCACGAAGTGAGTTCGTGCATCCTCGTAGCCCGACGGACCGCATTCTTACCCGTGACTTTGGGCATTGTTCCTGCTAAAGTTCCCTCCGTTTCCCTTTACCTTCTCTTTCTCTCTCTCTCTTTTTCTTTCCCTTCCTCTCTACGGTCTCGGTTCCACTTCGGGACGGGGGAGAGTCCCCTTTAAGGCCCCACCTCACCCCACGGGGCCTGATCGGCGTCCAGCTAACCGGAGGACCGCTTATAACAAGCCGGAGAGAGAAGCGGACCGAGTTTTTGCCCCGACGCCTCCCTTTTTTTCGCCGGGGCCCTTTTTGCCCTTTTTGCCCGGCTAGCACAGGCCGAAAAACGCCAACCGTTGATTTACGGTCGCCACGATGACCGACTGTTGTCCTCATTCGCTTATGACTACGGCCACAGGGCCGACCTTGGTGGAGCACCGAGCTACATCCCCAAAAACGCGCCACGCTCGAGATTTGATTATCTACCATCGCGATAAGTTTACCTGACTCGGCGCAGCGAAATAATTGTCCGCCGGATTTATCCCCGCATCTTATCGCCACCAGGACCCGCTCCTTCCTCTGATTACCCCGGCGTGATTTATTTCGACGAAACTGACGCCTACGAGCGCCAATTGCTTCGTTAGGACCGGCTGGAATCGAGAGCGACTACTGGTCTAGCATTTACCAGCTTAGCCGCTTCGTCCGTTCTAGACGGTGTCCAACTTCGATTTTCTACTGCAATTTTATTTGTCGATTTCAGTGACTACGAGAAGCTGCCACTGAAGCATTTAGAGTATCCTCTTTATCTTTTATAGCCGATACTTACCAGCTTTTACGACATTGGCTGCCTTTCGATTCTCTTCTGTTAACTTCTGTCCCATTCACCTGCCCCATTCATTCACTGAACAACACTGTGGCACACTTCTAAAGAACATCTACAAATCAACTCCTTCCAAACCTGAAATCGCAATTAAATTAATTTTTCATTCACAAGTCCCATCTCTTTACATGTATAGCTTTATCCGAACAGTTAATGGACTCGCAAGATGACTACATGTTTTTCAACTTCCTATTCGATGTTGTTGAAACTAGTCTCTCCAAAACTGATACCACGATCACACTCGTACGCCATTTAGAATCTCCGTCTCTCCACAATTACAACATCTTCTTAACAATCGATGGACTCGCAAGATATGAATGCGTGTTTCCCAATAGTGTTTCGCAATTTGATCTCACAAAGCCCAGTTTCCCGAGGCCTTTTTTTTTGTCACCGACCAGCTTCTTGCGTCTACCTTCTTGTGTCTACCGAACAAAAATGTCGAGACGAAGGATTTATGGTTTTACAGCGTGCTTTGCGGTCCATCCTTGCGACTTTTGCACCCGACCTTCGGCGGCCCGGTCAACGAGAGAGGATTTCGAGGGTGGCCCTTTTTAGGCCGTCGCTTATCTTCCCGTCGCTATACTATACCCAGGACGGAGACGTACTCTCGACCTTGCGCTAGCCCGGGCGATCCACAGGAGATTTTTTACTGGCGTGTCCTTTGGCACTTTTTGCGCGTTTACCTGCCGGGCAATAAAGCGAGACTTCCTCCTTGACTCCTAACGGAGCCCCGGGTTCTTTTATTCAGCCGGGCTAAAAACCTCGGCGACTACGGCCCAAGATGGTGACTGCCCGCTCCAGTGGGCCTCTGTGAAATTTATTGTGCTGCGGGCACCGAATTTGCAGCGGCCGGATTGCCGCAATTCGTCACCTTCCACGGACCGTGATTAAAATACTATTACCGCGGTGTTCCTATTTTTCCCTCCGAAGACGTTGTACCCATGTCCTTTGTCAAGGGACCTTGGTTAAAACAAAGATTCCATAAGAGTGACTACTTTACGTTACTTTATAAAATAACAAGAATGCGTGCATCAAAATTTTTGGCCATTTTCTTTTATAATATTCGCCCGAAGAAATATATTTGTTGAATAATTGCTCCTGAACGCACGTTTCTCGATAATTATAAATTAAAAATATTAGAACACGTCATTTTGGGTGCGTTCCGTACGCCCAGTGTTGAGATTGTAGTTTATTGTTTGTATCATCAATATAGATTCACTTCATTTCTTATTTTTCTTCGAGTTGACCATTTTTGGTAGAAGACAATCCTGTACGATTATATTGGATCATTGTAGACTTGTTACTTGTAAATTATGTGTTTATTGCGGTCTGATTTGGACGCAGTTCGTGGTTGTATTCCAGTTTTTGCACTAACAATGAAGATTTACTTCGTTACTTATACTTCATCCTTTCGGTTGACCTTTATGGGGATGACAAGGTCGTGTACCATAACATTGGATCGTTGTGTACTTGTTATTTACACATTATGGCTTTATTCAGGTTTGGCTCGGATATAGTTCTACGTTGTACGCCATTTTTTGTACTGACCATAAAGATTTACTTCATTTCTTATCGTTCGTGCCTTACATTAACCTTTTTTGGGACACTCAGATCGTGTTCGATAATGTTCGATCATTATACCCTTCTTATTTGCCAATTACGTGTTTATTGAAGTTTGGCTTGGACATGGTTCTTAGGTGTACACCACTTTTTGTGCAAACAACGAAGTATTACTTCGTTTATGATCTTCGTGCTTTACATTGTCCATTCTTGTCGCAACAAAGACATTGTTGATCATTGTGTCGTTGCACCCTTATTATTTGTCAGTTCAAATTTTATTAAGGTTTCGTGTTGTACACTGTTTCAAACTATTCCACATTTGTTGCATTAATTTTACATATACTACATAAATTTACTACATTTATTTTTCTCTTGAATTACTTATTATTCGCTACGAACACATTTATTTATTTATATGTATTTGCAGATGATGGTCAATCGGTATAACAGATTCTTTCTTCAATCATTTCAAAGTTGATCCTCGCATGAATACAGGGTAGTTTGCTACGATTCGTGTATTTGTCAAATCGATTAAACCCGCGCAATAAAAATTAGAAAAAACTTGATGTAACATTCATTTTTTGAATCCTTTCAATTCCACTGTTCAGTAGCGAAGTGTTTCAGCAGTAGAATGTAAAAGACCTCGGTGGTGTTGATTCGTTTCGTAACTTCATCTCCATGAAAGTTAGAGTCACCAAATAAAAGAGTTTCAACTTAATCACTTCTAATGAACAAAAACAACTCTTTAAATCACCGAGCACCGAGTCGGTGGAACACAGTTCCACAACTTTTAAAGCGTTATGCACCCAATAATTACGAGGCGTTCTTATCAAAACACCCGGTAGATCATGAGAGGTCGGTCATCGAGCGGGATAAAGATCGCGAAGTCTTCTCGAAGCGGAGTATCGCCGCTCGGTGCCGAATCATTAGCGTCGCAGTGGCCCATGAATATACATTACTCTCGCGTCTACGCGCTCGCGCGAGTTTCAGCCTCGGCTTGGTACTCGCTTGGCCGCGCGCGCGGCGCGTCGCGACCGCCGCGTGCTGCCTAGAGCCGCTGACAATTAGTCGCAAAAGTTCGTGCCTCGCCTAATAATGGATTTCCTCACGAAGAACAAATTGGTGGAACGATATATCTTTCTGGCGCCCCGGCGGAACGTCTGTATTCTTACACGCGAGCCTTCGGATATTTAATTTGCGTGCATACGAACGCTCGCGCGCACGAATGCCGCTCTCGCGCGCGAGCAAGCGAGCGCCTGCGGGATGTGCTGTTTCGCGAACACACACACACACACACGGGGCAGGAGAAAAAAAAAAGGAAACGACGTTCGCGAGCCGACGACGTTGCATTTAATTACCCCGTTAGCGGCGCGACCGATGCCCGACGGATTCCACGGAATTTTTAATCCGCGATAAATTTGTACGATCCACGAGCCGGCCGGTTGTAGCCGCGTGTCGCGGCGACTCAATTTGGATCGTTACGCCGCCCCGATCGGGATCAACGATCTCGATCGGACGTCGTATTCCTTTTTCGGCTTATTGATGTCTCTTTATCGGCGCTGACGGCCTGCCCGCTCCTGCTCCGGCCCGAGCCCGCCATTTCGTTGCGCTACGTTCGAATCGGTCCAGTTTCTCCCAACTTTTTCGTTTTCAAACTGCAGTCAATCTCTACTCCCTTTTCTACTAAATTGCTCAACAATTTTCACAATACTTCTACAACGGAGTCGTCGACCGAAGAAAGTACTAAACGAATCGATGTTCCCTCATTTGTCCCAATGTTGTCGCTTTATTTAGTTTACGCGTTGTTGCCGGAATAGTTCAGATTTACTGAGCGATTCAAAAAGTTCATGCCCCATTTTCGGGGATCCCAAGACCATTGAGTAAAATCACATGATTTTTACGAAAAAAAGAGTCTCCCAGCTTTTAAGACGTTGGGAAAAAATTACAGAAAATTTGATATCAAGAACACAGTGAAACAAGCGAGTTGCAGACCGTGTGTGACGCATGCAATTGAAAATCTCATCCAGTAAAGCTGCACCCCAAGTTGCAGCGTTTGAAGCTGCGTCCAGGGCGGCTAACCATAAGTCCTCGCGCCGTCGGATCACATGGTCGGGGCTCACGCCATTTTCGGGTCTTCGCAGTTGAGATTCCGACTGTGATCTTTCTTTCGGCGACGATTGTTATTAAAAGCTCGAAGCCCAGAGGCAAGAGTAGTGACCGTGGATGTTTGCGTTGAACAAGAAATTCTTAACTCGGCACATCCTGCCCCGAAGAAGCATGCGTTACAACCGCGTCGTTCATCATAAACGCGTGTCCGATTTATGTGGGTACACAGCTACATCGGAATGAAAAGTTACGGTCGCGGGGATTGAATCTTTTATGCTTCGCGCGGTTCCCGCGTTTCGTTCACTTTCACGCAACTTCGCCTTATAAACATATCCATCACGTTATTTTGGGAGGCTGACGTACTTTCTGCACCATCTAGTCTGCGTCTGCTCTATTCTGTACAGTTTCAGACTGCTCCTAGCACGAACTGGCATTGTCCGTTTCGTGGGAGTCTTCGGAATATCAGAGAATGCAAAACGAGGACAAACTGCTCCAAATTTAGTACACGATATTCGACATTCTGGAATGTTAGGCCTGTGTTAGGTCTGCTATCGTCTTCTTCATGTTTTCGTGTAATTTTTGATTTCCCAATTGAGTTGTATGTTAATTCATAAGAGGTTGTAATAATCTTCTCAACTTACTAAAATTATTGGAAGAAGAAATAAATTTTCATTCAACTCTTGTCTCTTGCAATCGATGGAGAAAATTTGTATTTTGCATAAAGATCCGAAGTGTAACCATAACCCAATGGACGGTAACGTATAGGGGGTTGAAAGCCAGGGTATGTGCTAATTGTAACCAAAATTTCGAGTAGCTAAAGCAATCTTGACTCCAAAAATGGGACGCAATGGGACAGAATGGGAAACATATGAAGTTGATCTGAAAATCCCAAATCATCGGCACACTTGTAATTTTCAAAAATCCAACCCGACGCTGCTCAGCCCAGCAAACTCAAAATCACCCGAAACGGGCCAAATTACGATCTCAATTTGACTCCGTAATAACGAATCACCAAAAATATACTGTCGCAAAGGGTTAAACGACCTCGTGCAGGAGGAAGTCTGCGCGGCCGGCGTCCGATCGGTCAGTTTATTAATCAGAAGCTTAGATTAATCGTCTTGAAGGTAGCGGAGATCAAAAGGCGGCGTGGCCAGGGGCGGTGTAGTAGTCCCGATGAAATTTTCACGGGTCGGTTTTCGTTAGTGTCCGCCGCAAATAGACGGCGGGTCCTCTGGCCGGGAAAATCGACGACCGCGAGCGACCATGAGGAAGGAAGGAACGAAAGAAAGAAAGAAACAGCAAAAGATAGAGAGAGAGGGAGAAAGGAAGACGGAGACGGAGAAGAAGATAGAAACGCGACGCAAAGGGAGCAGAGGAACGTCCAGCGGAAAGGAGCGCGAGGAGCGTACACGCGCCCGCGGATTAAAGAGTTATTTGAGTCTCGGAGGCGGCCATAACTCTCCGGGGCTATTCCCGTCCCGCGCTTGCTCGCCCACCGGAATATTTTAACATCGGGGGTGGGTGGCTGGCGGGTCTTCTTTCGGCTGTGTGTGCGTGTATGTGTTTCAGTGCTCGAAACACAGGGGACCATGTGTACCCGGCACGCACACCAACTACCCGGATAACGGGGAAAGGAGGGTTGGTGGGTGAGACGACAGGGTCCGCAACTCCACGCAGCTGACAGCTGTTTCCTCGGTGGGCCGACCGGTCGGTGGGGAGGATTCAGCCTAGTCGCGCCCCTTCTATAATGGCTCCCTTTTCTTCCTTCCCCTACCTACGCCAGCATGGCTGGCCACAGGTTTCTCTCTCTCCTAGGCGCGCGCTGTTACGTCACCGAACCGACCGCGTCCCTCTCTGTGGAGCCCGGTGACGTCAGGCCTCCACGTACCCGTCGACCGGTGACGTAGCGACCGACGCGTCATCGCCGATACACGACACCCGGCACTCGATCGAACGCAGACCGCCAGGGGCGCGATCGTCGCCGCGCGAAACTGTTACGCCGATCTTGATCCTCGATAGCGTCCCGCTTTCTGCACACGCCGCTGCACCCGCAACGAGGAATGCTGCCGCACGATGCAGCGACGGGCCGACCCTGGTTTCGATGTGGTATCGCCCAATGTTCCCTATTGGCGCGGGAAATTAGGCGCGAGATCTTAGAGGGGTTTGGGGAATTTGATGTCTTGTGGAGCGGTCCTTGAGTCCTTGAATCCGTAAGTCCTTGAGTCTTCGATCTTTGAGTCCTTGACTCCTTGAATTCTTGAATGCTTGTGTCCTTGAGTCCTTAGGTCTTTGAATCCTTGGGTCTTCAGGTCTTTGGGTCCTGTTGCGTTTTGACAGATAACCCATCGACAGTAATTTTTCATTCCATTTTTGACAGATTTTTGTGAAAAACATCTGAGAGGCTAAATGAGAACCATTAACGTCCCTATGAGTATGGGAGAGTGATTGGGGACGAAATCTTATGGGAGAGGCGGGGAATTTGATGTTTGTGGGGCATTGGTTCTTGGGTCCGTTTTTGACGCTAATTTTTGTCAGTTAACATTTTATCGAACATAAACAAAGCCTACAGTATTTGTAATTCACGTTTTCAAAAATTTGCGTAAGTATAGCCTGTCGCTATTATCTATTGCCACGCCTATGTGGAAGACATTAGGCTATCTCCGATTGGTTGAACACATGTCAGAGGCGCGCCATTGTAGCGTGAACATTTTGGCATGGCCCACTGAAATTCAAATTGTCTGTTGCGAAAACAAAAATGAAACTAAACTTACTAAACTAAAGGGACATTTTTCGGACGAGGAATAAGTTTAAAAAAATATATAATTGTTGAAAAAGTTCTAGTAGTCTATCCGCTGCTAACTGTAATGCGTGTCAATCGCCTGCAAAATTTGATGTCGGCTTGAACAAATGGGGTCGAAGCCTTGAAAAAATGTGAATAAATCACGTTATTGTTTTTTCCAAGCACACAAACACAAAATAGTAGCAACGGGAAACTAGATAGCGTATTTACATGCGTAGACGTATATTTCTTTGTGGTGATTCTCGAGAAGATTGGGTGGAGAGGATCCGTTGGGTTCGCGTGCTTTAATATATGCAGGAAGTAGAATTGGTTGGTCATGATCAGACACGTCAGACGACTAATATCGAATAATTTTAATTATTCTATATTTTCGACTTATTTTTTCATGTAGAATGAAGTGAACGTGTTCTCTGTTCTGCAGTTAATCCGCTGATTTCTTATATAAGCTCATAAAATTCGCAGTCTAGAGATTACTCATCTGCGAGGGTGTTCCTATTATTTAGTCGAACTGGCGCGTATAGCGCGGCGAAACTGGCAATCGAGGAAAAGGTGCGAACAGGTTTACGGAAAGCGATAGTATGGGGGGCAGTGATATGGATGGCGGCGTAAGTACTTCTGGCCGCACGGTGGCGGTATCATCAGCGATAGGCAGCAATCGTAAAACGCTTGTTTTACGATGGCCTATCGTGGTGGGAGAAACAGGCGCGCCGGTAGAGAGAGAAACCGGCCCGGAGAGAGCGTCGAGTGGGGCTCTCACGGTTTACGAGCGCATAACAGACGCGTTTATGGCCGTGATCACGTGGCCCCCGCATACCTATGGCTATATAACCGGGTCCCATAACCCACTGCGGAGTAAACAAATCGTAAAGCTCGGTTTCGGATTTACTGACCTGGCACAATATACGGAAAGCAATACGGAAAGCCCAGCCACCAAACGGCAATGATAACCGGTGGTAGTCGTTCCCCCTTCTACCCTGGCCTGTCGACACACTGTTCGGAGACACTATCGTGATGTCCGTGCAATAGAGACGTCGTTTGAACCGTGCAAGGAGAGGGTTATGGTTTCCGTAACTGTGACACGTGCCTCGACTACTCCCATGCGGTCGCGCACGGCTTATTAAAACGCGAGGTCGTGTGCACCAGGGTCTTTTGCGAAATCTTTACATGATTTCCGGCAGCTGCTGCGGGATTTTACTCAAACATCATGTTACGATCTAATCCTGCTCGATTGCTTGGGTCTTTTTTTACCCTGACCATTCGATTTCTTTCAAAGCTACTTGTTTAATTAACTAGGGTAACTAGGGTTAACTAGGGTAATTGTTCCAGTAGTCAGACATTTTAGGTTATTATTACTATCTTCTCAATTGTTTTCGAATATTTATCTACTTGCTTTTTGTTATTAATGCAGAAAATTCGCCGTCTAAAAATTGCAAATAGTACTTCAATTACTACAATTGCTTAAAAATTGGTTACCTTAATGCACCATCAGTAACACTAATTCACTCGCAAGTTTTGTAACAATTTCAACAGTTCTAGACAAATTTGCTTCCATAAAAATATCAATAGAAGAAAAATCAATATTCAACTTCATTTTGTATCAAATTTCAAGAAGATTCGTTATCTTATTCTTTTTCTGCTTGCTTCTAAAGAAAAGAACCGGCACTGATTTATGTTCATAATTTAGCCGCTAGAGAACAGTTCCGTCGCCCTTGCCCTCTTATTGCAGGCTAGTATAGCTGTGAACAAGTGCATCTAAATACTGGAATCTGCTTCTTGATCACTATCCTTTTCATTCTGAGTAGCATTAACAAAGTAGTATATAATTGTGAAATAAGCCAAACGCATGTCCCAACCTCAATTATTCGAACCAAAATTCCTATAATCTCAGAAAAAGGTTAGCGAGGACCAATTTAACTCATATATTTCACATTGACACCTATATTTAACATAAATACATATAATTACATATATTTAACATGTATGTGATATAGTACGTATCTATAGGGTATCTAAATTTTTATAGGAATGGCTACCGGGACATTCAAGTACTAAATGATTCACTAAACGTTTCAACTAAACAATTCAATATCAAATCGAACTTTATAATGTTATTTGTAGTACATTTTTATAAACTGGTTCAGTTATTTGTGGTTGAGGAATCGTTAGAAGACTGCTCAAGCCTTTCCTAGCCCGAATCGTCATTTTAGATACTACATCGAGGAACAGTCTAGATGTCCTTAACCTTTCATCACGCCGAATTATTCTTTATCGTTCAGAATGCTCACCTAGATCGTTCTCTTTCTTCATTAGTCGTGTGGCGAGGGTGGACAGTGCCGGGAGCGTCATAAAGTCGTTGTTGGAAATCGGGAAAAATTAGTCTCCGAGCCGAATCTCCTCGCGGTGGCAATATCTCTCGATCAATGGACCATGATGCGCCCGCGCACACAATACTTCGTCTTCGGGGGCCGCGTTGTTTCGTTTGTTCTCACGGATGCCGGCAGATGCCGGCACCGCTTTACGACTCCCAACAGCCGTACAGTTAACGGCTTCGATCGTTTTATCTTCCATTTGCTCTTCGCCTTTTGCAATCGGCCCGACATAATACCCACAGCCTATTTGCCTGGCCGGAGAGAGAGAGAGAGAGAGAGAGAGAGAGAGAGATCGCCCGGTTGAAACACGCGAGATTTCATTGGCCCATAAATAAAGAGTATTATTTAGCATTACGTTGTTGTTGTTGTTTTTAGCGCGCGGACGTTTGCCAAGGCAATTGCCGCGTCCTCGAAACTGCTAAATAAATAGCGCCGGGCCCCTGGTGTTTAGCCTTAGATTACACGCGCTATTGTTTCGAAAAATTAATAACCGCTACGATAAATCAAGATAAATGAGCGGCGGCCCGATGCGGGCAACAATTCATTTGTTGCTAACCCGTGGATTCTTGTCCGTCCTCCCCCCCCCCCCACCACCCTCCCACGAATAAAATAAAATTAAAACCGATGCTCGTTAATGGAGGCTTGCCGTGACAAAGTTCCCGCTTGTTTAAATATTTTAATATTTTTCTCGTGCGTGATACACGGTCAGATCAATTTTAGTGGATGGGTTGAGAAGAATTGATGCGTGTCAGGATTTGGGGGTTGAAACTTAATTAGCGTACGCTTCGATGGAAATGAAACATTTAGTTGGGACAAGTAGAATAGATCATTTTGCATCGTCGATATTTTTGTCGATTTTAACCTTTGATACAATCAATTTTAAAATATAGAGAGACACGAAAATTGAATCACTAAAATCGTGGTAGAGACTAATTCTTTGCTGGAACTAAGAAAGACTCACGTGTTTGACCTTCGCACGTTCTTCAAGCTAAAATCCTACCCCGTTTGTTTTTCTAGATAGTGCGAAATGTTAAATTCCTTAGATTGCGCGCGTTTTATTGCCTCACTATTCTGTTCTTGCGCGGTAAGCAAGGGTAATGTTTTAACTGGTCAAATATGGTAAAATTGATGCGCGTTGAGGTTAATAATGACGGTGCGTCTGGTCGGGGGGAAGGGGATGGGAATTAGCAACAGAGGCGGGGGTGGCGCAGCATCGTAAAAGAAATTTGAACTCTTTCGAGCGAGGAGACGAGCAACTCTCTGCGTAGCGGTGCCGAGCCACCGAGGTGATTTATTCGAGTTAATTCCAATTCCATTGGAGCCGCGAGGGCAGTCGGAGGGGGTGGGTAGGGCGAGAGAGCGGGTGGGGTAGAGGGTGGATATTCTTATGCAATTTGCCAGAAAGGTTCAAGAACCCGGGAGATCCCGCAATTTATCTTGCCTTATGTTACGCCGAGCCAAGGCAACGGAAGATAGATGGCGTCACTGCTTCCAACCCCTCCTCTCTCCTTTTGCCGTATCTCCCTCACGGTCTCTCTTTCTCGCCCGGCGGGTTTCTCTCTGTCTGTCTCTCACTCCCTCTCTCTCACTCTTTCTGTCTCGGTTTCCTCGCCTCTCTCGGGTCACCCAAACCCCGTACAGACCCCTGCGACCACCCCTTCCCCCAGCCAATGAGGGACGACCGCGGTGGCCATCTTGGATGGAGAGTTATTGAACGAAAAAGATGAGTAAGAAACTTGTTATGGGGGTGCGTTCTCTCTGCGCCGCTGGGAGTCGGTAGAGGGGCGGCGCGGGCAGACGACGGGGACTGGAAGCTGAAGAAGGGTGGTTACGAGGGGTTGTTGGCGCTATATTGATCAATTGCTTTGCCGTGCTTTGCACTACTTTCGTACTATAATGTACAATGCTACGGCCTGCCTGCTTGCCTGCCTGCCTGCCGGTGGTGGTGGCGGTGCCCATGCCGCCCGCGATACCCACTGCGTGGTCGAGTGAGACTAATTATATAACGATCGTGTTCTTGGGAATTTCAGTACTTTCGAGCATTCAATCTTCCAACGCCGGCCGTCCGGCTCGCGCTAGATTAATTTCATTCGCACCAACACCTTTTTCCAACCGCGATTTATCGTTGATCCGCTGCGCCTCTAAACTTTCATTCAGCCACTGATGATTATCGATGTAGGGGAGGGGTAACAATTTCTTAATTGCTTATGTTCGTAGTTATCCATCCGTATCCTACTGTAACTACGTTTACAGAGCGTTTAATATTAACATCAACTTTTAACGGAAACGCGAAATTTTTGGTGTTCAGCATCTCCTAACTAGCTAGGGCTGATCAAGAGCACTACATCCATTATACTCTAGGACTATAGGTGTCTAGTGTCTAGGTATCCATCTCTTCACTTTCATACACAGTCCAATCTTTTACTGGAGGCTCTCTCGTATTTGTCAGTACAATAAACACGATAATGTTTATCTTCCTCGCTAACTTTCTTCTTGTTTATTATCCCCCTCTTCTTCGGTATTCTTTTCGTAATGAATAAAATCAAAATGATCAGATGCATTTAACAGTTCCAATTATAAACAGAGAAGAAATCGGTGCCATTTCCTGGCCCATCGATACAGTATTCTCGCAAGAATAATAAGGAATGATCGTAAAATCGGAACGAGGAACGAACGAGGGTAACTTTAATCGTTGCCTTGACCAATGAACTTACGCGGCCTAAAAACGGAAAGGAAATTGGTGCCAGTCCCCGGACCGCCAATTAGGCAACACGGTATCGAGCGCATCGTCGGATAAGATATTGTGAGCACAGTTCGGCCGAGAATTTTTATTGCGGCTCGTGATCAGGGGCTTTGCAGGTTGAAAGACACGTATTGGCCGGTGCGTGGAAGTATCATCGGCTCACGGGTGGTCCTCCGATCGCGTTTCACGAATGCCTCGCGCGTCCCTGGTTTATGGACGCGTGTGCGCGAGCTGTCGCCTAACTAAATTTCGCCTTGAGGATTTTCGAAGTCCCCTGGCCAAGTCCCGAGGCACGCAGAGAGGCCGGGACTTCGTTACACGCCACGCATGCACGGGGACGCCGATCGTGAGTCGCTTAACAATGCCGCAATTAGGTTGACGAATTGTGACAGGCATTCGCAAATAATGAACACCGGGCCCCGGCCCGATATCGGCCGGTGGTCCGGCAAACATGATTGTACCTACACCACACGATTGTATGTACACCATACAATTGTATATGTGTACACCATACGATTGTACCGGAACCACAGCCACGCGAAAACGTTAGATGGCCTGAAGGAAACCGAAAATTTCAATTTGTATGCAAATAGATCTGTTCGGCGGGTGGTGTCGGTCCGCGGAAAATGCACCGCGGCCCAGCCGCCTGTGCGACATCACCGGCTGAAAGTTTAACAACCTCGGAAATTTGCTCCCGCACAATTACTTATGCATTTTTCAGGCTAATCGCCGTCTATAGAACACCCTCACCGACGCGTCAACCTCGTTCAACCCGCCCCGGTCCAGACCCAACCAAATTCTTTATGACCTTCCATTTTTCCGGACACGATCCTTTCAATATTTCCACGCGGGATTTCATTTTGACTCCGTGAACGCGTTATGAATACCTAAAGCATTTTCTTTGTTTAGATATTTTGCACAATTGAACACCCTTCAATCCGTAAAACATAGAAACAATTCGTAACTCACGGTAGCAATCTATGGAGCAGCTAGCATAACCTGATTCTATTTGCACAAATGTCTGAAACAAACGAGTAACATTTTCCCGGATGACGCTTCGTTTTTCAAGAAAATCAAGTTTCATGATTCGGCCGCTACGCGGGTGTTAGCGTTCGCGAGAAGTAGAATTGGTTGGCCGTGGTCAGACGCGTCAGACGATTCCTATTCAATTGCACGCACAGCCCCCAAATTCTCAACTTTTTTCCAAGGCGAAGCATCAACCGAAAAAATGTAGACACCCCGTGTGTTCTCATTAATAAATGGCACAATAGAGTGAGAATCTAAAGTTGCTGTTTCCCTTTCAAAAATTGTACAAACTTAAACGAGTCTACGAATTTGAAAAAAACTTTTTCCACAATGATTCCCTTGTGACTTTATAAAGGGAAGTCTCCCCTTTACAATGATCGAAATATGATGATAAAAATTTTGTGGCACCGTCAGTAGAATAGCCTGTTGAATAGTACTTCTGCAGATTGAGCAACTTGACAGGTAGTCCCGAAGTTCCCGGTGCTTTCCTGGTTCAGGTAACCGTACTATTTTTTCCGGACAGTGTTCAGGGTTCCTTTCGGAGATGGCGTTGCGGTGACCTCGGTTCGCCTCGCCATCTATGGCATTTCGAGGGAAGTTTGTCGACGAGCACCACGTGCGCGCGCCCCACCAGACGGCGTGAGAGCGGGGACTCCCTGTTTGATGGTGTGGCCGCTTCGGGGTTTGATGGTGGGGGTCGCGGACACCCATGGCATGCCTGCAACGGCGCAGAATCCCATCGATCATTCGTGCCGTTTCCCCGTGTTTCACGCCGCCGTGTGTTGCACCGTGTAGAGAGAGGAGTCGGCCACCGCCGCCCTCCCTCTTCAGCCTCCACTTCTGCCCCTGACACGTCCACCCATCCAACCCCACCCCCGCGCGCGAATTCCCCCTACCCTGAGGACGTGCTGAGTCCGTGACGGTTCGGCGGGCAATGCCGACCAACCATCACGAGGCCTTACCTTCCCTATTATATTTATGTGGCGGCTCGCGGTCGGGAAGGTTTATGCGGTGTCTCCAGTCTGTCTCGTGCCACTCTTTTTTTCTCTTTTCCCTTATCCTCCTCCTTTTCCCTCTTCCAACACGCGTGTTCGTCCACTCGATGCGCGCGTTATCACCACCAACCCCTGTCGATCGGACCGTTCCCATCCCCGGTCCCACTCGTCCTCTTTAAATCCCCGGCACACGATTTTTTCTTCTATCGTTTCGATCATTTCCAGTGATTGTTTTCCGTGGCCCTAACAGGCCTGACAGTCCGGATAGGTTCGTTGGTGTGTTGAAATTCTTGTGTGATCATCGGCTCTGTTCGCTCTGTTTGGGTAGTTTGGGTGCTGGTTCGGTTTGCCGAGGGTGATCATCGTCTCTTCTGTCCGCGTTCAGTGTGTGAGATTGCATCCGGTAGCATGCTCGCCAGATCGAAGCCTGCACCACGTGCACAGTGGACCCAGTAAGTGCGAGCGGGTGCCGAACATTGTCCAATGGGAGTGTAAGGATGCTGAGGCGCGCTCCGGATACCGACGACGTTCACTCGCCCGAAACGTGACCTTACCTTGCGCGCATTTTGGCGGATTCCGCTCCATTCAGCCGGTAACTCTCTCGCCGAATGCTTGTTCGACTCGGTCGTTTGCTCCTGCTCGGCGTGTGCGCGCCGCTCTCCTTTGATTCTCGTTGCTCTTTTTCCGTCTACACTGTGGCTGCTCGTCGAGTGGAAAAAATGGAGCTAGAAAGTTTGCCGAGAAAGTTGTGAACTCTTTTCGGCGGGGGCTAGAAAGTGTCCGGGAAAATTCAAGCCTGTCAAAACTCGAGTGTGGGCGCGATAACAGAATGATCTTTCCTTGGGGTCTCTGAGAAGTGCAATGCTCAATAATATAGCTAAGTCAAATAAAAATGTTATCATGTTCGTAATCATAGCCTTCCAGCACACGGGCCAGAACTATCTATTTTTTGGTGTAAATTTCTTCTAAAAATTTAGAGCTTTTCAAACATAATGCGATTTTTATTGTACCCTTTGAAACTAATGCAAGCAAAGCAAAAATTTATGCTGGAATTCCAAGACAAATTAAACAGGATTTTAACTTCATCTGTGTACTGGCGGGTTAAGTGTAAAATTGAAAATTTTTGGAGGTTGTGTGGTAATATTTAACCTAAAATGCAAGAAAAAAATTTGTATACTCATTCGGAATGCACCCGATTACCGCAGAACAGCAATTAACTCGTAGTTTACTATATCTCTTGCGGACTTATTCATATATTTAATCTAAAAAATATGTTTGTATACATATAATCGCATGGAAATGTCCATAGTGATACAAAAGAAGCAGTATCTATTCATTTTTGCTCTATCTGCGAATATCATATTTTAAGAAAATTACCCACGTAACAGGTTAATTATTTATTCAAATTACAGTCCTGCGCACAGTAAATCCCCCATTTCGTGCTTAACCTCTCCCAGGGAACATGCGTGTACATTTAATATCGCTTTGGTATTAAAACTTGATGGCTACATGAGTGAATATAATTTTTCATTGCTTCCGTCCTCCATTTTAGCCAACCCCTATGTACTTAAACTTTATGGAGCAGAATCAGTTAGAAAGTACATGTAGTTCTATTTATGGTCAAGATATTTAAACAGAAATGTTGTCGTTATGTTACCATCATATCCTAAAATACCCTCATGTTTATGTTACATTTCCCTTAACCCTTGGCACTCCTTTGTCACCGTTAAGGCGACATTTAACAGGTGTTTACAAAATTCCGGAGCGCAAAGGGAATTATCAATTATAATTATAAACTATAAACCCTATCTATTTGGACACTTACTCAATTACCGAAGGTAACTTACAATGGGCTGCTAGGCAGTAATTATTTATCCTGATTTAAAGTGTTAAGCTGGCTAACTACTGGAACAAACACCCTACTTCGATTCTATCAAATTTTCGAGATTGCTATCTCGACGATCAAAGTATCAAGTGACCATCAATAAAGTGTTGCCCGGTAACTGTAACCGTTCTCGCTCCCAAGAAAATCAACCTTGGGGCCTGAAAAAATGAGAAAACGTGCCGGCAGACTCGATCAATAGTTAACTAAAAAAAAAAAAAAAAAAAATGCTAAATGAAAACAGGACAACCGTCATTGGCGGCAAACGCATTCACCGTCGTTCTCCCATCGTAGTACTTTCGTAGACACGGTTGTACAGGTGCTCCGTTGCACGGGAGTGCTTGTAAGCACATGTACGCGCACACGTAACGCGGAGGAGCTCGTAAATCAGTCAGTTACCTATATATGCGCATATTATACGTAAGCAACGTAACGGTATGTAATTTATTGTTTCAGGTAAGTGACATCGCACCGCCCCAGGCCTCTCGGAGAGAGCACATGCGTGCGCGTCTTCCTTTCCCGGCGTAATGTAAGCAACCCAATGTTGTATACCTATTACGAGCGATGTCAACCGGGTGACTCGGGGAAATAATAAACAAAATGAGACCATGGAATCGCGCGGAATCGAGCCGCTTCCTGGCCTTTTTCAACGAAAAATTTCAGCCGGGCCACAGCGATCCTATTGTCCGCGGAGCACAATGAGTGCAGATTTTATCGGGGAGGAACACCGTACACGCGACAACGACGCCGGGACGCGTCCTTTTTAAGCCTTTGGATAGATCCGGACAGTTTTTATCCCGCGAGGAAGTTGATTACAACCTTAATGGCCGAGCGCGAAGGACGCGATGGTTTATTTACGGGCCGATGACTACGGTTACCATAAATCGCGCCTCCGTCATCTACGATCATCAACTGGAAATTTCGGGTTGTCCGGGCCGGCTCTCGTTTGATTGGCGCTCTCCGTCCAGGAGTATGCGATGGTGTCATTGGCGGGCCTAGTAGAGCTTTATTTTTTGTATAAACAATAGGAAACAATTGTCTATACTAGTTTGGATTTTTCGTTGAAGTCAGTTTAAAAAAGATCTGTAAAAATTGTGTTTTGTAAAACACTGTTTTTCACAGATGTTATAATTCTTCTTCGGTATTTACTGCTTTTTCTGCTCGATACTCCATTAATTTTATTTTGTAAAAATGTCAGGATAGCTACTTCTTCGCCTACGCGTGGTAGAATTAATCATAACGAGTGGTCTTTTTAATAAAAGGGACGCACAGTTCCTTTCTCATAAACTTAATATTACGATTAGAATGAATTTAATTCTGTCTCTGCAAACGAGCGAGTAGTGTGTAGAGTACCTGTAACGATTTTTGTATGAATTTTATGCATATCCCTACAAGAAGTGATTTATATTTTCTCAAATTTAGTATTCCGAATGTTTAGTAAAAACTTATGAAGAATGATTGCTCGCTGTAAACATTGAAAACTGAACACTGTAACATAAAGAGTCGATCGAAGCGACCCAAAGCCGTGCCATTGAAGCAGCGTAAAGATTTCGTATGAGTATGGCGATAAAAATGTACTATTATGTGGAGACTAGATTTTTGGCGTTCCCTTTAACAATGGGTGGCGGTGAATTCTGCAGGAAACGGATCGGCGGGTTTTGTGGACAGTGTTTCCGGCAGTTAGTCAGTTCGGGCGCCAATAGGAGGACCTAAAGGGGGGGGGTCAGCTTCCTAATTTCGCAAGCGTGTATTCGATCGTCGTCGTTGGTCCCGCCAACACAGCTGTCGATACTAAAATCCGGTTTTATAGCGATTTCGATTACACCTCTGGCCCGATACTCCCGTAGCGATAAGGCCGGGGGACCATAAAGGCGAGCACCTGTAATACAATAAATTACCGTAATGGTGCGTGTCCGGCCCGGAGTAAGATAAAGGACACTGGGCTACGATCGTACAGGTGTAAACGGGCCTAAACGAGGTGCGGTTATTAGCGGACGCCGCGGGAGGGTGGGAGAACAAGAAAATAATAACCCAAAGATGGATGAAAGTGAAAGGACCTCTCGGGGGGATGAGGGGAAGAGAGAGGGAGAGAGGAGAAGTGGGAGAGAAAGAGAGAGGTTTCACGGGAGAGTGCTGAGAAATCCTCGTCAACGACGAAGATGAGATAGGCCACACACCGGCGGCTTGTAAAACACGCGGCGAGATTAAATGCTTCATTAATGTGATTAAAGTAAAAAGCTGCCTGAGTAATGAACCGAGCTGAATCATCCGGCAGTCCTTCGCCAGTCTACCCTTGGCACTCCTGTCTTTCTGGTTGGACAACGTGCGATACCGGCCACCGCTGATCACGTTCAAAAATACCTCTCGATCTTCAAATTTCGTTTAACGCGTTTTCGTTGGTATTAATGTTGCAATCGAACTTCTTCCCTTTCAACAACCTTCCTATTCTCACGTACCGGAATTGCAGAAGGTAAAATAAATTATGGAATCCATAAACATTAGCAATATTTCTTCCGGACTGCGAATTCGATTTAACTTCGTATTTTCCTCGTTGAAAAATGCTTAACTTGCTTCGAACTTGAATACTGACACGATCATGACTGAATTCACACGAACCATTTTCATTAAGTTTTACGAGCAAAAAAAAATGTAAAAGATGTGGAATCGGCGGGAACATTCGCGAATATATGAATTCATGAATTTATAAATTAAAGAACAGGAAAGTGTTAACTCGAGTTTCTCACACGCCAGTTATCTCGACTCTTTTCTTAGACAAAAATGCAAATCAAAATGGAATAGTTAGAATCTACAGTATATAAACCAAGAAGCGGACTACTTTTGGCCCCCGCCATATTGGAGTCCTTGAACGACTTTCCAGAAGAGATATAAATCTACCCCGGACCTAAATGGAGCAGACAGAACAAAGAAAAAGAAGTAGAAACTTCGACGAGGAACGAAAACGAGCACGCGAAAACTCGCTAAAACATAGTAATCTACTAAAAACTTCTCTCTCAACTAAAAACGTGATTACACAAAACAGCCACTCTAGCAGCTTTCGACTACTTCGGAACAGAACATCTCATATTGTTGACTCGCAACTTTCACAAAATCTTTAAAGAATCTGGTAAATATTTTCTACCAGCTTCTCGCAACAAAAGCAACTGAAAAAAATATGAGCCTGTTAAACAATTTTCCTGCGAACCTAACGCTTTGTGTCTCGCGCAGAGGTGCTCGGGAGCGGCGCGGACAGATTTCGTAAATACTCGTCCGTTAATCCAGCATGGTCAAATCGATTTCACATGGCGGCTCGGCTGAAGGTTCCTGGACCGCTTAGAGTGGCGAAGAGAGTCGAGGGCGAAGACGATCGGATACCATGGGAGTTTTTTAAGCTCCCATAGCGGGCGGCTATCTGCCGTTCGGAAAGAGAGAGAGAGAAAGAGAATAAAAGTCGCGCGGCGTTCACAATTGGTAATGCCGATAGAGCTGCCATCGTCTTGCCATACAAACGTCCTCTCGGCCGGCTACGTGCGCCGGAGCCTTTCTTCGCTAAACACAACGACCGTTGTGCATTTCTTCGGCACGCGCATCAGAAACGTCCGGCGAGTGGCCGCATGCTATACTTTGTTTCGAACGGGCGCGTTCGCCACTGAAAACCGCCACGGGGCCCCGTTGATTCTCCTTTCGGACTGCCTCCATTGTTCCCCGGATTTTTTACCGGGGGCGCGCGTCGAAATGCTCGGCCGGTAAATTGAGTAATATAATTGAACAAACAAGAACAGCCGATCAAGGCTGAGAGCTTCCAGCGGACGATTTGTGGTTCTTCGCTCTCGGACGTCTCTGTAGATCTTTGAAGGCTGCACGGTAGCGAGAGATCACTCCTCGGACATCTATCAACTGGATAGTACGGTAGGGCACGCTTAACACGTTGAACGCCACGTCACCCATATGTGGGTGACGGAATTATTTGTGCAGGTTTTAAAACGAATTTTTACGTTGATATGTTCATTGTACTAAACTTGATTAGGATCTGTAACATGCAAGAAAAGTTGGAGGATTACTCAGTATCATACATTTATTTTTTTGCAATTTTTATTTCATTACATAACTTGCTTTGATTTTATGGAATTGTTGGGGTTTCTAGTTTGGCGATCAAAGTGTTAAGCGACCGCAGTCGGGACCGAACGAGGGATTCTCGTGTGAAGCATTTTCTTTTTAAATTGAGTTTTAAATGCGCACTACTGTATCGTCTTCAGGACGAATTCCGACGTCACTACCGGACGCTGTTCCGCAGAAAAGACGAGTATAAACGCTTGTCTCCGTGGCGTATTGCGTCAGAAACGACGTCCTGTTGACGTCCTGTTTTCGAACAGTTTGCATATTTCACCGGGAACGTCGCCACTCGTTTATCAACCGAACAAAGACTTTCATTATAAACGCTCGTGTCAAGTTCAATTAGAGAGCCAAGAAATCCGTCGCGTCGAACAGAAATGCTAAACGAGCCGCCACGTGGTTTAACGTTATCGACGAACTTTATTGTCGAGCTCTACGACCCGAGCGTACAGGGGAAACGAAATGGATGCGACCGTTCAGAGTCGCTGAAGCCATGTTTTCCGTGGACAGGATGTTGTGGCAATCATTGGAGGATCCGACGTGAAACTCTTACTTCGTGAGCGGTTACGCTGGCTTCTACTTCGCCAAGTTTCATCGTCTGCCAGGGGGAATCGGGGACTTATTGCTTCGTGGTAATACAATGAGGGTGCAAGAAAATGATTTGTGTTCGGGGAGTATTCGATTGTTTTTCATTGTGGGGCAATTGAACACTTCCTTCTTCTGTTCGGTTAATTTTGGATGTATAACAAATGTTTCTGCGGTTGCAATTTTCTCCGGAAGATAATTTTCTTCTGTGGCCAATTTCTGCGGGTTTATAGCGTCGAGAAGTTCGTATACAAATTGGAACTCCACTGTTGTTGCATATTCGTGTTCTAGTTGGTACTCGATTACTGTTGAACAATTTTCTCCTCTGTTCAAATGATGTGCTCGCAAAGCGGATCCAGGAAGAGGATCGCTCGCTCGCTCGCTCGCTCGCAGCACGCGTCGAGGAACCGAGGGGCGGAAGAAGGAACTCGCCGTCGAATCGGCATTTCATAAGCCGTCAATTGGCGTTGTTAAAGGCGTCAGGTGAAACGGCAGGCGTGACGCCTCATCGGCGTACCCGTCGTCCGGCGGGTACACGGCGAACGTCAGGTCGTTACAGCGCCAGATACGAGGATCTCTGACGGGGCGGTCGGTCCGGCGGACGTACAAGGTGCTGTGGCTTGACGCAAAGTGCAAGGAGATGCGATCGACGATTATGCACTTACGGTGTTACCGTATATAAACGGGGCCCGTATAAGCCTCGCCGGGGTATGCACACGGTCCGGCGTACATATAACGCGGACCAAGCCACGAGAGCAATGTATCTTCCCCGTGACATTGGGGCCCGCACTAATCGCGCGACAATCTTCGCCAAGCGGCGCGGCAAGGAGAAGGAGGAGCGAAACGGAGAACGGCCACGTTCAACGCGTTGGAACAGGACGGAGAAACTCGCTGCGGATGCGCGCGTACCTTCCTCTCGCCCCGAAGAGGCTCGCAGAGGCGGATGGATTCGCGGCAATGGGAGAAATTGGGATCCGACGTAGTTCAGAAGAGGGGGTTGACACCTTGCTCCGTTTGTATGGGATGGTTCCTCGTTTGTGAATAGCTTTCAATACTTAAGCGACTATAGCGGTGCTTCTTGTTGATGCTGAAGAAACATTATTTCGTTCATCGAGGAAAATTATTTATTGTCGTCTGTGCCCTCAAGATTCAAATTGGGTACTCCAGTGGCGAAGGAGAGGGGCTGATATCTTGCTTTGTGTTTATGGACTCGTCAGATAGAAGGTGTTGAAGAAACGTTATTTCGTTTATCTCGAAAAATTATTCATTGCCATTTGTGCCTTTGAGATTGAATTTTGGATTGGAGTAGCCACAGAGAGAGTTAACTAAACAGTTGCTACATTAGGAACAACGTAAGAAACGCATCTACAAGAAGTATCACCAAATAGATGTTTAAAAAGTTCGATAAACGGGCAATGAATCGTTCGAATATTAATATACTCGAATCGATAACCGAGCCACTAACTCGGCGCAACGTACGTCGACGTTTAAATTCAGCACAGTTTTCCGACTCTGACAGCGCATTTGTCAATCGAATTTTTCCGTGTCCCGCTGTCTACTTATCGATCGATCTACAATACCCTGACCGTTTCGCTCGCAGGCAATCATTCATCGCATCGAATAAGATCCTTTCTTTCCTCGGACCAAAAAAAAAGGTCCGCAGTCCGGTAATAGCAGGTTCGCAGTGCACGCATCGCAATTAACAAGGCAAACATCTCCTCGATGCATCCCACTCGCGGCGGAACAAGGATCTAATTGTTCGCAGGAGAACAATGTCCCGCGCGGAAAGGCGTCAACGTTACGCGTGACCGCTTTGTTCTCCGTTCCGCAGTGTTCTCCATTGCGGAGGCTCCTTTCTTTTTTTTTTTTTCTTTTTATTTCTTCCGCAGCGTGTTCGAAGCGTTGTGAATACGTTCAGCTCTGAAGTTTGCGGGTCGATCGGTATCGCGGCGTAGAAAAATTACAGCGAATGCGATCTAACGGGCTGCGAAATGTTTGCGAGCGACCGGTGAGCTTGCACGCAACGTGAATATTCAATTTCGCGACGATCCACGGGGTTTCCGATCTGGCTGCACAAAATCCGAAATAGGCGATTTTATTGGATCCAGTAATTAATATACTTGCAATTGAATTAAACATGGGGTAATTGACATACTTGCAGTTTAATTAAACAAACAATTCTTCCACTTTACAAATGTCGCTAAATCCCCAAAACAACCAGAGAACATGCTATTGTCAGGATTCATCGAAGGCTATTGTTCGAAACGTTTCAGCTGAAACAATTATATAATTATAGCCGAAATAACGTTCTCCAACACTGTGTATACACTTTCAGATAAATTGTCATCTACAAAAAAAGAAAAAACATAAGCGAAGAAACTTGGATACTTTCGGACAACGAATGCGGTCGTTGTGAGCCATATAATTAGACTTCATAATTTATGCATTTATGATAATATTGAGTAGCTGAAATTTAAGGCAGTAGGAAGATTTCCATGTTGACTACCGCCATTTATTTAGTTGTCTACCCTCATCGTTAGAATGTTTTATTAAGCACAACTCCTTCTTGAGATATCAAAATAATTTAGCAAACGAACAACTTAACCTGAGTATCCCCGAGTATCGAGCTATTTTTTCTAATTTCAAACAACAGTGTGCATAAAGTCTCAAGTGAGCCATGAAGTCGTAAACGTCACATATGCGTGACGGTGATAGCGAACGTGACGAAATAATTCAAGAAGGTTAGTTACCTTCGATCTATCAAGATTAATTAAAGACGGAGAGAACATATTGCCACATATTGTGCATTTCCCCTTGTATTCAATGTTGTCTAAAAAAATTTGGTGTAATCTATGGTGACACATTTTTATGGCTAAATGGAGTCTGAACGTTTGGGGATGTATTTTGACGATTTTGGAGCAGTGTGGTACGCCTGCGCGGCCGGGAAATCGGCGATCGATGGACGTGGCTGCGTGTCGCCGTTGCAAAAACCGATCGTAGCATCCGACATTTGCGGAACCGGTGCACGTTGCATGCCGGTCACGTTGCCTCGCAGCCGAAAAGCCTTATTTTTAGGTTGTTCCGCGCTGAAAGGCTGAAAACGACGCCAGCATCCGGGTGATCCCGTTCGTCGACCGGCTCTCGGGGCATTCCAGCCCGCATTCCAGCATCGATTACCGGACACACACCGATTCCTGGGCGATAGTCGCTCGCAATCATGCTCCTCCATGACCAAAGACCTGCTCCCTAGGTGCCGGCAATGTGTCGTCCCCGCAGATATTGTGTAGCGTCCGCCAGGACACCTAATTATACGATTGTCGCGGGACCTCGCGCACTCGAACGATATCGCGTCCCCGCAAGCCTCCTGTCTTCTGCTTCTTCTTCTTCTTCTTCGGCTCTCCAGGATCTCTGCTTCCCTCCCGTGTCTCCGTTCGCCGGTTTACAAGCCCTCGCTGCTCTTTTCGATTCGCACAACTGGTTATCTTCCTACTCGACGCTACCCGGGCCCCCCTCTTCACCTCGTTCCTCTGCTAGCCTCTTCTTCCGACTATGGCCCCTTGGTTTAAGTAATACTCGGTCGCCTGCGCTTCCTCTCGTAATATTTACCGGTCGGAAGCGACCGGAGGAGCGTTACACTTCCTCCGGAAGAGTAAGCGATTCCATTTCTGCGAGCTTCTTTCGGCCGAGCTGATTTATCCCGTTGATTCGGGGTCTGCGAGGTGCTTAGTGCTTAGAATGTGTCGGTTATGTTGAAAGTCGCTTTTAAGTCCCAGAGCAAAGAAAGGAATTAACATTACCCATCAAAATAACGGATCTCAGATTTTCAATTTCAAAATTATTACGATTGTAATGATCCTTCTGTGGACACTGGTTACATTGATTTACTCGCACGTATTTTGTAGTAAAACTCGTGGAACGTCTCGATTAATAAATGCGGCATTGCTAGATTTAATAAACAGTACAAAATGGTCACTTTTAGCGTTGAATAGTTCTGGTGCTATAATTGGACTGCAATTTTGTGTAGTTATAATTAAACATGGAATGAGTAACATCAAATAATTAAACATGAAATACTCATAAAATGAGTAAGTAAAATTTAAAATGGTAGACAGATGAATTAAAACTTGAAATTATTGATATATTATCCTCAACTTATTAAAATTATTAGAAAAAGGAAATGTCTTTGTGTCTCTTGGAGTTGCCACAGAACATTTTTATTTGATCATATTAATTTTCTGCCATCGCGTGTGCATTTAGCCGGGGAGAAAATTAAATTGGAAAAATGAGGGCCAGTTAAGGTATGAAAGTTTCAAGTTTATTTTGGATGTTGGACGGTACCGAGGCCTCGAGCAAGAGAGTGGGGACGTTTTTATAGGGTCGCCGGGACAGTAATTGATCCCGCGACGTCGTAAAGTAATTAGCATCGCGCAAAATGTATTTATACTCGGCGAAGTGAAACTCGAGCATACCGTGGCCCACGACCGTATTAATGCCGATAAAAAATTGCGGAAGCCAGCAGCTGCGGTGGCGCTCTCTATCGAACAGAATGCTCTGATACGGATCTATCGAACGCGCCTATGCCGCTATGTGGACTGCACGCAGCAAGCAAACCCGTAATTTATTTCCCGGCGGCCGCCTACCTTCCAACTCCAATATAATCATTATAATTATTGTCTCCCCTTCAAGTCGACCTCGATAATCATCGTCTGTATTTGTTACACGGGCTCGCATTAACTTCGCACATTCGTATGGCCGCTGTCTAGTCCTTCCAGCCACGACACCATCGTCCTAGTCGTCGATTCCATTGTCTGGAATTATTCTTGCTGGCCAATCTCTCCCCTTCTGTTCGTCGGCATGCACATGGCGGCTCTAAATGGATTTACTTTGATTTTCAGTCATTTTTTTATTTGCTGGTGGTAGGCCACTTCTGCTTCAAGTATCGAGACTATAAATTTCAGTTTGTCAAGTTTTCAATTTTAAGGGGGCCGGCAGGCATTTGGCCTTGACTGTCACGCTATGTTACGCTATGCCTTTTTTTCTAGACATTTTACGTCTTAAATAAGTAAGTAATCAATTAAAAATGCATACCACCGTGTTTGTACATGTCTTTGCTATGTCTGTATAGAGCCCTTTTTTCGATACGAACACTAAATCTCAGCGGCAGCCATCTTGTGACGTCATACTTGCTTCAGAATTCGAATTTTCTGCCGAACATTACAAATTACTCCACGATGAGGTAGAAATTCGCAATTTGGGCTCTATACAGACATAGATTGGACTTTTAGGAAACACAATTGACCACTTCTAAACTGCTCATTGCAATATTGAAGCGATAGTTTGAAAAGGTTTTGACCCATGCATACGTATATGGATTTCAAACCCTGCCGGCCCCCTTAAGGGACACAGTCTCTTCTGGAATTTCAAAACTCCCAGACTTTGAATTTCAATTTCCATATTCTGTCCAAAGATTTCAAACTGCAACAGCCGGATTCTAGTTGAAATCTTCCGAGAAACGTTCGAATATAAAATTTTAACAGTCCACTTAAAAATTCCGGTCTCCACCAATTGCAAGAGATTGAGATCAAGTTGAAATTTCGTTGCTTCTTTAATAACTTCGACAACCTGAGAACAATACATTCACAAAATTCTCTCAGTTCTACTCGTAAAAATCCGCAGTGTACTCGTCAGTCACCTGCGGGTGAAAAATTTTTAATGGTCGGTTTAAAAATTCAAACTTCATCGGCCACCATCAAATTTTGGTCGGTAACGGTCAAGTTCGGCATCGGCCATTTTTCGATCGCGATAACCAGCATGTTCGCCGCACGGTATAGTTTTCGGGCCGGGTAGCAGCCGCGACATTATAAATTGCGACGATCCATTCGCCGTGTTAATTTGTTCGCTCTTCAATTAGCGGCCGAGCGAGTTCGGCGGCGTCAAATAAATCGAGCGTCGGCTCGCGAGTGCCCGTTCGTGACTTTCTAAACCCGCCACGTGTGCGCGCCTTCTGTGTACGAAACGTTTGTGGGCCCCTTATAACTGTTCCCTGGTCGCCGTTCGATTCGGTGTTTTCGCCGACAGGTGGATGGAAGAAGAAGCTCTCTCCAGCCGCCCCTTGGATCGCTTCCAAAATCTCTTTCTACCACCCGATATACCTGCCTGGTGCCTGGAGCACCGCTCCATTGCGGCACAGGGTGAAGGAGAAAGTTCCGATGCCACGATTTGTCGAGACTCCTTTGCGTCAAACCGGCGAACGCTATACCGTCTCGATCGATGGTGAATGCTCGTGCGACCACGTTGCAGGGGATGTTTTCCTCGGCCCTGTTTACTTGCTCCCTGTCACGCCACAACTTTCACACGCTTCCGAACACTGTTTGTATAATTCCTTCGAGTGGTGATGCCGGGGAATTCGATGGGAGAGCTGGAACGCTGTTTTACTGGAGCGATTGGTAGCTAAAACGTTCAAGGTTTGGGACCGCAAGAAAAAAAATTTTTTAAATTCACGGCAGATCGAGATTTGTGGAATGCCTCGATAAACTGTTACAAAAGACCCTCTAGAACAAACGATTTATAATTCGTACCATCGTTTAACCCTACAAACGAATATTTGAATCTTGTGGTATCACCTGATCTTGTCCCCAGTTATCCTGTTTCTTTACAAGGTAAAATACTTCTGCTGTTCAATGAAAAATATTAAATCATATTCCAGTAGCCAGTAGGCTTCCTGGCCTTAGAACGCTAGGGTACAAGGAAAAAATCCGGTAAATCAACTCGGAGTTGATCGCAGAAGGAAATATTGAAATTCCTAGCTCAAGACCTTCGAAGACATGGTTCACGATGCTTCAAATCATTATCGATCGTCATTTATGATCGCAGCGAAGACTTGATAAACCGTTCCGGGGAGCGTGGGGTCGAGCTATCGTGATGGGATTTGATGAATTCGCGGTATTGACATAGTGACAGTAATTTCCATGGAAAAGCCTGCGGTACGGTCGGACGTAATATTCCGTCATTCAAAAACGTAGCACCGCCACGAAGGGAACTTCGTGCCGGCCACCTGCAGGTAACCTGGGAGCGTCACGACGCCGCCGTCGCCGCGAGTTACGGCCACAAATCACGCAATTCGTAATTGCCGCTACCGACTACGCGATTTCGTGTGAGGGTCCCAGGGGATGGGGTTTTGGAGCCGGTGGGGCAGAAGAGGGGAGGGGGGCACGTGCACGTGTGGATGGAAATCCATAAACATCGATTGGCTTCTGGCTTGCCAGACCAAAACGTCGAACACCGGCGAAGGCTAAATATTTCCGTGCCGTGATCCGCCACTATGAAACCCGCGGAAAAGTTGCTTGATTTTGCGCGCGCGATGTCCGCATGGACGATCCATCGGGTGGTATCCGTTCCCCGAATGCTCCCTTCCTCCCACCCTGGATGAACGGTTTGCGGCTCTGGAATCGTAGATGACACGAACAATCTCCCTTCGAAAACCATCAGCCACGACAGAAACGTTTAGCACTCGAGCATTGATACAGCCATTTTGCGGCCGTGCGGAAACATTTTGCGGAAACCCTTATATCATAATGCCGCCGCGACAATTGCGCGTTTCGTTGCGCCGCACGTTTTGCATGACGACGGTTTCGTTGTTCGATGTTCTGACGGAGGGATGACAGCTTAACGGACATGCTTGTAACTTTGAATTCCAACGGTTGCATTTGAAATTTCAAACTGGAACAGTTGCAAGATTGCACGTCTAATTTTAAATTCTAAGTCGTGTTTAAAATTTAAACTTCTGACGCGCACTTTTAAAGGCTCGCTCTCGATATTTCATATTAATTATAAAAGCTCGATATTTCAACTCAACTGACACATTACACGTTTCAAGATTTCACGATTACAAATTTAGTATTATGTCGGCGATATTGAAAATAAAAAATGAAAATTTTAACGGTCATACTTCAAACTTCAAATCTGAACTGTCATATTCACATTTGTTTAATTGCAAAGATTATATTCACGGTGTCAACTGTTAACGATTACGTTTAAAAATTAATATTTACGTTGTCACGTTTCAAACTTCGAGCACCGAAGGTCGTAGATCAAGTTTCATAGTGCGCTGCCGGTTAGACATGAATTTTCAACCGTTGACGGTTGAAACTTCGTCTCAGCGCAACCTTGTCTAAAATTACAAATGTCAACCGTATTACATGTTTCCAACGGCTGGCATGTTAACCTTGAGGCAAGGTCTAGCTCTTGGTTTGCGCGTAACGGCAGTTTCCGAGTGTCACGCGTCCGCCGGTCGTTCTTTACGGCCGGCTGTAAAAGTAGCAGCCAAGATCGCCAGAAAATCGGTGGCGACGACTCGGTCCCGATCTCGCTCGACCCGGTGAATATTCTCTATTCCACGCCAAGAGCAAAGCGGGCCGGGTTTCTAGTTCACAAGATCGCGCCGTTTGTTACACGCGAGCCCGGATGGCGTGGGGTGTGATAGTGCAACATTGTACCAACACACTGCAATTTCCGTAGCGATATATTACCGCTCGCGATCCAAGTATGTATTACTTGGGGCCTCCGTCGAATGTCGGCGACGCGACGGCCCCCGAGTCCTGACTCTCGGTGCGCTGCGAGCGAGCGAGCGGGCGAACGGCGAGTTTGATTTGTCGGCAGGGAGGCAAGAACGATCTGCTCGCTGTCTTTTGTGCCCCGACCGTGCGGCAGAAATCACTGCCAATAATAAGCAGCCTCGCGACGCACCGTTGCATTACGCGTAATGGATTATTTCGTGTTCGGGGTCTAATACGCTGTAATCAGTAGCTCGTTCAGCGAAGGCGTCGCTGAATTTACATTCGAAACGTTTACTCTCACGCGGAAACGGATTCGAGGTACAGAGTGCTGCTCGGTAATGCGTAGTCATTTTCTGAAACAAGTTCCTCATCACTATCATGTGTTCTATTAAATTAGAGGCGAGCCTAAGTGCCCGGGAAACTTGCACGTTTATTATTGAGTTATCGTCCGCGGCTGGTTTGTGTCCATCGGTTTTCGTTCATCATACAATTACCGTTCACCACGACGTCTATATTTCAAGTCTACATCAAAGTTTCTAACGCCCATAATTCAAATTTTCAACGGTTGTACTCAGTCTCAGATCTCGACAGTCATATTTAAAATTTAATATTGCTAACGGTCATATTTAAAGTTTAAAATCCTAACTGTTATATTTAAAGTGTTGTAATTACAAAATTACAAAATTACAAGAACAATTATTCACACATTGAAGAACACAGAAAATAAATTTCTGAATGGGCCCGTTTGTCTCCAGCAGCAGTAGGACCGAAGCA
The DNA here is from genome assembly GCF_050948215.1 of Halictus rubicundus. Classification (NCBI taxonomy): domain Eukaryota; kingdom Metazoa; phylum Arthropoda; class Insecta; order Hymenoptera; family Halictidae; genus Halictus; species Halictus rubicundus. The sequence continues at coordinate 5,684,626 of NC_135152.1, forward strand.
GAAATGGTACTCCGACTTTCTGCACACGTTCGCAACGGAACTTTTTCCGGAGGATCTGGCGAAAATTACACGGAAAATTCGACTGTAATCTCGCCGTAGGATCGACGCGCACGACACGACGTCCAGCGCTGGACGTCACGACGCACTATATCACGCACCGCGTCGGAACGTGTTACAATGGTAACACGCCCGTACCCGGGGCAATACATTATGTTACGTCCGCGTCCCCAAGTATTAGCCGTGGCTCCTTCAGCGCGAGTGGTGGCGCACACCGTGGCTTTCGGCCCCGTCTTCGGAGGTCGGCTGAAAGCTTTCTTCTCTCCGGCAATTACGGATAAAACCGTGGCCACCGTGGTCCCGAAATCGAGAAATGGTCAGCATCGATCAGGCCGGCCGACAAACAATAATAGCTGTCGGCGTCGATCCTCCTGGCCCGCGCGCGTTCCAATAGGGAGAAATGATAGAGTAGACTTGGGGATCGAAAGTGGATTCGTTTCTACCTTTGATCTTCGTTTCCTCAACGTTCCCTTTAGGTGGTCGAGCTGCGTTGACCCATAGTGTCCGTCTACTATCAACAGTTTTGGTTGAAGCTCGACTAACTCTTAGTGAATTCTCCGTAAAAGTCGTTAATACAGTTTAATAATCAAGCCTAGTTACTTGTATAATACCCTTACAAGAATCTTCATTTCCACTTCTCCGGTAATTTATCTATCGGTAGATCAACGGATGTAAAAGAATCATCGTATCCCGCTGAGAGGCCCGAGACCTGCACGTTGTCATTCTAATTAGTCGCCAGCCAGATGCGTATTAATTCTCCGCGGTCAATTAATAATACAGCTTCGCCAGGCTCGTTAGCATACCGTATCGCCGATAAGGATACCAAACGCGAAGAGTACCGTCTATTATTCGCACATGGAAAAGCAAACCGTTCCATTCCTCTTCTCGGCACGTGTGTGCTTTATATAGGGGTACCAGTATGACTGGTGCTATAATTACAAAGTCCTTTGCCCTTTTACCCGTGATCCTCGAAAACAAGGTGGGCGCGTTTGCTGGCGATTCAACGCCGGCATAGGTGTGTCCGTGCGTTTTCTCGGTATCCGGCGGCCGGCCGGCCGGTGTGGGTGCGTTCCCGTGTTTCGCGCTCCTTCCTCCTTCACCGGCGCTGCCTGCCATCGTATCAACATCGCACTTCATAATCCTGGCAGTGTTTCTGCGCGTCTCGATCCGTTACCTCAGCTCGATCGGCTGGGTTCTCTAGTACCCAGTTCTCACTCTCGGTCTCCTAACAAGTCCCCAATCGCGCGCGCCAGTCTTTCCATTGAACAGCTTCGGTGAACAACCAAGTAACCAATCAGTGGCAGTCTTGCGATTCAACACCTGGAGTGAACATCAAGATCCCCGATCAGTACCAGTCTTTCGATTGAACACCTTGAGTGAACGTCCAGCGAGGTGATCGGTTTGCTTATACGCAATGCTAATTTAGACTTTGAAGCTTGACGTGGTTCACGAGACTGTAACGACGGTCAAGTCTCGGAACTATTGTTTCAAACTTTTCGTTGTTCAACGAGCATGTTACGAGTATGTACAAGTGGTACGGTTAAGTGATTCTTCGGTGTCTCAGTGTGTGGATAAATCCTGAATCTTCGCAAGCTTTTCAATGGAGCGAGTTAAGACGCCTTGGTCCCAGTGAGTCGATCGGTTTGCTCGTCGTCGGTGCTAATGGATACTTCGAAGTTTGATATAGTTGAGCTGCTTCCTCGAATAAATCCGGAATCTTTAGTTTTCAATGCATCAAGGCGAAACACCTTGGACTCTGTGAGTTATCCAATATTGTTCATCGGCGGCGCTAACCAAGGCTTCGAACTCTGATCTAGTTCATGTGACGATGATCAAGATCTGCCCCTCTAGTATCTCAGATTGCTAATAAACCTCCTGTCATCATCAGTGCTAATCGGACCTTCAGGATCTGATGCCGGTTCATGTAACCAATGTGCCCAGTTCAAAGTGTCCCCGCAAAATGATGAAGTTGATACTAGTGTCAGTGGATCCTCCAGAGCCTAGCAGAGCCTAGCACTACCTAGCAAAGCCTAGGACAGCCTAGCAGCGTCTCCAGGATGGCAGGTACGAGTGATCGCAGCGTTTTCGTGGGTTTTTCGGGGTCCCCCATCAGCGAGGACGGTCTCGCCTGCAAAAAAGTTCGTTACAATTTGCTCGGTTGATAGGATCGTGGCTCCGAGAAATGGAGCAAAGGGACACACGAGCTCTTAAAGACGTTCCGACTGGGGGGGCCCCGGAGCGGTTCCGAGGCTCGCCGAACATCCAGAATGCTTATCTCGAAATAGATCGCGAGAATTCGGTGGACGAGGAGCCGTAGCCGAGCCACGGAAGGTACGCGGGAGCCGAGGAATGCGCGGCCGTCGGTTTTTCCTAGTTAAATCCATTCCCGACGGTTTCTCCGCGGCCGCCACTATATCAAGCAATACGCATTTCTCTCGTGCCAAAGTGAAACGCCATTTCTATCCGTCAGGCATCGAGCCAGCCGTACCCGGGTGAACTCCGTGCACTTCTTGACCCTGATTTTTTAGTATCGTGCGCCGCGCGTTCGGACGGTTTTCTAGGTTCGTAATGGCCGGCCGTAAATCACCGGGAACCTCTGAATCCGCTCATTTCAGTAAACCGCCGCTTCTGCTACAGATTTCTTGGGAAACGCCGTGCCAACACACAGGAAGGACCTTCGGAACTATACTCGTCACACTTTCGAAGGTCCTAACTGAGATACGCAAGCTTGGACAATGACATTCAGAAAAATTGACCGTCCCGTTTTATTCGTCTTGTTGGAGCAATGGTGTGATGGATGTTGACGTTGATCGGATACGTTGATGTTCATGTTATCTTCAACTAATGGAGTCAGTGTTCGGCACTTCATCAATCTTTCTCAGCCTAATGTACTGTTTGAATCAATGGGATTTAATTATAGACTACCGGTTTTAGTTGCGTCGTCTGAGAATGTACTAGACTCATCAATAAACCTTGTCTCATATGTTATGATTCAAAGACAACTTGCTGAATCAAGCTTCATACGGCAGTAGAAGAATTTAAGAGTATCAATACATTTCTTACAACTTGATAAAACCATTAAAGAGAGGAATTCCTATTTGGTTTCCATGTCTTGCAATTAATCCAAACAATTTCTATTTCGTATAAAGATCCGCAGTCCATCTGTCAGTTTCAATGCGCCTGTTTATTTATAATATACTTACAGTCGTATCTGCGACATTCAGTCAAATGGTACTTCATAGTTGCCGTCTGTCAACAAGAATATCCAAGAAATGTTAAAAATAAATTGGAATTAAGTAGCTGGGAATCTAAACAATGAAACGAGAATATTACCCAGACCCTGGCACAGACTTTAAATTGAACAATCCACGAAGGATTAATACGTTTAATAATTGTCATAGACATTAAAAAATCATATCTTGCAAAATTGTTTGAAATCCTTTGTTCTGAAGTCATCTTGAAAACTTGGCCGTCCATAGGGGAAGCGTTGTGTCTAGCCCGGGCAATCGTGTGAGGGTTAGGCGAGTCCGTGGAGCAGGTTGGACTCGCTTCTAGCGTAAAAAAATGTGCGAGCATTTGGCAAGAGGTCAGCTCTAAGCCGCAATCTTTCACTGTAGGCAGCCTAGCGACAGGAGGGGGGGTTCGAGGGGAGGTCGAAGAAGGAAGGGTTGGTGGGAGGCTAGACGTAATTTGCCCTGGGGGCCCCGTGGGTGGTTGCTTGATTCTTGGTTGTGCTGTGCAGGATTGGTCGGACGTCTGACAGTTGACGGATGACGAGGCGGCCTTCCAAGCTCTCCCCTTTTACGCCCTCGACGGAGAGGTTCGCCTCGGTCTCTCGGCTCGGGCTCGGGCTCGGGCTCGGGCTTCGGCTTCGGCTTCGAGGCAACGTCCATTATCCGCCGCGAGGCAAGGCTGAGCCGGGCGTAACGGGATTATTAACTGAAATAGGCGTATAAGTCATGTGTCTTCGTCTTCCGTGCCCCTGCCCCCGAAACTGCCCCCCCCCCCCATAACCTTAGAACTGCTCAGCCTCGGGCCGTTACGCGAAGGACCGGCTCAACGGACCCACCCGATGGAAAATGTCGAAGAAACGTTACTCCTTGCCAATAAATAAAATTATTTATCGCTTGCGCCGTCGAGATTCCCGCTAAATTACCACGTTCGACAAAGACATTAAAAATGTGGGTTTGAGTAAGTGGACATGGTTATCTCGAAACGCTCGAACGTCTCGAGAAGCATGAATGATGTGGAAAAATATGTTTTAGACCAGAGTTGTAAGCACATTTCTAAAGGAAATACGTCACGAGATTTTGTGTGACCTTGACATGACCTTGGAACGTTTTGCAAACATATATGTACCTTATCTACATTTTTGATGAGATAGCTTTATTAAATACACAATTGATACGAAACTGATAGTTTTGTAATAATCTTGAAGGCCTAAGCGACGTTGAATAATTTTATAAAATATTTTTATCCTTCCCTAGTGGGAATTAAAGGAAGCTTGTCAGTAGATCGTGGACCTATATGCAAAATAAAAATGATCTGTCTCAATGGACAGGGGCAAGACAAAAATGTCTTTCTCCTTTTAATAATTATAATTGATTTAATATAATGCATTGGTATTTACAAACGTCCTTTTCATCTTTTTACTATTATAAATTGAACTCACCCACTTCTCTCCTAAATGCATAAAAACCGCAGTCCAAAAATCAATGTTTGAATTCAGTCCTGTCAGTTTTTTTCTGTGTTGAATTGTTTCCGAAGGGAAGGGAGTCGCATGACCGATTAAGGGTCAACCTGGACGGTGTGTGGCGAGACACGGGGTCCTTGGAAATTAGAGAAATTCCGTGTCCCTTAGCCGCGAGAATTCTCAGCGATGGCCGGCGGATAAGCCGCGGCACGCAGCGGAGATGCGAATCTCCGCAACCGGCGAGTGGAAACATTAAAAATAATTTCTACTTCTCGGTGGGTTTATTCACTCGACGCGGGCCCGGCCGTGACTCATCCGACTTATCGCTCCTTGATCGTGATTGCCTTCGTACACGCGTAAACGCTTTTCACCTCGTGAGAGAAGAAAATGGCTCCCGGGGATCGGGGCTCTCAAGTTTGGCACCTGCCGGAAACCCGTGCAGTCTCACCAGGTGGATTGTGCGAACTATAGCCGGTTATCTTTCCAGTTTTCGAAGTTGGCGATCTTGAACTCTGCTGGGACCTCGATTTCTAGAATAAGAGAGACATCAACGATTAGAATAGTCGTTTGTCTTGACATTTCAGTGGAATTCTATTATGGAACTTTGCAATTTCACCTGTGTAGGCATTCATAGTGGAAGAGACAATTGTTTCTTTCAAACTCTCCAATTAAAAAACAGTCATAATTGATGGCACAATTTTTAAGTCGGAATAACTTTTTTATAGATGGACCAAATCACTTCAGTTTTTACGTTAACCTAGATGGACTAGTTTATTACATGATGTGCAACGAACATTTTGCAAAAATTGCATTTAGTTTGAATTTTATTTGGGCTAGTGACAAAAATTTAAAAACTATGTTTCGTAGATTCATGTGAGTCGTATAATGAATATACTGAAAGTTTTATTGTAATTGATTAATCGTCACGAAAATAACACCATGGGGAAATAGTCAATCCAGCAGGACAACAAACAGGAGGTTCTTCAGCCTATACCGAAGGATAGACGAAAAAAGGGTAGAGAATCTAAGAAGAATTTCATCAACTATGCACTCTCCAGTTGTCTCCAAAAGAATGCCACCTAAATTCTGTTTTGGACAATGCATTCCGTCGCGGAAGCGCATCGTCCTCGAATGTCATTGGTCGCAAAGAGGGCAGAGATTTTTCAATAACTGTTGTAAGATCGGTGCAAGGCGGCGTCCGATAAGCTGGTTGTCGGATCGCGATTTTTCGATGCCGCGGCCGCGATAAAACACCTCTTGCGCGGCAATGATGCGGATCTGGAGGCGATGCGCGAAATGTTCAGCAACAGAATCCGCGCTTCGTGGCCGAGCGTTAAAGCCGCGCGCAACAGCTACAACGCCGGTGTCACGTTTATCTGACCGGCGATCGCCGGAGCAGCGCAGCGCAACGCGATTGCAAGGACCACTGCGTTGGACCACGGCGCTCGAACCTAGAAGAGTGAGAGAGAGAGGATACCGAACCGAGTGTTCAACCGGCAAACATAACCGGCAAACCGGTTGAACTCCTCGCCGGGTTTCCTGCCCGATCCCCGTCCCTGGAAAACCGAACAGTTTTCTGCGCCTGAAATTCGATTTCTTGCCCGGCATTCCTAAGCGAATTATACTTTGAGCGAGTACGTGACCTCTTTGCACCGTGATCGGCAATTATAGATCTCGTTGAATTTTTGCTGAACGCTTCGAGAGGTGTTCGCAGCAGTCGAAGTAATCGGAAAGAATTTTTATAGAGCTAGATGGCTTTGTATTTATAGGATTCCCGATGATAATCGAACGCAACGGTCGGATGGTGTTTATTAATTTTCGTTTGACACATAGACTCTTGTGTTTTATTTGTAATGTCGTATTTTAAACATGTGGATATAATAGGGGCTGGTTAACATTGCTCACCTGCTCGTGCTAGTCGCCCGATATAGACGGACGATGTTCACGTGACTGAACTCGAAGTCCAACTTCGAAGCAAACGTTCAGTTGCTCGTTGAAAGGAAAATGAAATATGCTGAAACGTTAGGAATACGTGTGATCAAGTCCGAATAGGAACAAGTACAAGTCATAGACGAATGATTAGACTGCGGGTTTTATGCATTTATGACAAAACTGAATAGACCAAATACAAGAATGAAAAGACAGAAGAATTTGGAGGTATTGTTATATCATTTTCCACTTTTGAAGATAATTGAAAGAGAAAATGCATTCTCATTTAACTTCGATTTTTGACAATTGACAATTTCTATTTTACATGTGGACCCGCAGGTTTTAAAAAAATGTAGAAAAATTCTGGAATACGTATTGAAATTCCTACTTTAACATTATATTCGTTGGGAAGAAAGAAATTCGAGAGTGAAATTTCTTTCCGGACATAAACGACCCAGGTTGCCCACGGAGGGTTAAAACACAGAATAAGTAAATTTTCACATGAATGTTCAAGATGTAGATGCTCCGAGTCGAACGAAACTTCAAGTTCGATGAAGCTGCAGGATCCTGAAGTTACAAGTTCGAAGTGCAGCTGGTTAATTGAGTTATCGCGTCTTCGAAGTCCGCTTTGAAGTCCTTCAGAGTTAAGCATTCAGCGAACGTCTAAAGAACCTCGGCAGGATGTCGGTTTTTGCGTTCGCTGGTGAACAGTTAGCGAATTGTTTCCAGCGGCTACATTCCTTAAAGAGCGTCCCCAGGCGTCCGCGGTTGGCTGGGAAACGAGCGGGAAAATATTCATAAATAATTGTTCGCGAGAGATGCGAGATAGCCGGCCATTTAAGCAATGAATATCTGATGATTTCCGCTCGAATTTCCTCAAATCTGTTTCGCGGAGCGTGTCCTTTTTTTCTCGTGCGACGGGGCGGCGCAAAAACGAGGGAAATTAGCGTCTCCATCACTTACCACGCGAATTACAAACGGCTGCGTGTAAAGCGGTTTGTTTCTTCTCCTCGCAATTTACCAGTGCACTTTGCTCTCTTTCTCTGCGTGTATGTGTACGGTGGAAGCGTTAAGCACGCTAAACACGTTCCGCGAACCCTAGAATGTAAACAGGAACAGCGTAAGCCCGCGCCGAGGAGGGTAAATGAAATCCGAGCGCACACGGCGATCGGCGTGCAGTTTTTTCTGCGGGGGATGGCCTAACGCGGCGCGAACCACTAATTAAGATTATTCCTACGGTTTATCGCGGTGGCCGGGGCGAGTACAGCTCGCCTCTCATTGTGCAGTTTCGGTGGAAGTTCGTGATGCGTGAGAAAACGGACACGAACCGGCATCCCGGTTCGTGGCGCGATTAAATCTTCGCCTTTTCCACGTTACGTGTATCGTAGCGCTTGTAAAAACGGTTATGTGGGCTAATTGGTCGTCGCTGATATTTCTTTTTCTCTCCACCCCCCTCTGATTCTCCTTCTTCGTGCTTCTCTCACGACTTCTTCTCTCCCTCTTCGTTTTCTCATTCTCTCTCCCTCTCACTCTCTCTTCGAGTCTCCTTCATCGTGTTCTCCTCCGACTCTCCTTGCACCCCGGTCTTTTTGCTTTCGCTCGGTTCTACGCTCGGTTCCTGCAATCCTTTTTCGTCGTCACGTCACAATTTCCTCCTCGGTCCCGGCTCCCATGAGTTACAGCATCCATGAGGAGTATTACTACCTGTCGAACCCGACTCGTACACTCTACCCCGGCCTATCATTTATCATCTCATTTTATAGTCAACCGATCGCCGGACCCCGCCGTAGCCGATAGCGTTTACGCTAGCCAACGACGGCAATCTGACATAGCGTTGCACACCCTGTGGAGCCAGACGAACCTGGAAACGGAAAAATGAGCGCCGCGTCGTCGTTCGGTTTTCTAATACTGTCGGGACTACCTTGTTTTTCATTGACATTGCCGATTTGTTAGGGCAGCACACCATATTTTAACGCTGGAACGGCAGCAGTTGTTGAAACGACGAGCTCCGAGTTTTTTCACCCTTTTTAAACACATGAGCATGAGAATTACACACTTTTAAATGAGGAAAAATATTTTTATGAAGAAACAGGTCACACGAGATGAAATGGTTCGTTCAGTAAATCGTCTGATATCACAAGATTTAAATGTTCCAGTCGTCATTCGTATTAGTTATCCAGGGTTAATATATAATTGTTCAACTTGCACTAAATAGACTGTAAATTCTTCTGTAAAATAAAATCTTCTAAGAATTGTTTATGAAAACAAACGACAGTTCTCTGTCAACCGTTCATTTCTTCAAATTTATAGGACTGTTTATCGTAAATGCTATAAATCTAAATATATAGGTGTATTGAACAGTGATCGGCTATCTGTTGGAACATCTAACAACTGTTTACGTACAAACATTTTCCAAATGACTTTAGATCTATGCTCGAACCGTACGAATTATCTGAACCGCATTTAGGAGATAAAAATTGTGAAAGAAAGATTGTATTTATCAACTATTTATCATCCTAACGATTCATTATACTCGAGCTGCTTGTTAAGTGGCAACTTTGCAAGTAACGACGAATAATTAATGAAGATAGAATTGCCGTTCGTTTCGCTGATAAATGAAAATGATGTATTATTATAAAACGGAACATCCACAACTCCAAAATATTTACATTAGATAAACGTGTAACAAGGAATACGTTGAATAAACAGGAACGACATTTACTGGTTGAAACCAATAAATCTCACCTAACAAAAACGTTACAAAAATCTAAATACAATTTTCTAATAAAAACGAAATTATTCGTGGAATGAAAAAGGGAATAAGAAAAGGTCCTACAACTCTGCTCTCTAGGAACAAAGTAAAATGGCGATAAATTAAATTTAAGCAACAGGAACGAAATGAAATTGGACTTTCTCTCTTAAATTCCTCTAATATCTTCACAGTTTTATATTTTACCGTTTCAGTTTCGTCATAAATGTATAGAAGAATTAACTCGTAATTTCTTAATACAAATATCAGTGCATAGAATAAATGACGGTTGAACCAAATCTATTGCGTCGAACAAAGCTATGGTATGACGTTGTTCCCGAGTCCAGTGTCCAAAACAAGTTGGCAAGGCAGACGAGAGTAATATACCGATCAGAAATTGGTCAGAGTTTAAATCCGTCGTTTCGATGCGGGACAAGACGGCATGATGCGCGATGGATCATCTAATCGTTATTCATCGAGCGCCGGCCATTCCGTGCAGCGACGGATCAGCAGGAAAGGTTAGAGAGGCGCCTTGACGCGAAAACCGGCGTGCCATCACGTGCACGTGCTCTATTCGCCCCGATCTCTAATAATATACTTTAACACCTCGCTGGTCTCGTCTGGCAGACCACCCAAATGATACCGTCGAGCGATTTGGCCACGCGAATGGTGGGCCTGATTGGTATTGCGGGAACAGCGAACGCGCAAACAAACAGTAGGTCGACTGACGTGATTGATAATCACCGCCACGCGCCGTTCCTGGACAAATACGATCGTCCAGAAGGCGACAGGACCGCCCGCAGTTCAGCTCGATCCCGCTGCCATAATTCCCTGTGTACTTCGCGTCCAAGTCCAGTCAGGAAACGAATGCGCGCAGCGAGTTGCTCACGTTGCTGGAAAGAAGACCAGCGGGACGGCAAAGTGGAGTCTGATTATTGGTTATTAGAGGACTGCGTATTTGATTCCTGCGTCACGATTTTTATTTTGCGTATAGATCCGCAGTCTAGTTGCTATTGGTCGAAGTGACAATGTCAGCGAATCAAATTATGAAATGGTAGGACCATCTCTTGCCCCTATGCCGTACCTATAGTCTTCTTTCCAGTGTATTTCTTGGATACTGAAATGAAATTAGAAATAGTTGTAGAAATTGAGTTTCTTGAGATTGCCCATTTTCTGTTTTCGTTTATTATCAACGAACAGTGTACAATCGTATCGATCGATCTGAGCCATGTAAATTTAACCGTGCACCACGCTGACTCACTACACCGACTGGTCTCGTTGGAAGGAGTACAAAGCTCGACGGGACTCTGGGAAAAAAAGCACCGTACCGATTGCACCGCCGGAAAAACGTGCCGGTTACAATGTTGATAACGGCCACGCAATTATGCTCGCGGAGAAAAAGAAATACGCGAGCCGGATCGAAGCGGATCGCACGAGTATTGTAAGACCGCCCGCGGAGCACTGTACCACGCATAATGCAAGCGACCAGCAAGAAAGCTCGCGATTTTCGCATTCTGTCTCTCGTTGGGAACTCCGCACACGCGTTCCAGCCGTGGAAACCCCGCGATCGTTGATTTATCGCCGTCAAGAGAATTTCAGAAATGCATTGGGACGTCTTTTTGCGGAGGCCGAGCTGGCTCGATGCGTTCTTCTTCGTTTGGTGGAATTTCGACTTTTCTTTGTCTTTGCGTTGTTCGGTTCCCCGAGAAATTAACAGTGGAATTGTCCCGCATTCGATTGCAAGACTGTTCGTTTGAATTCTGTATAATTTGTATTGTAATGCGAATGAAAGAAGCGAAAAAGAGAACGTTTTTCGAATGTCGACACAAAATAAAAATTATGCAAGGAAAATTCTGGAAGAAGGCACTGTGAACCTGATAGTTGTACTGTTAACACATTCGTCACAGCCGACGTACGTTCACGTCATTTCAAATCGTACTTCTGGTTTCCGACTATCTAAATTTACGTAATTTTAAATTCTGTTCCCGGTTGCTGCTGACGTGAGTTTACATGTTTTGCGCTTTTCTTAACGGAGAATATTTTACTTGAAAAACAACTTGTGTACACTCTGGTATTTCGAAATAAATTGTGTCAGTTTTCTCTCGGGGTTGCTGACGGAAAACTGTGGCAAAAAGTATTTAAAAAAATGATACCCAGCCGTGAGTACTACTAGAGAACCGACGCAAATTAGTTTTCTTAAGACAGCTAAGGTATCATGTCTAGAAATGATCTGTTTTTATTTAACCAGATACATGAAATGAAAAAGTTATATGGCAGTATTCAGACGGTCGTTTTCCCATAAGTTGGTTGAGGTTAAAGGAGGTGAACTGTGAAATGGTGGACTGTTTATTGGCACAGTCAGTAATTTAATCGCTGTATTAATTGCGGATTGGCTCGGTAACTCGTTCGGATCAGGACCTGGAAAGTTCCGTCGGTCGGATTTCGAAACCGCCTCGGCAGAGTTCGTGAAACTTTTACGTGGCTCGTCGTGCGAGGCCCCCTTTCGTCGAGGCATAACCTTAATTAGCATTTCCGTACTAAACGTATGCACAATTTGTCCGATATTCGATGTAAATAACGAACGCGCCCGGCTACCGGCGCGGCGCGACGAGGCGAGCGGTTATTTGCATACATGAATATTGAGATGCTGATATCGGATTAAGTGACAACTATCTCGGATAATTGCCTAAAAAACTCGGGGCAGCGGGGCGGTGTTCGTTTAGTAGCGATTTGGCAAAGGGAACCGGTTATCGCCGATTATCATGTCAGGTTCACCATTTTTTCCGCCTTAATCGGGATTTCGTCGTTGATCGTGTCCATTATGCTAATGAAACGCGGGTTCTCCGGGTTTTTTTTTGGCGCCGAGGATTCGAACGACCCGCGTTGACGTTGGTTGGCAAGCCTGACGGTGTCACGTGGAGTCTGAGTTTCCGCGGATTTCCCCGATTTCCCGCCGAATGAGGCCACGGCCACCTATCGAAGCCGGAAGGAACCCCGAGGAAGCGGATGTTGCGGAAAAGCACGAGAGATGGCGTGCAGAGTGATTCGAGGTCGTGGAACAGAGGCCATCGGGTGTTTCAGTGCTGCCACCTTCTGGTGGTTCCCTGTAAATTCAAGGCGGTACTGACCTGCGCGTGTCCCGCACCATCATAACACACAGACCGAACGCCATGCTGCCAGAAGATTTATGGGCCGTATCATGGCGCGGCATCTAAACGATTATTTGCTGTTAAACGTAAACGGCTTATAAAAACGAGCCTGCATAATAGAGTAAATATAGGCTCGATGCTCTCGGCCCCCGGTAAAATTTATAGACCCACTTAAGACGATCTTGTATCGACGCTTGAGCTGACCGGTAACCCTTAACCCTGACCAGGAACTGATCGTTTCTCAGGCAACGGGGCGAAACCCACCACGCCAATTAATTGCAAATTTTTCAAACTTTAATTCGAACGCTTTTTCATTAAATTCATTCCATCCTGGGCTGTTGTATTGAAGAAAATATTGGCCTCGTGCTAGGCGCCCGCCGTATTGATTCTTGACACTATTTTATGTTTTCGCTTTTGAGGCTTTGTTTTCGAGAAAATCAAATTTAAAGATCTGTCGGATTCGCGTGCTTTAGTATATGCAGGAAGTAGAATTGGTTGGTCATGATTACACGCGTCAGACGATTCCTATCGAATAATTTATTCGCTGCATTTTCAGACTCGATTTTCTCGAAAACGAAGCTTCAGATAAACAAATTCTATTCTATATTTTCGACTTATTTTTTCATGTAGAATCACCCCTCCGCGATTAGATGCCCTGTATATATCAAAGGCATTAATAATTTTCTCTCAAATAACAATCCCCAAAGTTCCTCGAAATAATTTGCCAGCTTACGAATAAAAAATGTCCTGTTTATTAAAAAATTGATTAGGGAAATCCTCAATCCCCACTTTCACAACAGCCCAAGTCGCTGTTAACGCTGTTTTGTTCGATAATCGACTGTATCAAATTTCCCGGTTAGATGACGCTCACACTTCACGATTCCGTGGATTCCGTTCTCCGAATCCTAATTGGCAGCCTAGACTCTCGAACCGCGAGAGTATTAATTACTGAAAATTACAGCTCTCGCGTAATTTATGTGCCACGGCTAATAATCATCTTGTTCCTCGGAAGATAATCCTGTTGCGGATATCAGTGGAACAATCGTCAATTACGAAAATCGAACGTAGTGCCGCGACAAATGGCGCGCGCGCACCGTGCAAGATAATATTCGCTGTGAACATCGATTATTGCTGTTAGGCTTTTGACGTTAGGTCAATAGTTGAGAAGCGCGGAGCAAACAACTCGGGCGGCTCGATTAAACATTCAGACGTCTCGATCGTCTAGCTCGTATATTAGGCACGTGCTTAGAAACGGAATCGAGCGCCTCCTATGAAGAACAATAATTTATTAAACGGATACGTCATCGCCCTGTTGCGATAGTCGCGCGTTTCCCTCATTGAGAGTCAGAGGAGTGAATCGGGCCATTTGAATAACAAACGGTATGCAAATTCATTTGCCCTGCAGTCGTTTAGTCCTCGTACGAATTTATCTCCCGCGGCATCCGAAAATACACCGTGGCCGTTTTCGAACGGCACCAAACAGCACCTCCGCAAAACATAACTGCAGTATGGCAACAACCTCGATTTTATTTAACCGAGCATTCCCTCGCGATTTCAAATACTTACTAACGGAAGGAAGCATCGGGCGACGTGTTAGGCCTATTTGGATGACGGAATTAATAAATGGTAAATTGACAATTTACGAGATATAAGAAAATTAATTGAATTAATCTCACAAGAATATATTTAGTTTTTTAAAACCAACTCGACTTAAGGTTTGATCTAACATTTTATTAAGTCCTTGTACTATTTCTTTGTCGTCGAATGTTAAAAGAAATTAACAACAAATATAAATAATTTGATTCCTGTAGGAGTTTATCAATAGCAAAAAGTTCATTCGCCATGGCTGTGAACAAAATTGCAACGTAAGGGGTTCAAATATTTTGCTCTGGCTTTATTTGATTTTATTAGGTTAAAAATTCAGCAGAAAGGGTCCTAAGGCGACAGCGAATTATTTTGATCGCATTAGGGTCCGAGCGATCGTAAATCACGGCGGAATAATTATATGGAGGTTTGATTAACGGGTGTCCAAGGCGGTTTCCCGAAAACTCTGAGAGACGAAAACGCGGAGATTTATCGGAAATTCGCCGGACTCATTGGTAGCAGCGTCGGCGTAACAACAATACGGAATAAATTACCATATAAATAGGTTCGCCGTTACACTGTGTTTCCTTGTAGGAACCTGGCCGCTCTACTCTCTTCGTTAATCCGGCCCCGGACTCTACTCAGAAATACCATCGGCAGGGAAACCTCTTAATGTTCTATTCTTACATCTCGCAGCGAGACCCGAGACTCGTGATAGCCGGCAGCCTCCAAGAAGATTTTAATTAAGCCCGCCCTTCCAATGTTTCGTCTGATTGGATGAGCTAATCCCGTTCCGTTCGTAGAAAATTTAGGGTTTCCCTTCCGCCAGAGGACAACCCCGGCCGTCTTGGACGCCCGTTAACATTTTTTCGCGGCCTACTAAGAAAATTATCATGATTTATACCGGGCCGATAAATAAACCCACCCCGCGGGGCTACGTGGCGTTTCGTCTTCGTGGTTCATCTTCTTCGGTATTTTTAACCGTCGAAGGTTCTTACGATACTCTTTTGTTGCTCAACTATTTTCCTGGAGAGGATGAAACATGTTTTTACGATTTCTACTTAGGATGTGATAGAAATGTGAACATTGATATTGTATTTTTAATTTGCGTCGAATTTCCAAAATTTAAAGGGGTGGACAGAGTCTACCGAATCTCGTACAGACTTGGAGTGAATTTTCAAAATAAATTTCAAACTTGCGACACCCCAATTTATATATTTACTTATCCATCGAATCGGTGAATAGAAAACAATTTTTCTTTGCGACAACAAAAATTCAATGATCTTCAAATATTGCATTGCTCTGACGAGCCTAATAGTCTGTTTAAAGGTGAATTTAATGCCAAAAGAGTATAATTCATGTTCCATTTTACTTATTACATTTACACTGTACCTTTTGCTTTCCATTTCGGACGGCCTTCTAAAAATTGTTGAATTTCTAACGAGATATTTAATGAGCTACTATTATCGCCATACGGGGGAGTGTTCGAGGGTTCAGAATTTTTTGTGACCACTCCAGGGAACTTCTTTATTTGTAGAAATCACCTGAAACAGCTTCATCGTTAAGGGAACAGGGTTCAGTCTAGAGCAAACGTTCTCGCCCTAAAACACCCTCGGTAACTGCTCGTTTCCTGATGAGTTTTCCAGAAACGCGGTCGGCATTTTTGTCCATCATCATGGAAGAGCATTTGGGCCTGGTGGGTGGAAAAGTTGTGTAGGGGTGTGGGCTAAAGGGAAAGCAGCACGTCAGGGGATGACATCTAAATCTCCCTTTTCGTTTCACGCTGACTGCCCGCCCTTTCGCTGGCTGCGCTCGCCGACCGGCCCTCCCTTTCCCCTTGCTAGCTGTCTTCAGAGGGGTGGGGTTCTCCGGGTACACTCGCTCGCAAAACCTTTAACCTGCCCTTGGATCTGCTACGGCGGATTAATTGAAAATAAACCGGATCGAATCAATTATTTCGTCCGATGGACCCACCGCTGAAATTGAATAGCAAACTCCATTAAAATAAATGCTAATATCCTCCAGTCGTTAATCTGCGCCTTCAAAAATTGTTTGTCCAGCGAATAGATCTCTTATGAATTATAAACATGTTCCTTGATTATTTCACTGAACAAAATTTTTTCTTCAGGAACGACGCCATGTTTGTCGGTTTCTTTCTGCAAATTATAAAATTTGTAATTGATTTTTGAAAATGTATCGTATCCAATAGTCCACGTGCAATCAATTTTGAAAAATTCGTCTGACAGTAAACACAAATTTGTTTGTATAAAAGAGATAAATGAAGTTGTACTATAGCAGTTTCTAAAATACTTAATAGAGGAAAAACATTTAATAATCACTTGCAGTCAGGTCTATGCAAAAAATTCAGCAAGACAGTGGTACATTTTCTCCAATATAAAAGTTGTAACCAAGCAAAAAAATAATTTTAGCTACCAGATGCGAGAATGTTCTTGACTGCCATGTCACCCATATGTGGGTGACGGAATTATTTGTCCAAGGTTTGAAATGAATTTTTACGTTAATATATTAATTGCACCAAATTTGATTAGGATCTGTAAAATTCAAGAAAGTTGGAGGACTACTCAATATCACACATTTAATTTCTTTCAATTTTTATTTCATTAAAAAACTTTTATGGAATTTTTGAGGTTTCTAGTTTGGCGGTCAAAGTGTTAAGGAGTAATATTTGAGCAGATCGTCGTTGAAATAAACGAGGAGAAGAGATTTGAAACTCAGTTTTCACTTGCGGCGCGCCATGAAGCACCAAGGCAGCGTTCCAACGGTCCGTCGGGCAACGAAAGTAAAATTCTTCGCAGTTTCCACGAGGGACGCGGTAACGAGCCACGCCGGCGAGCAAACAAGGGGATTCGCATCGAAAGCGCGAAGTTCATTGTTGTAGGTATTCCAGAGCGGGTCCCGGGGTCCTCGGTACAGTTTCACGCAACCGGGTCTTTTATATTTTTATGGCGGTGAAAGTCGCCGGGGCCGATGGGGTCGCGACCGTGAAGGCATTCCACGTCCCTAAGTTTCGCCCGGTGCCCGGAAAAACGAGGACAATAGTACGGGAGAGGCGAGTTTCACTTTTGCCCCACCAAGATACTAGGACCCCTGGAAAAACCTTTAGACAGAACGATCTGAACGTTTCGAGAAAACTAAAGGATCTAAAGGCGCATCATCCCCTGGCGGAATCAGTTTCGCAGGATCAGCCGGCGAGATCTTGCGAGTGGAGGACTCAAGGGCGTCATGGTGGACGTAAAAATTGCGAGGGTGCGATACCATCGGCGGTTCAAAGTGTAACATTTCCTGTGGATCGAAGAGGACCGAGAGTTTTACCTCGAGCAATTTTATTATTAGAACTTGTTTGTCTCATCGCGGATATCGTGTTTCATTTTTTAAAATGGAGGGCTGGGAAAGGAGGTTAGGATGTCGAGGGGGAAAAGTTTAATCAAGATCGAGTGGTTTGATATTGATCAAGATTTACTGTTTCTGCGAAGAGAATTCAATTTTGTGCAGCGGATGGCAGGTTGCATTGTGATTTTAATTACTGAAAACGTAGATCGGAAAGAGATCAGAGAATGGAAAGTGTATCAAGAAATTGTTGAAGATAAAATGTCAAAGTTGCCAAGAAAATCGTGGTTGTCAAGATGTTGGACTCGGCAATGAATAAGGAAGTAACCGGCTACCTTTAGAATCAATAAAAAAGAAGTCCAATATATCAGAAAATTGTTATAAATGACGTTGAGTGACACGTAAATGAGGAAGTAATCAAAAAATGTAAAGTACCTGCACCGAGAAGTTGTTCAAGATGAAATGTCATTAAGAGATTGACAAAAAAAAAAACAAGATGAAGAAAATCTTGAACGTCAAGAACGGAATTAACAATCGATGAGGAATTATATGGAAGGTTAATGCAAATTTGATGTGCAGGATACGATAATGGGAATCGCTGTTTGGATACAAAGGAAAATGTTGATACGTTCCGATGGGAACTCGCGCGATCGATCGTGTACCGTTTCGCGGACCTGCTTTTCCCGTAGAATCGAAAGCGAGAAGGTGAAGAATTGCCGGGGATACTTTCGCCGACGTTGTTCATAAATTTCTGGCCACGCGTTGTAATCCCCGCTTCTCGAGTTAACCGTAAACAGATCATCTTGAATCTTCTGGTTGCCTCTAGACGTAGCTGCGTTCCGACGTTGTCGTTCTGATCTCGTTGCGCAATATTAACCACGATCTTGATAAACAACCACTTCTGCGATTTGGCTAAAAATGCAGCTAGTTAAAACATTGAAAGTATTATTCTGGGTCAAATAATCTGAATTAATTCGTACAGATTTTATTTCGTACTGAATAGTTTTCTGTTTTTACCAGGTCTGTTAAATCAATATTTCTGATGCATTGGCGAAGCAAAATTGAACATTCGAGTCATTAAGTTTAATTGGTCTCAATAATGAAGAGACCTCCATAAAGTCGAATACCAGTGACCATGCCGGAGGTTTTCACGAAATCCCAGTGAATTTCAAAGACACAGTTTCTGTTCTCCGTAACAGAAATTAAAGACCGACACTGGCGAACCGAACAAATTCCATGAAAAAACATCAATCTCACTCATCGAAGAGCGCAACATCCATCTTCTATCAATCGAAGACGTCCATCGGCCCCGGGACGACTCCATCGACGTCGAAAAAATGATCATTCGCAGAGGAAAAAGTGACAGTGGCGGGGTTTAAATTCGCAAAACACGGGGCCCGCGAGTTTCCACGTAACGCGCCGGCCATTCTACGAAATCGTGCACGTGTGCAACGCCGGATTCAGCTGCCTCGTTCGGTTCACGAATGAATTATCGCCCCGTTCGGGGTTGGGCTCTTTCATTTCCAGTCCACGCGGTAGCTCCGTCCTTTCCTCCCTTCTTTCGCTCTCTCTTTTTCTCCCCTCCTCTCTTTCTACCGTATCGGTCGAGCCTGCCGTCAGCAACGCTTTTTCCCATCCCCGCGCGATCCCGCTCTACACCGCCATTCTCCCCCTTTCTTTTTCCATTTCCAGCGGAAAGATACCGTGCAACCCTCCCCGCGGATTATTTTTATAGACTCACGTGTGCTCGCTAAACACCCTGCCCGCTTAGACCCACCGCGATTTTCCACCCCCGCGGTGTTTGTTCGCCGACTTAAACTTGTGTCTGCGATATTTTATTCGCCACCCGACGATCGAATAATAGAAAACGTGTCTGAGATGTTTTTACTCGTTTTAAGAAGAATACTCGAAAATTGTTTCACGTATTTTACTCATTGGATTACAGTTTTGCTATTTTGAGTAAATAAAAAGTACATAAAGCCATGTCTGGAACACACTATATGCTCCAAAAAGCACAGACTCTATACATTGTTCAGCGTCTAAGAACTCGACAACGACATTCTTAGTTTCACACCCCATATAATGTTGATTCCATACTTGTAGAAGCGAGTCGGACAAGGGTGAGGAAATTTGATTTTATTCATGGCTGTTACGTCGCAAGCTTCAGCCATTCAATTAGGAATCCCTTTGAAACCAGTTCAACAGTCAATTATTTAAAGAAAAGGTGGCGAGACGAGTCCGATATTATATGGATACTTCAATACGAGCGCGTGGAATCATCTGCCACATTGAGTTATGCGTTTCGGTATAACCAGGTGTGGTTGAGGGCTAGAATGAGACTCTGGGTTCTTAAGTAACTTGGTCCACGGGCAAACGTTGGGTTAAAATCCGGTCGGAGTCAGTTAAAGTCCAGTTAAAGTCAGCTGGACTCCCTGAAGTGTTCTTTCGTGACCCCGCGTAGCCATCTTGGAAGAAAGTGGAACCCAAAGAATGTTAGAATGTCTAGGCACTGTCTCCATTTTTATTTTATATTTTTCTGTTCTGGCAATTGAAACGTTCCATTCGATCAATACACTTGTTTCTAACAGGTTTTCTAGCATTCATCTTCATCTAGTCTCCGTTTTTACGTTCACGTAGTTTATCGCTTAAAACGCTCACCTCTGTACTACCCCTATTTTCTATTTTTTTGTGTTCCGTAAAACGTGCAATATAATTATTTTCAAAAGCTCAGAACATTCCGTACAAATTGGGAAAGTAGGTGGCCCACCGTCCCACAATTTCCGAGCGTTTCCGCGGTTTTGACGAATTTGTTTACGACATGATAATTTCCAAGTTTGAGAAGTGCTGTCTGAAAGTTTCGTACGGATGCTCGTTGCTCGTAGGAGGGGCAGCAGGGTCTTGGAACCTCTTTCGAGAGGGCAAGCACCCGTCACAACAGCTGCTATACTATCCAAGAGCTGCGCGTTTCCAAACTCTCTCTCTCTCTCCCTCCCTTTCTCTCTCTCTCTCTCTTTCTCTCTCCCCCTCTCTCTCTATCCTTGCCTTAATAAAATCGATATTAACTCCGGTTCGTTTTTATCGGGAACTTCAACGATAACCGAGCATTCTTGCTCACCTATTTTCTTCTGAATAACTTGCTTTGTATTTCGGTGCAGAGCCTCGAGTAAATTACTTTTTCATTACCGGGGCTTTTCTCGTTTTACTAGACGAAACAGAGTGCGCCGTTGCAAGAAGTTCTCTTGCTACGTTACTGGTTACTGGGCAGAAGCGGTTTCCCCATCTCGGAGGGTCAGAAATGCGTGGAAGGAATCAAAGGGAGAAACGCAATCAATCGAGTGTTTTCCTTCTGAACAATGGCTTGCAAAGGGGAAAGGGACCGCGAGGGTAAATTGAAATTCCGTGACACGGAAGGAACTCTGATTGGGAGAGGGACGGCAGGGAAAATGGCGGGTGATTGCTTTCTGCCTGTGGTCCGTCGTTTTCGTCCGTGGCGGCAAAATAAATATATTAAGAGAGTTTGAATGAATTGTTCGAGCATATTGCTTCGTTGCTCTGCCAGAAGTGCAAGAAAATAGTACAACAATGTACGTTATGTATTTCATTAAATTAGTTACACTCTAGATTGAAAATTTTAAACATTTCCCACGTGTTTGGGCTGGTAAGATTCTCTTCGAAGAAAGTACTATACAATTTTACATCCTTTTGACAATATACTGCGACCCCTAATAGGGTGAAGTAGTACGAGGCAGTAAAATGGTAACACGCATCACTATTTTACTGCAGATTTTATGCATTTTTAGTGTCTAAATTTTGGAAACTTTTCAAGGAGACACGACACAACGTTTTGGTCCTTTTTAGGATATAACACAACCGCTAGTGGGGTAAAGAAATTTTTTCAGACTTCTTCTTCCGTAAAAATATTTGATGAAATCATCGAGCCAACGTCTCGGTATATTCTTGAATGCCAAACGCACCTAGACCAATCGTTTTCCCAAAAAAAGGACGGCGCGGTTCGAAGCGAAGAGGAAGGTGCGAAACAAAACGCTGGAGAAGGAAAGAAAGAAACAAATTGTCGATCGAAGTAACGAGCGCGACAACCTGATTCGTTGGAGGGGTTGAAGTTTAATCGAGCTGGAGAGGAAGAATAATGGCGGGAAGGAGCCGAGGACGCCATCAATTGAATGTTTTCGTTTTGAAGCGTGCGCCGGGTCCGATCGGCGGCGTCCGTGAACGATCGAGGGGATGGAGGGGATCGGTGGTGGATCGGTAGGAGAAGAAGAGGGTGTAGATCCCTCGAAGAGGGTAAATTGGAATTCCGCGACGCGAAGAGTGCCTCGGTTAGTTGCACGGGGCCAAGCAGGGGGGTCGGAGGGGTGAAGGCGAGACCAGGAAACCGGGGAAAAGCGGCGTAGGAGGAGAGAGAAAGAGAGGAGAGAGAGAAGAGAGAGAGAGAGAGAGAGAGAGAGCGGAGAGAGCACCGACACCCAAGGAATATTTACTGCCATCTTCTCTACCACTTACCCACAGATTCCCTGCCCGAAGTTGTAAACACCTCTTAACTGTATAGAGATAGTATCTCGGTTTCCCTTCTCGTGTATCCTAAGCAGTTACGCGGCCGTTATAACTAAAGGATTATTAATTAGATCGCCCAGCGATTACAACGCGATATTTTCCATCCCCCATTTTTTTTCATCCGGAGTTTATCTCGTTTTTCTTCCCCACCCGTCTGCTCTTCCCTTTTTTTCCCAGCCATTACACACGAGCTTCCCTCTTTCTCTTTCGCTCTCCGGCTCTGTCTCTCTTTCTCTCGCGATCGCGAGTGCTGCAGCAGCGTTACCGTTCTCTGTCGCGTTCGTTCCGCTGCCGAGAGGTTTAATTGATTCGAACTGCCGCGACTATCGGATTATTAATTGCGCTGTTAATCGGGGACGACGGTAATTAAGCTGTCGACGATTCAGTTTTATGATGCCCCGCGCCCTGTCCGCTATACTTCTGTCCTTTGTGCACGGGACACCGGTGTTTAGCGGAACCAGCGCCGACGAACACCGTTGCAAGAATTCTCGCATCCGGCGAGCTCTGTTCCGGCGTGATGAAGCTTCTTTGCTGTTGTTTTTTTCTCTTTTTTCATCGAGAAGCTCGTCCGTTCGATTGGATCCGAAAAAGCGTTTGCCATTCATTCTTCTGACGCCAGCTTGTCACAGCGAATTTTTACATGTTCACGCTAAACTTACGGTCCAATCGCGGAATTTTTATTTTACTTGTATTGACTGTACAAGGACCTTTTTACGAGAAATTATCCAGTAAATTTCATGCTGAATAATTGAAAGAAATTTTAATCAATTGTCTACGTTTACTTCAGTGTTGAAATAGTGATCGCAGAGGAATGAACTTTTATTTCGACTTGAAAGAAATAAATAGTATTTAGTAGTAAAATTTATACGACGATTCTGTCGCAATATTGCATGGCCAACGCCAATTTGAGTGGTTCGTATTTTTGTTTGCGAGCGAACCGCGCGAATTGAAACTCCATTTTTAAAATCTCCGATCTTTCCTCATCGCCGATCACGCCAAACGCGCCGTAAATTAACGCCAGAAACATACAGGCGTCGTGTCAGTTGGCAGACGGACAGATGTCTCGAAAGCTCACAGTGCTCGCCGTTTACCAGCTCAGAAAACACGAGCGATAAGGCTCGCCGGAATTATCCGAATCGCTAGTTAACGAGCGTCGTGATCGGCGAAATAATCGTCCTAACCTAAGCGATGGCCGTCGCGAACGAACGAACGATCGAACGCTAGAACACGCGAAAGCTATCGTGGAATTTGTTGGAAATAACGGGAGAACACGTGACCGGCCCGATAATTGTTCGAATTCGACGGGGATCGGCATTCGAACGAAGTTGTCGTCGCCGTCGATTTGCATACCTCGCGTCGTTGTTGTCGTCGTTTTCTGCTGGCTCGCGAATCGCCTGTCGATCGACGACACTTTTTTCTCCCTCCCGACAGTTCACCTGAACAAACCTGGCGATTGTTTGATAATGACTGAAGCAATATTTGCGCCCTGCAAAGAAATTTCACGTGAGACGACCTTCGGCTCTGAAATGCTCGCTTTCGACAAACATCGATGTTTCAAATTATTATTAAACACTCGTTATCAATTTTGACGGTGTTTTTATCCGATGATTAATTGGTTTTTCACAAATATCATAGCGACAGAATTTTTATTTTTGGCATCGACCGATTTGAATATGCAGACGCCATTTTCTGTGGCGAATATGCAGACTTTAATGATAATAAGTGATTTTTGTAGATGTAGATGCAGTCAGTAAACTTGGAGGAATGTGATTAGGAGGAAAGTAAAATGAAATAAATATTATATTGAGTAATATTATAATGATATTATATTTTCTAAGTAAGTATTTACAAAATGCGCGTGAGATTACGTTGTTCGCGAGAAAAGGAAGTTGGAAAGAAATTGATTTCTTCCGTTAATACCTATTGGTGATTTGAATTCTCGTTTAAAAGCGCGGCGCAGGGTCTTTTCAGGCCTAAAGCTCTCCGGAAAGCGGACGTCAGCGTGTCTCGCGATCGGAGAACTAACTCGATCGTCATGGCGACGTCAACACGGAAATCCGCGGCTTCTATTTTATTCAAGGAGAGAGTCAAAGCGAAGAACGTTGTTCGGCTACGTGTGCTGAAAGCGGAAACGCCGAGGATTCGAGACGAAGATCCGCGGAGACGCTCGTGCAGATGCTCGACGCCTCGAGAGTATTTTATTGCTCGTTCGCCGACTCGTTCCTTCTCGCTCGCTCCTGAAAAATGTCCTCGAACGGATTACTCGCGATTAACACTCTTTGAAAACTGCCCCTTCGTGCCACCCACGAACAATAAACATTCTAACGCTTTACCAAAAAAAAAAAACCAAAAAACTGTCTAGCCGAATTCCAATCATCTCCATACCATCTCCAAAAATTGAGTTCGTTCAATGTAGAGGGAATGAACAATTGTGAACTTTAATGTACTCCGGTACTAGACGGATTTTATGCATTTGTAATAGAAATAAATAGATGAATAATTAATAACGATATAACGAGAACATCAAAAGACAAAAAGACCTTTAAGAGCATTGTTACTTTAAAGTCATTCTCCTACAATTTTTAGGAGAATGAATTTTCCTCCTGTCTCTTACAATCGATACAGTCTAGTAACAATTAAATGGTTTACAAAGAAACTAGAATTTTATGCTGCTTAATAAAATTTGTGGGTCGATAAAACTCCTTAAAATCTAAAGACAACAATTCTCTGGAGTACAATTGTACCTATTTTCTTTCATATATTTTTGAAACTTGCATGAATCTGCTTTCGTGATTCGACGATCGACGAACAAAATTCGCCAAAAGGCTTCGAGGAATATTCTGCCTGCGTCGCCCACCAAAAAACAACAGTAGGATCTCTGTATGCATGGTGTCCTGTTTAGTCAGTCTAGGGAACGTTGTTCCACGACGAAAAAAGAAGGGACTCGTCGCGAGAGAGTTGGAGCGGCGTGGCACCGGAAAAGCCAAGAAATCGAAGCCCTGAAACAACGAGCGGACGAGCCGATGCGCCCTCGCAGCCGGAGACGCGGCGGAGATGTAGAACGAGAGAGACAAATAGAAGGAGACGGTGAAACCCACTAAATCAATACTCTGCCATCGCTCCAACTCCGGCTGATCCCCTCGCGCACCCCCTTAGCCGCCGTTTTCCTCGCGCTCTCCGCTTCCCGGCTCGGCACCGCTCCGTTCTGCTCCGCTCTGCCTCTGCTCGGCGTCCTCCTTCAGCGTCCTCCTCGGCTCGTGGCCTGCCACCCTTCGTTCCACCCCCGTCACGCTCTCCGGGGCGAAACTTCTCTCTTCTCTACTCCCGCAGAGAGTTCGCCTCTGTCGGGGTTGGATATTCCCCTTTCGCGTCCGAGGCCGGCTCGCGAGACGTCGACGATCACGATGGAACCGCCGCCGCTACGCGCGGGATCCTAAACGCTTAGGCTATTGCGATCCCTCGTCCCTTCTTCAGGCTTCGAGGGAGCCGACGGACCGTGTCCGACCTGGTTCTTCGCGGTAGGTTCCCTTCCGATGTCTTGGACCTGGAACATGCACGGATTCCGACTTTGATGTCTGCTTGGTTCGTGTATGCCGCTGCTTGGAAGCTGGTGGACTACTTCAGGGATGTCCCTGCGAGATCAGAAGGGCTTGTTCATTTTTAGGACTGTCGCAGTGGAGATTTAAAATTAATGAATTATCGCCTTGGCAATTCGATTTAATGAAATTGCGGGGTTGGAATTCTGTTTGGTCTATCTTCAATTTGATTTCTGCTTGGAAAGCGTTGGGATGACGTCTTAGGGATGTTTGTGTTGAATGAAGAGGGCTTGAAGGGTTTAGGGGACTGTTCTAAGTAGACTACGGATCATTATGCGAAATAAAATATGTTAACATTGATT
Source organism: Halictus rubicundus (assembly GCF_050948215.1). Taxonomy (NCBI): domain Eukaryota; kingdom Metazoa; phylum Arthropoda; class Insecta; order Hymenoptera; family Halictidae; genus Halictus; species Halictus rubicundus. Next base: position 5,710,605 of record NC_135152.1, read on the forward strand.
GCAAGGCCCAGGAGCCAAATATAAATTTGTCTTCTTTCAATTATCTTATTAAGCTCAAACTAATATACTAATGTCCATGTTTAAATTGTGCGTACCTATTTTTGTCACAAACGCATAAAGTTCGCAGTCATAATAGAGATTCAGAGGAAGAAAAATATTGTCTTGCAAAAATTTGATTCAATGAGATTTCTTTGGAAATATTCCTGAAAGAAGAAGACTTGACAATTACGATTCAAAAATATATGAAAAAGAGTCGATGCCTGAAAATTTAATCTATCCATCCTTGCCGTAGAATTGTTAGAAGGATTTTGCCTTGGTAGGGTTTAACTGTCATAAGTCTCGAAAGTGTTCTCTTTATCACGGAGAAGAACACTGAAAAGTCTACACTGAAGAATTGAAAATCGAAAAGATGAGCAGATACAAAGTCCAGCAATTATATGATGATAACGCTTGACGATTCCTTCGTGGTCGAAGAGTAGAGGATCGAGGAGATCCGAAGGGGCCACGCGGATATCACGCGGCTGATCAACGAACTGGGTCACGTAGCCTGTGCGGCACACGCTTACGCAGCCGACGACCATCTGCGGACCACTACCGAACGTACATAATATATCTACGATCGTGAGATTCGAACGGCCTCCGAAGAAGTAGGAGGAAGAGGTCACTGATTGCCAGAGGGGCCCTGCTCCCTCTCTGCGAACTCGGCTAACCACTAACCCGACGAATAAACGGTCAGCTGCCGTTTTGACGGTCACCTACCGACGCCATTTGCCTTCGCCTTGCTATAATCGCATTTTCTGTACGACGCCGGCATCCTGTGGTATTCTACACCACGGCAAATTGATTCGTCGCCACTTTGTACCCCCTCTTGATCCCCCAAAAAACAATACAAACATTCTCAATGAAACAATCGTGTGAACAAGTACCTTCGACCCTTTCGTGGAGTTGGTGGATAAATGATTTTCCGTGGAGAATTGGAATTGGAATCATTATATTTTTTAATGACGCATTTGTTTAATGTCAACATTTTTGTGACACTTTTCTGATTAAAATGAGTCCAAACACGATACTATTTGGACCATATTTAATTCAATGTAGTAGAACCTGGATTATCCGAACCGAAGATACCTGAATTCTCAAGTATAAACGAATACTTATTTGACAAGTAAGCAGTTGAATTTAAAGCGACACAAATGCAATTATCAGAGCACACATACTTTCTCCTTAGTTGGGACAACAGAGGTTCTACTATATCATGGATTAAACATGTAAATACGATCCAAATTGCGTCGTGTTCGGTATCGTTTCGTTCAGAAAAGTGTCCCGAATACGTCGGCAATAATTTCATAAAGAAATCATATTAGAAACAAAAGTGTTTTGTCATTGTTTTACGACTGTCTTACAGCCACACTGGCAACAGTCGTTTGTCTAGCGGCAAGAGATTAACGAACCATGTCTGTGCAAGCAACACTGAGGGCTTTGAAGTTTCCTCGTCTAACAAGACATAACAGTACCTAAAAATCGTGTATCCTCGTCGTAAAGGCTGGTCTTCAGAAGAATGCGAGGCATTCGGTAACGCGACGGGTCACGGAGCAGCGGTGTCCGCAGGCGAGACCGATTAAAAGTCAGGATTAGCAAGTAAAAAGGAATGGATCCTGGTCCGGCGGGTTCTTGAAGGGAGCATCGAGAGTCCCGGCGAGTCCAATTACACGGGCACCGGGTTCTGCTTTGTTTCACGGCCGCTGCCCGTAGTCTGACGCCTCTTCCAGCAGCTCTCTCTCTCTCTGTCTCTCTTTCTCTCTCTCTCTCTCTTCGTCTCTCCGCTTTTGCCGTGCGTACTCGCGAGCAACTTCCGGCGATGGAAACGCTACGATTCCGCTCGGGCCGAACGAACCAGCGAGCGAGCAACTCGCGTTCTCCGGCTCCGGCCACGCTCCCGTAGCCTCGGCGTACCGTTAATTTCTCGCGATCCGCGCCGCGATTACGCGCCGCACCCGCCCGAAAATTTAGCGCTTTTCGGCCACCCTTTAAATCTCCGCCGGCCCCGCCGCCGGAAATAGCGTGGCCGACGCCGCCGCCACCTAATACGCCGCACAGCGGCCCTTTATTTATTAGGCGTATCAACCGCCGTCCCGTTGAAACGCAACAGTTAATTAAATGCGGACCGCGCTGCTACAATGTGCCATCGCGCACGCTCAGAATACAGTCTCGGAATTGAGCTTCCTCCGCGGGCCATCCTCCGTGTGTTCTTGGATGACGGGCTCTTGGAACATGGCGGCTGTGTAACCTGCGTCGTCGAGATGCTGATCCATATTTATACTACAGTCGGAGTTTTTAATGGGGGCTTCACAATTCCAAGTGCTTCGTAGAGCAGATTGTAGACGTTTCTACACTGATTTATACTAATTAACACTAGGTTTACGGAGCACTAAAAGTGATTGTTTTACGTTAGTGTATAAAAATAAGAAAAATTTCGCTATTGAAGTTTTTAGCCATTTTTTAAATATTACAGTGAATTCTCGATATACGTCAACAACACGGGTTTTGCCAATGTCGTGTATCGTCCAGGAGTCCATGTTATATTTATAGTCCTCGGCGTTCCGCGACGTTTATCATCCAGGCCTTGGCGAAATATATAGGGAAATCACTGTATGCACCTAAAGAAATAAATTTGTTGAGTAATACCACGTAGATGGATCTTCACAAACTCAATAATCGGAAATTAAAAATGTTAGGTCAATTAGTAATCAAAATGACAGGTCGCGTAAAACTAGTGTTAAAGTGGACGAAAAAATGGTGCACCCTGAACTAAATTGAACAAAACGTTCGCCATGTATGATCCGCGAAAATCTTCCTACACGATAATCTTATTGAATGATTCATTCAATCTAATTTTACTGATTCTCCAACGAACTCCGCGCAATTCACCAGCTCACAATTAAAACATCAAAGGATAAATAATCTTACGTCGAATCGCAAGAGTAAATCATCTTGTATTAAATCGTTAAAATAAATCATCCCATATTAAAACGTTAGAGTACATCATCTCGCCTGGAAACGTTCTCAAAGTACCAATCAAATGAAATCAGATAAACCCGGCGCTGGTACACGAACACTTTCACGATCCGCCGTGCATACAGTCGGGTATCACGATCACGAAATAAAATCGACCTACCCCGAATCGTTGTTTATAATAGTATCGCCGACCGAGGAAACACAGGAGACCTACCTACCGTTCTACGGAACGCCACGAGCAGATAAGGATTTACTTTTCCAAACAAGCAATTAGAGCCGCGATAACGCGACGCAACACTCGCGTACGCTAATAAGCGGACGCTGGATCTCGCCGAAGCGGAATCTTCGCCGCGGAATTAATATTTATAACGTAACGCACTCTTTAGTGGGCTCGCCGCGTTCCTCGGCGCTTATCTGCGATATCTCGCAATTAATTTCCTCGGTGCGCGCCTCGCCGCTGGACGCATTCCCCGTTTCGCGTTAATTAATCAAATTCTTCTAATTGTTGCAGGTAAGAGCGCTTTGATGTTTCTGGTACGCCTACGCCGTTGATAGCCATGCCGGTAAGTGTTAAACTCTGGCTGCCCCGCGACAAGCTTACATCTTGTAAATCGTAATTGGGAGACGCTTCGGACTGCGGCGGACTTTATGAGCCAATTCGATGGGGGCAATTTGTCGCTGAGAGCTGCTCCGCGCTGAGAAAAACGGCCGTTGCTTCTACCAATTTATTACTACCTACCCGGCGCAACCGTTCGGACGCTCTTTGTAGCTTTGGTGTTGCCTAAATTTGTTGCGCGCCGAGAATTAACCCTTAGCACTCGAATGGCGACTGTCAGGCGTCACTAAAAATTGCTGCATCATTATCAAAAATATTTCTTACATTATTAAATTTGTTCGTATTTAATAAATTACTAATCATTTCGGTACGAGTCAATTGCACCGTTTTCGTATGTATAACATGAAAAAAAAGTATGCAGAAGGGAAACATTCTAGGTCGGAAGAAATGTTTCGTTTTGGAGTTAAAATAGCTTCGAGTGCAAAGGGTTAAATGTAAATTAGGGAGGGCAAGATAAAGATGATGTTGCCATCGCGTGGGTGACTATCGTCAATTATTATAATTTTTCCAATTTCGTTTCAGCAATTATTAATACGCTGTTTCTGGAGATCTTCAATTTTCGTGATGAAAGGTTTAATAGAAAGTCAGTGATGATTCATGCCCTTTGCCTTCGAATATATGATGATTGTTAGCTATGTGACTACTCCAGAGCTAAGTTAAATATTTTAGTACAGTTGATGGAAAAGGTTGTTCTAAAATATAACTTTACATCTGTGTTGTTAACTTGATTCTTTGTACATTTTCTTTGTATAATATCTTCCATCGATTTAGCCTGGAAGTTTCTTTTTAAACCTGACTTGGATTGGGTACGTGTTCTGATGCTTATGAGCGACCGTGTGTTTTCTGGAGATTCTGGTTAGTGTCTTTCAAAGATAGGGCCCATGTACGCCCATGGGAGTGTCGAGGCTTCTGTCTATGTATTCCTCCAGATGTTGGGCTCTTTTTTTCCGGACACAGATTACACCATGGAAAGTGGTGCTCTCAGCCATCGCTTCTGGAAAATTGAGGGGTAGAACATTCAGGGACAGGAGACTCTTCTGAAGAATTTTTTCCAGGACACTTTTGTGATAAATAAATGAATCAAACTGTAGGACCTGTCGAAGCTAGAAGAATCTCGTAGAAATGTAATTACCTAAAATCTTTATATCAATTGCAAATATTGAACGAAGTAAATTGGAGTAGAAATTTTTAATTCTGGTAGAACAGAATGATTAGAAAAATGTAATGAACCCTCCTGAGTATATTCTATCGAAAATACTTCCTTCCCATCCCACAAAATATTCGAAGAAAAATATTTGGAGTAGAAATTTTTATTTCTAGAAGAACAAGGACAGATGCATGATTAGAGAAATGTCAAGAACCATAAAACATTCTGAAACAATTTATTTACAATGTCTCTGAGCCAACAAGGAAAAACTAAATACCGAAGACAACGGCGCAACAAGACGTGGGAATTAATTGGTCACCCAGTCACACCGTTCTGCTTGATATATTCGGGACAAAGGACCAAAGATTCACAGGTGAATTACACTGGTTTCTGGATCGACACGCCGCTCGTCCGCGGCGTGTTCGCCTATTTAAAGCACTTCCTGCCTAGCCTCGCGTTAGAGATAGATATATCAGGCTCTATTCGCGGCGAGGGCGCACGAAAGTATCTGTCCGCCTCTATCCCGGGTTTGCAAAGCTGATGTAGCCGGTCGTTCTCGCAGCTTGTTGAAAGATTGACGGCCGAATCCGTCGGCGAGCGGCGCGCGCCGGATTTTCTGCAATTTTCCGCGCGGTCCGCAAGCTCGTAGGCCGTGCACGTCTCGCCGAGGTTCGAGAGCTTCGCATTCAATTCGATTCGCGTACGCGTACGTTTCGTTCGTGGCTCGAACTGCAGGCACGTGGTCTCCGATGATCGTCGCGAGGACTCGCCTTTTCGCACCGATTTTATTCTCTAGATCCATGATCGATTCCTTCATCCATTGCGAAAACGATAGCTTCGTTATTCGATGTCTTTAGACTTTTTCTTGTATACATGGAGTTTTCAGCAACGGAACGTTACATAATACAGTCATTTCTCTATATACGTCGCCAAGACCTGGAAGATAAACGTCGCGGAATTATCCCCACTACCGCGGGGTACATATATCTTGTGAAAGGCCTCGGTTGACGAAGAGTGTAAACATAACATGGCTCGGGCATGTCTCCTGGACAATACGTAGTTCATGCGTAGTATAATTTATGAATAAGTTCCTTAATTAAATTGTGTATAGAACACATACAGTGTCCGTAATGTGAATTGGCAATTGTTGAAACATTTTTCGATACAAAAGACAAGTCTACTGCTGATTAACCTTCATGACAATAACTAAAATTTTCTACGATATTCATGATATGATGTACGTTATAGTTTCAATGCATATTCTTATGGCACTTTATTGGCATCGGAGCGAACATTTTTACGGCGTCTTAATCCTGCTCTCTAGAGAAACAAGATGCCGGAGGTTTTTTTTTCTCGCCAACATAGTTCCTATGCTGGGTATCCCGACTTGTGTAATGTCGTTTAATATACTTTAATGATTGCGGCTAAAATTAGTGAAGGCTAGGGCGAGGTATTGGCGACGAATTGAAATAAATCGATCCATTAACCCACGTTCGTACCGAGACCCGAGTTCATTTGAACGTTCTGCCTGAACAGTCAGCTAAAATTTCGATCTCGATTTTATTCGCAGACTTCTCTTCAAGGAAAAATTAATTCGGATCTCTTTGAACCTGAAAATAAATCCAGATGTCCGTCGAGCACTCTTCAATTTCATTAATCTGAAACGTTAGATTCCAAATCGTTTGCGATTTGATCGCCCAAATGAGTTTCGACGCGAAGCGTCGGAAATGAAATTCCAGAGTTTCCAAAATTTCTTAAAATGAATATCAGCTAATTTACGATTCGTACCAAGTTACCCTGCCTACTCAAGCAAGCAATAAACAGTTCCGCGAGGACTTTATAACGTCATAATGATATCAACGCTCGACTTTGTACCCCGGAACTCCCCAAAGCAACCAAACATCCTCGCGCGTTTCGCTTTCGAAAACTTCAGCACCCCCATGCTCGTTCAATAAATCGGTACCCTGGTAAAATTCAGCACCCCCATAAACAGTCCGTCGCCGTGCGTTTCTAAGCGGGTCGGCGCGCGTAGATCCGTCGTCCGAGGACGATTTATTTTCCGCTTCTAACGGAGCAGCAGCGTCCAATACGGGCGCAACGAGAGAGATCCAATACGGGCAATCAAACGCTGTCGAGCGTACGCCTCCCTTTGTTGACGCAGAAAGAAGCAGCGTGACAGTCTCCTCGGCCGACCCCCGGTCCAAGGGGTAGCAAAACCTGCGGGAGAAAGACGGAGACAGAGATAGAGAGAGAGAGAGAGAGAGAGAGAGATGGGGAAAGGGGGCAGAAAGGAAGAACGGGACAGAGGAAAAAGGAGAGAACGTGGGGAGCGAGGAGCATCCAGGCGACGAGAGAAAGCGGCTAGATAAAGCCGTGGAAAAAGACGGGAAGATCGCGCGCGAAGTAGAAGCATGAGACGCGTTGGAGGAAAGAGTAGGCGCGGCGCGCGCGGGGGAATACGCAACCACCATCGTGCTGGATCACGGGGGCGTAAAGAGAGAATAGAGACGGGAGGAGGGAAGGAGAGAGAGAGAGAGAGAGAGAGAGTGATTGAAGATGGCGAGGGGCAGCGGGGGTGCAAGAGGGTGTCGGGGGAAGGGGCGCAGTTTAACGCATGTGCACAGGGCGCCTCGCGTCGCGGCGCTCTGGTCCCGCCGGCTCTCGGAGGCTGCGAAACCGAGCGGCCGGAATTCGCGGATCAGAGTGGTCGCATCTCCCGCTTCAGATCTACGCTCGGCGCGAGAACAGAGGTGCGAGGAAGCCCGCGGTTTTCCATGAGAATCGAGCGACTCGGTGCCGTCCGTTCGACGCTGGCCCCCGGTACGGTGCAAGACGGTTGTCTCGATCAGGTGGACCAGGGACGACAGGATGAGGGTGCCGTGGCGGTCGTTGGCTGGCCATCGGTGACGACAAGCACCGGTCCGCAGAGTAACCGATCCTGTCACGAGCGCGGAGTGCACGTGCGACGCAGACATGACCGCCTCGAGAGGCAGCCGATCACCTTCAACCGAAAGCTTCTTCGTCTAGCTCCTTGGAGACCCGGGACTGATAGTTAACAGAGACGGGGGGACGATCGGAGCCAGTGGCCTTGAGGAAGAGAGGATCGAACAGAGGCCTAGACAATCGCAAGACCCGCGCGACGGGTGCATGACTCGCTAAGGCAATCGCTCGCTTATTTTTTATTGTTCTTCATCCGCAGACGACATAGCCTGGATATAGAGTGCTCGCCGAACGTGAAATCGAGTTCCGATAGCTTGGTGGATCGCGGTTCAGTGACACACGGTTGGTTCGAAGGATAGTTCTTTCTCTCTGGTTCTCGCGGAACGTTGCGCAAGGTGATGGTGATTGGACTCGAACGCCCTTGTGGTTCACTGCTGAGCAAGCTACCGCGAAGGACACATGTTCCGCGAAGGGTGTCGTCGGTTTGCTGCTGTTGGTCCCGCTCCACAAGGTGTCTGGCTGGCCCGGTGACTCGACGCGATCTACAGAGAACCCAGAACAGCAACGAGGAGAAGCTGCTGGCGCCTGGTGGGAAGAACCAGCCACGACGGGGCCCAGCGCCGGGGCACGAACAAGGCCCCCGGTGCAGGGAAGAAGCCAGGCGGAGGGGGAACCCGGGCCCGGCGTAGCAGCAACGGCCCTGAAACTACAGGGGAACCTAGCTACCCCCTTGCACAGGGGGGAGACCAGGAGGAGACCGCGCCGACGACGGCGACGGAAAAAGAAGCGACGGAGGTGAGCCTGTGACCGTTGCATTTTTCAGCCCCGTAGGATTACCGATTTATACCCCGAGCTCTCGACTGCCTCTTCCGCCCTGAACGAACGAATCGATGATCAGGATCGTCGACGATCCAGACCCTCTATTTTGGTTAGGCTCCCGCTATGTGTACGCGAGGCACCATTGCTGATGCATGTTTGAGGGAAGTGATGCTCCCGATGCGATGGTGAGGATAGTGCTTGGGGGATACAGTGATGACGGTACAGTGTTCTGGGAAAGGATGCTACCGATCTCGTTTCTGTCAATGGCCTAGCTTATTTTGGTAGTGCAAGTGTACCGCTTGCGTTAAAGATTCAACGCGCCTTTATTTCCGGTTCAGTGCGAATCTTTTATGGAGATCGGTGGGATTGTTGGTCGAGGATCTGGATCCTTTGCTGTGCATAGTGTTTTTATATTTTTATTTGCACATTTGTCTCCATTAAGTTATTTCATTGTATTTTCATGAGAAAAATCCGAGGGATTGCCGAGTCCGTTTCAATGCAGTATATGGTACACAGTGCATGGTCATTCGTGTTGACAAGATTAACAATCGCGTGTGAAGCCCGGCAGCTTGCTACCATTATTATTTTAATGGGAAGTGACACCGAATCAGTTCACTCATAATTCTAGAATGCTACTCACCTGACATTTTGAACACACTGTTTCTCTACCCTCAAAATGACATTTTATCTACCGGAAGCCTATTAATTGGATTCTCAATAATTCTACCAACTAGGAAGCTTAGAAGTCTTCTTTAAATGATTACGTTACTGGTTTACGATTGAAGTTGCTATTGCCGTTGAAGGTTCTACCAAAAAATCCGTAGTCGCGGATCAGAGACTATACAAAATTATGAAATCTTTTCTCCGTCTAGAACTTAACTGCTTCACGCATTTATTTTTGACAACTCCGTATGAATTTCTTGGAACTTCTCTCCACTCGAGGGTTATTACAAAAGCTTTCTCTCGAGAAATGTAGCGATCGGCTCGTGTTCTCGTTTGACTCAAAGAAGAGTATACGGGGGTTCGTGGGTTCGGGTCGACGGAAAATGAAGTCCAGTCACGTGTACGCGAAAAATTCGGTACGCGGTGTGTTTCGCCGACCAGTTCTTGCGCGCAGAAGGAACGCCGAGCGCGAGACGAGTATTACGACGATGAATAACGACGAGCGGAATTGCCGCAATAACACGATCGGCCAATAAGAACGTAAGATCCGATCGCGAGAAACGGTCCTGTTCAATATTCGAGGAACGTGGTTGGTGCACGGCTCGCTGCGGCAAAAACGCGAAAAAAATCCTCGCTGCTGGCCGTCGGACGAATTTCAACAATGACGGATTCGTTTTCGGCTGCGAAACCAGATCTTCGAAATCTGCTTTATCTCATCTTGAAACCGTGGAGAATCATTGGAAGGGAATTCGGTGCTCGTGACAGGGCTGTGACGAATGTACTGATTGCGCGCTATTAATTAGGTTCGGATGTTGCGCGGTGTTCGTGTTAATCTGAATCTTGATTTTAGGTTAAGGTTAGATTAGCTTCATGCTCAGCTCTTCATTGATATAGCGATTTTGCCGTGGGAAAGGAAAATTTGTCTTGTTGTTCTATTCGCGATGTAAAGTATGGTGTGAATGTGCTAGAGATGTTTTAGAGTGTTTCGTATGGATCACATAACCTGCTGAGAATGATTTACGGCGAGCGAGTTGGGAGTTCTGAATTTTCCAATCTAGAATGATCGCGTTGATTAAAAAATTGGTAATGTTTGCATCTTCAATGGGAACCAGTGTACCAGTGCTTCCGGTGTTTTCTACCGATTAAATAATCAGTTCGAAATGATTTAGATAAGATTGAAAATCGGGACCGTGTAAAATTTTCTAGATTTACAAAGTTAACAATCTTTGAAAGAGAAACATATCTACATATTATTTCTATCGATTGACCGACCGTTTGTGAACAATTTCCAGCAATAAAAATGTAGACTAGAATGTTTAAGGGGCGAGCAAAATTTTCCAGACATCGATAAATTTTTATTCCTGAAAATGATTTTCAAGTAATTTTCGTATCGATAGAAAATATGAGTGTGTATGTCCCCAGTTTAAACATCGTGAATTAATTCTCACTAATAATTCTGAAGACCAGAATTTGACCATTTTGATTCGGCACGCGATATTTGCGTGTATTAAAAAATGGCGGAGGTTTAGAGTGGAAATCTGATTCACGGGAGAGAGTGCTCGTTAATCCGAGCATAGTTAATCAGCGTAGGAGGTGTGTGACTCGAGAAAGGGAGGCGCATCGAGGTCGCGGAGGCGAGTGGCGCGCGTGCAACATAAATCGAAGGGAAACCGAAAGCAGACAGCCGCGTCGTCTACGTACAACAGGTCACTCGTTGAATAATTTACCATCGGGAAATGTCTGAATAGAAACTGGGGCCTCTGCGAGCGTCGCCAAGGACCGACACGAATTTCGCGTGAAACCGTGGCCCCGAATCGCGACGCTTCGCGGTCGCAGCTTTGCATCCATTTCTCACGAGACGCTCGGCGTCTGGTGTCTCGTTCTTGAAACGGCAAATTTCCCCGCCACCTTTACGAGACAGAAATTTCATAATTGTTCCCCGTTTCAATCGGAACGTACCAAAAACCGTCACAATTTCATGATATATACATTTTTAATATTATTTTATGGTTCACTTCCTGATTCCTTGGTTTTTGATACAAAACGCAAATTTTCACATGGACGACCGAGTGTCTGTGACGAAATATTGCAATTGGACTCTGTCAGTGAGTCGCTGACTGACTTACGAGCAGGAAGCGTCTAAATCGCCTGTTACAAGTTGCATGACAACTCAATTTCTGTTAAGTATCAAGTTGAGAAGTTTGTTCGACTTTGTTTGTGTAAGAGGCCTCAGAAAAGTCGAACGAATTTTTGCCCAATCTAATGCTTTTTGAGAAAAACCTACAATTATTCAATGAAATAGCAAGCTCCTCATTGGTCTGGGTTAGGTCTGATGATTTTTAACTAAATCAAATTTGATGCATCTCGTTCTTGTCCCCCATTGACAATAAAATTTTTTTCCTAACAAATACTACTAATTTCTTACTCTTTACGAATTCTAAAACCTTCCATGATAATTCAAATCTACTTTATCACCTCCATTTTAGCATTTGACGGTCACAACACGAGACTACCACGATCATCTCCAATCCTCTATTCTTCCAGCTCTGAAAAATTATTTGTTATTGTTAGAACGATTCCCGAATTATTTCTGCGGACTTTTTGCATCATCCCCCACCTAATGGCAGATTTCCGCCGCGAGTTAATGAACAATTCGCGAAAAACGCGCGAACGCTGGTCGGAACACGGTCGCGCGACACCGAACGGCTCTCGTGAAAGGGCTCTTATGATAAAACGCGGGACGTGCGGGAGATAACGTGACGTTTAAATTAACGCCGGGCCCGCAACACACGACACGCTTCGAATGTCACATTACGATACCCCCGTAACGGTTGATCAACGCTCCCGCCAAAATTCGTTACCGGGTTCCCGCTTATTCATCAAAACTCCCGCGCCGGTGTATCGACGAAACGCGTTCGACCGCCGACGAAGTTATCTGATTCTCCAATTTTTTCCCAGTTTTTTTTTTTTTTGTTTTGTTCCCCTCCTGTTCGTTCATTCGTTCAATTCCCTCTCTCCCTTTTATTCCCACTCTTGTCTCGCTTTTCCCCCGTTCCGTTCTCCCGGAGGCTTCTTCCGCCGTTGCTCACCCCCCCCCCCTCCCCCACCCGATGAAATCGAAAGCTGCGCCCGCAAAAATAAATGATCTAGATCCCGTCGAGAGAGAGAGTCGCGCCACTGAAAAATTGCCAGTTGAAAAGTTAACCGCCGATGTATCTTGCCGGTCCCGAACTGTTGAAAACCGGTGTTTTGCGGTATTCCATCGTTTGCCGAGACTGACGGCTGATGTAGGCTTTCTTTTCGGCTTTCTACCGTACTTTTGATCGTTTTTGAAACGTGGATCTCTGTACTAAATACAAATTTTCTGTATTAATACCTACTAGGTCTACGGACCACTGGAAGGGCCATTTTAGATTACTTCATGAAACTATTAAGTCTTTACAATCTCAATAATCGTGAATTAAAAAATTTAAAAGTTGCCATAATAAGGGGGCCCGTAAGTCCAGTTTAATTGCGAGGGATATTCCATTTTTACTGCAATAATTTTAAGAAGCTAAAAATTTTATATTAGTAATCCTGAATTATTTCAATTTTCCTACTGTTTTGACACTAGAACTACCGCAACCGAAACGTGACTTACACTTATTCTTTTATAAGAACAACATTGAATTTGTTCAGGTTCCTTCTCCAAAGAAGAGATATATTAAAAAATTTCTCGTGGAAACGTTTTCAGAGTTTCAGAAATCCTGCACCAGTCATTTTGACTGGTTCGGTAGGTCTAGCGTTGAATTACTGCAAACTTCTTTTGTCATAAATACATAATATCCACAGTGTAGTAATAAATTCCGAAAAATTCATCACACTTTGACATCGATGCACGGACGTGGTCCCCGAGGGATTAATAAGTCTCCACTAAATCAAGTTCCAGTGTTAAACTTCGCCTTGGCAACCCAGAAATGTTTAACTGTTTTTAATACAATTCTGTAGATCTGTACGAGAAAGTGCCAAAAATCGAAGTTTTAATGCGAGGAATTCACGGATTCAAAAGTTGTGCGTAAATTCTACTTTACGGTAACAATAAAGCAACGATTTAATTGATTGACTGCGTGCTACATTCGCTCGCAACAGTATAGACTTTCCAACTTCGCCAAAAAGCAAGCTCCAAACCAATCGACTGATCAATCTCGCAAGCATCTCTCGCAGATTCAAACACAGCGCGCAAAAATCGGGCACCGGCACGAACCCGTAGAAAAAGACCACCGTGCAGTCATCCGTCTCCACTTACTCTCCGACTCGGTCAATTTGTAAGGACGCTTTCCCAGGTTCGCGAACCGCGCGGAATTGCGGGTTCGAAGAAAATGGCGGTCTCCCGATACGCGCGTGCCTGGGCCATTCGGTAATTCGCTAACCGCTCTTAATTGTAATTGTTCGGCGCGGCGGATTCCAGGCCGTGCGTCCAGGGGGACCCCCCGCAAAAACACGGATTCCAGTGTTAACCAGCATGCAGCTCGGACCCCTTCTTCTTCTCCGTGGTACCCGGTCGGCGTTACAATCCCGTTTTTCTTCGGGCGCGTCAACAAATTTCATCGACGTGCCGATCAGATGCCGGCCCTAAAACCCGACCACCGCGAGCCGGACTCGAGCGGAGCGCGAGAGGAGCCGAGCGGAGAGCCAGCCGGTTACAGGCGCGCGGCGAGGAACGCTTCCCGGGAAGCATTCCTACGGCTCGTTTGTCCGGCCCGCCTAGATCGCTTACCTAGATACTTTAATGGCCGGTCGTTTTGATTAAATGCCGATAATTGCCCGGCCTCGGGAAGAAATTCGCCTCGGCGGAGGGGGACGCGTGCGGCTTCGCGCCGAGAGCCGTAATCGGCCCTGTCCGAGAGATCGAATCGATGGCGTGCTAAACCGTGAACGATCTTGCGGTGAAACCGCCGCCGTTGCACACCGGAATACTGCACCTTTTACGGCCGCATTTTTTCGCGGGGCCGGAAAACGGAGAACGATTACGTTGAAACGGCCAACACGGGGTTTGCTGCGAGCCTCTGCGAGCTCGACGAGGCCTGAGTCCGGCTGGACGACTTAGAATCTAGCGGATGACTTCGAGCCAAAATGTTATGGCGCGTTTAGACCGTATGCTCGTTCGGCCCCCGCAAACGTCACAAAATTGATGCCACTGAACAAGATTCTGCACATGAAACTTAAAAAGAAATGCAACAAATGTTCAATTTATTGCTACTGAAAATTCACTCGATTGTAATGTTCATTCGTTTCTATGAACGAGCCAGGTGAAACGCACAAAATTGCTGAACGTGTTAATGCACGCAATTGAAATTTAGTTTCTGGATATGGCTTGCACATACCTTGGATTCCGGATGTGTTCTGCTGGCGCGGCTTGCAGGCGGCCATCTGCGCCGGCAGGGAGCTTTTTCGAAAAACGCCATGCTGGAGTATTTTTTTTTTTACCCCGGTGAAAAGCGAGACGGGCCCTGGGCGCGGTTCGTGCAGAATTCTTAGGCTGAAAGGCCTAAGCGATGCTGGTTGGCTGAGGTTCCCCTCGTTCGCATTACGTCCCTTCCGTTCGTGACAGACTGGGCACGGGGGGAGTGGGGGACGGCGGCTGTGGGGGAGGTTTGCGATGGCAGGAAATGAAGGGAACGATGGAGGAGGAGGGGGGCAGGGTGATAGGAAAATTTGATGGAGGGTGGCTCCCCGGGAGCGGGGAACCCGCGGAGTGAAAGCGGAGAGACAGAGAAGGAGACGGAAAGCGCAGAGAGCGACAGAGACAGGGAGCAGAAAGCGGAGAGTGAGAGCAAGAGAGACAGAGAGCAGAGACAGTAAAGAGAGAGCGAGAGAGTAGGAGAGGTCGAGGGAGCCGATCAAGGGGAAACAGGAGGAACGGAGGGCTATCAATGACGCGTTAGAGCACGTCACGTCGTGCAACACATCTGCCGCCATGCGCCGTCATATATATTATCTTGACGATACGTCAATTCGGCCACTGATCATTATACTGATTACCTTGGCACGCAAACTGTCCCGCGTGCGCGGCCGTTCTCATGACTTGGTTATTAATAAGCGCGGCCAGGTCGCCGGGATTTCAACGGGATCACGATCTCAGAGAGGACGAGAGGATCGCCTGGATCCTCCTGATCCGACCATATTGATTCCTTCAATTCGCTTTTAGTTCCTTCAGTCTGCATTTTAAGGAGCTTTTTACAGGATCTTTTTGGTCTAGGGATCTATTACACCCTGTTGATCTTGTAGTACCTAATGTCCTGTATTAACCTCAACCCTTTACACTAGAATTTATTTCAACTCCAAAATTAAACGTTTCCATTCTACTTGGTTTTCTTCACTTTACACGTGAAATATTGAATTTATACAAAATGGTAATGCAGTAAAAATCATGCAAAGTAGTAGTGTGCGGAAGAATAGTTAAATGGTATAGCAAGTTCTAGTGGTACCTCAGTGTAGTCATTCGAGTGCAAAGGGTTGAAGAATGAATTTGGAGCAGTTTCAAGTAAAAACGAGATTATTCCAGAATACTCGAAATACGAATTCCTGCACGAATATTTATAGAGTGAAATTGGTCAATAATCGATGCTTGAAAACAACGAGGAGAAACAGGTGCACGAATTTTTAATCGCACCCAGTTGCATATATTAATGATTCTTTTAATTATATAAACATGATATTTACTTCAGTTTGAAATTGTATCCCGGCACATTTCCAATGTTTATAAACAATCCTGATATACTGCCCCACATTCAGGAATACAACGGTATCTTTAATATTTGAGGACTTTCCCTACCGGATTTATTGAATACGCTTTCTGAATGCAGAGGTGAACAAAAACGATGAAATGTTCAATCCCAACAATGGATTACAATCGGGCGTCATCCTTTCATATGAAAGAACCTCGAGTACGATCGACATTTGTTATTAGACTACAGGAACATAAATATATTAGGTCAGTTTAAAAGTTCGTATCCGCTTTCGTGGTAAAGTATGTACAAGGAATCGGGTACGAACTTCTGCACTGACCTAATACGTAATCCTCCATATTTTTCACACTATCTAGGGCTATTTTCCACTGTTCTCGGTTTTCCAAAAATCTGAAAAAATTGTAGCACACTTGTTCAAGTCTCTACTGTAATGCTGTTATCAATAAAAGAATAAAACTTGTACGGATTAAATTCAGAAAATTGAGGGCCCCCTCCGTTCACTTTGAAAAAATTCGCAATTTTCGTTTAGACACGAACGACCCAGTGCGTCCGCGGCGAGTTAAATAAAATGTTCCAAGGTCCGAAGAACTTGGTTGGGACTGGAGAACAGACGTCCAAGGCAAAAGGTGCTTTAAAATCCATAAAAGCTGGTTCCGAAAAAATGGCACCTGGTCGATGACATTGTCTCGAATTCCCCAAAGTGTGAAAAGTGCGACGAGGAATCGACAACGCGAGAAGAGGGAAAAGAAAGCATCAAGGAAACAGGCAGAAGGTGCCGAAGAGTAGAAGCTCGGGCCGCCTGTGCCTAACGCAAGGCCCCGGAGCGGCCTGTGCCATAAATTTTGATATTATACACGAGGCCTCTCGCCGGCTCGGGGCGAAAGAAGAGAAAACTGGCTGTTCTCGGCGAGGGTTGGAGGAATAGCCCGCCGGTGACGCAACCAACAATGCTCTCACGAGGTTTTAACTTTCTTTTTTCGCTCCCCTGGCCAACAATGGCCCGGGCACGCTCTTGCGCAAACTTTCCCCGATTTCCCCCGGCTTGCCGCGGACCGTTCCGCTACAAAAGGACACGACCACGGCCCCGGAGGATCCTCCGTGATCTCCCGGTGTCCCGGTCCTTTTTTTTTCTCCCGTCCCCCGTCATTTCCGCTCACGGAGGAATCGTATTCAAGGTCGGGACGTATGAAAACGTGACGACCGTGCGCGCGGGATGCAGCACGATCCCGAATTTGTTCCTCGCCTTCGTCTGGATCGTGCCTCGCTCCTTGTTCTCGGGCCAGATCGAGGAGAGGGGACGGGAATTAACCATGGGCCCCGTTGACTTGCCTGCGAACATGATCGTTTGTATCGTTTATTAGTGTATTTTCAAAATGGGATCACTTCAAATGGCCATATCTCCGGCAAAAATGATCTCACTGATCGTTTTAAACAGTCATTTGAAACTTTAGA
Organism: Halictus rubicundus; assembly: GCF_050948215.1. Classification (NCBI taxonomy): domain Eukaryota; kingdom Metazoa; phylum Arthropoda; class Insecta; order Hymenoptera; family Halictidae; genus Halictus; species Halictus rubicundus. Next base: position 5,727,985 of record NC_135152.1, read on the forward strand.
GTCTGTACTTTCAGACGGTTTCTAAAGATTTCAGCTGCATCACTTCTCGACAAAGTTGTAGGTATTTAAAGGAGAGCACTTTGTCACATTTTCTCGAATTTTATTCGACCTTGCAAATTGTAAGAGTCGATGAAAATTTTTTTGACAAATTGCCTTTACTCCAGTCGAAAGTGGATATCTTCCCGTGTAAAATCAGCGTTGGTTCATTGTCCTACGATTTTCTTCCACCGAGTTATTCATCTTTGAACTACCTGAATCGGAGTTCTCGGAAACGTCGCATTGAATCATTACAAGTCGAATAACTTATTCAAAGATTGTTGTAAATTTAGAGGGTCCATCACTGTAAAATAACGCGAAAAGTCTGCCAGGAGCTTCGTTCGAGGCGCGCGTATTGTTGCCAGACGATGAAGCCATTAAGAGATTCATTGAGCGAATGCAAGACGCCTCCGTTCATGCGAGTAAACAGTTCGTGTCCGACTCGTTTGATTTACACATTAATGAGCCGACGTTTCTGGAACTGCTCCGGGCAGATTCTTGCATAGCAGATGACTGACTTCCTCACTTTCTTTTATTAGTACATTGCTGGAAAACACTTTTTGCTAGGTGTAAACAAGCTTGTAAAAATATTTATTCGCTCGTTTAGCGCAGAGAATTCAAATGGACGCTCGGGGCTCTACGTAGCGCTCCGCTCCTGAAGAACACTGCCAATAATCATGTTTCAAATTAATTTACCAAAAACAAGGGACGTTCGAGTGTTGGACAAATTTAGGTGACGCTTGATTCGATAGGAAAGACGAAACAAAAATTACAAATACATAGGCTACCATTGCAGGAATATTTACAGGAATATTTACTTTTTTTCTGTATGTTTACAGTCGTACTTTTCTGCGCAATAATTCCCAATGTGAGTTTACATATTACGTTTTCTATTTTTCGACTTTATTTCAACATTTACTGAAAAATTGCAAAACGGAGATGGAGATTTTCCACATTAAATACAAATGTGTCTGACTTCCTCCAAACGGTAAATATTTTAAGAGCTGAACGATTTTCGACCGACAGCGCGCAAACAGCGTCAAAAGAGCGAATACTATGGCCGGCGTTCAGTATGCGCGTCGCCCCGTCAATTATCCCGGTGGCATCGGGTAAAAATCGTCCCCGGGGGCCGGTTTCCCCGGTGGCCGGTAAACAGAAGAATTCTTTTAGCCAAAAATCGGGAAAAACGGCTCGTTAAAGCGTCCCGTCGTAAATCAAAGACTATTTGTCCCGCGCCGAGGCGTCGGGACTCGCGCGAGCGCGCGATCTTCGGGAGTGGATTTTTATTTCGGGAATGAGCGGTGGCATGCAACCGTGCCCCTGTTGGATATCCCTCTTGTTATTTCTCGTACTTTCCATTGCGATAAATCACGGGCGCCGACGGAAGGGCTGAGGAAGTAAGACCGACAGAAGGGGCCAACGCTTGTTGCCAGACGGAAAACCGAAACCGCTTCTTCGCCTTCGGAAAAGTCGTCGTGGTCGTCGTCGTTGTCGTGCGCATCGATAGAATTTATCGACGGTGCGGAAAATTATAGAGACCGCTAGCGCGTGCGCGCGCGGACGCGTGTTTTTCGCCGCTGATTTTCACCGGTCGAGGTTTTTAAACGGGCATAAATTTTCTTCGGCCCTCGGTCGCAGGCCACCCCCGATAAATACTCGGCGCACAATGGCCCCCGAAAATGACCGCTTTTACACGCTTGAAATGTGTCTTTAATAGGTTAACGGGACGCATCGATATCTATTGTCGGCGACACGGCACCGGCGCCGATGTGTTTCGCCGTTGTTTCCCAGCGCGACGGGAAAAAGGCGGAAAAATCGATGGAACACCCGAACCGTGACTTCTCGATTTCTATTGTCCGCCTATCCGCGTTAATCTCTTCCTGTCCCCTGGAAATTCCGCGGCACCTACGGAATAATGCCTATTCCGGCGAATTTACCGTCGCTGGTTTGCTAACCTTCGAATTATCCGTCACGTCTCGTTGCTTATACTAAATATTCCATACGATTTTCACTGCACATCCTAAACGCTTCCTGCACAGAATATTTTACTCTACGTTGTTTTAATTACATGCGCATGAAATTTAGCATATTTACTCAAATTTATAGTCATTTATTCAATACGAACACATTTTGGAATTTATCATGTATTTTGTGCGTTTATAACAAAAATGGGTAGGCGCAATGTAAAACAGAAAGACTGAAATGATTTAAGATTTAAATTATGAGATTAAAATGATTAACGAAAGAATGAACCGTCTAATGAGTATTGTGGTCTGCTGATTTTTAGAAAAGATTACGTACATCATTCAATAAAATTTACGTGCTGTATCAGATTCGTTCACACAGTCTCTGACGTTTCTAGTTTCTCATAGTTCATCTACACATCTTACTTACTTCTTTAAACCATATTCTTCTAAGAACAGATCAAAATAGTTCAGAGTAGTTTATATTCATGAATATATTAGAAAAAGTTTCCATTCAACTTTCTACGCAATCTTCATCCTACTGAGCTACTTAGAAATTAGAATGATCTACTGCTCACCTTGAACTGTCTTAAATCTGCGCATAAAAGTTAGAATATGGTGGATAGAGCATTGAGCTTAAAACATTGAAGCCAGCACACTGAAGCGAGAACATTCGTGGTCCCGCGAATAAAGAGGCACAGCTCGATCGATAATTATGGGAACCACGGAGACCTCCACCGTGAATCATCGAAGGGAGTCGATGCATTAGGAATTGTTTCCCAATCAAACAAAAAAAGTAATTCGATAGTACCCCTCGCACCGTGGGCGGGCGGAGCCTGGAAGGGAGCGGCCCTAACTCGATTTCCCCTAAAAGTTGCCGGTGGAAAGGAACGCGGAACGGTAGTCGTTAATTTCCCGGAGAACGATAGAGCTGTTACGCAATCGGCGAAAACCCGCCCCGTATTGTTTTCGAGCGTGAGCTTCTTAAATTCGAGTTATTTTCGTCTAGCGCTGGCCAAGATGGATGGCGCGTGGTGTTTCTGGCAACATCGTTGCTCTTCGCGATGGCAACTGCTACGCAGCAGTGGAAGAAGAGGACACACGGTGATGAGCGAAGGGGAGAGAGAACGAATGAGAGAGACAGAGAAAGACGGGAAGAGAATCCGGGAGAAGTACGTAGAGAGAGGGAGACGGTTCTCTCTGTTGGAAGTTGTTCCCGAGGAACGTCGCGTAGTTGGCGAACGAAACGCCAGCCGCCCCCGTACGTCGACGATGTCTCTTCTTCTGCCCTCGGCCTCTGTCCTCCTCATCCTTTCGTCTCCTCGTACGAGAGGAACACCGTGTGACGCCTTCGGGGCGCCGTGTCTCGTTATCCGCGTGATTTATGCCGCGCTAATTGCACCGCGGCGAACAATAACCGCCGCGGTCCGCGCCGATTGTCAAGGCTGATCCTCCGCGACGACTTCTTACTTCTTTTCCCATCCATACGGCTCCAGTCCCTTCGTTCTTTCTCAATCTCGCCTCTCGTACATCATTGATTCGTCCACCAACGTCATTCCTCGTCTCCACTAATTTCAAAACTGATTTTTCCGTGAGGGTCGAACGGTCTTCTTTAATTCATGTCGGTTATGAGGGTCATTGTCCAGTTATGACGATCAACCCATGTACAAAATGTGTGTTCAGTTTTAACGATTAATATTATACTCGTACCTACCCTATTTCAACTAATACAATGATCATCAACATTTAGCTCCAGGTAACCATACCAGTATGTACGCGAATGGTGGAAATATTTGATCGCATAAATTATAAAGAAACACGACGTATGAAAAGGTTATAAGTAGACTGTGGATTTTATCGGTTTGTGGCAAAAATGGGCGGATGTAATTCAAAGGCATGCCAGAACGTCCATGTTGTAATCGATGTATTAGAATTGTTAACTGACGAAGACAATTTTTATTTTGCATAAAGAACCCCAGTCTAGTATTGAATGCGTAAATTGAAACATTTCTAACGTCCGACAAAAGGTTTAAATATTTTATTCGACATTCTTACAAAAGATGCGATTTCAGCTAGTTACTTATAATTAATGAAATTTCCCCAAAGCAGCAGGCCACTTACAACTATCGTGAACGAAAGACCATACCATCCTAAATTCGATCGCAACCCTCGAACTCCATCGTTCCACACCCTTCAATCGCCATTTCCAAAAGAAACCTTTTGAAAAATATTCCCTTCGAAAACCCGTCGGAAAGAAAGGAAATTATGGTGTGATAACAGCGGTGGTCGTGCCACGTGGTCCGCAGGTATCCACCTGGCCGTTTCCCATGGATCTTCCACCATTCCTTGTCCGCGAGGCGCTTGTTCCTTGTTACACGTGTACCCAACGTTTTACTCGCTGCTTCTGTGTGCACCGACACGCCGGTTATGCAAATACCGTCCACGCACGTATACACACGCCGATACGCATATATTCGCGAGTCACACAATCGTGGTGCGTCGGTGCGAGAACGGTCTGCGCACAATGGCCTGCCGATTTATTATTGTAAAAGTCGAGAAGCGTGACGCAACGCCGCGTTAAACAGTCCGCCCCGATGTCTCAATAGCGTTTCCAGAGGAAGAAGGAAGGAAGATCACCGTTCCCCGACCAGGGTCGCGATCTTAATTCCGCCGCGAGAAACGCAAATCACCGGCGGTTTCTTTTTGTTTTTGTTTTCTTTTTTTTTTTTTGTTCAAGCCAGCTGTAATTTATGGCTGCCGGGGGATGTTTGTTTCGCCTGTTACCGCTCGAGCGTTCACAGCGAGATATTTCACCGGTTGTAACGAGTGTAACGAGGTCTCTGGGGTCCAGACTCTCGACGTTACATCATCGGTGTTTCGCGACGAGGTCCCGGCGAAGGACGTCGGCTTCGTCTCTCGAATTTTTGACAATTTATTACGCGGGCAACGTGGGGAATCCTGTATTTTCAAAACCTGACCGTTCGGCGACACTTCAAAGGAGCTGACTCGTGGAACTGTTGGATGATGGAACATGTGAAGTTATTCTAGCAATGTAATTTTGATGCATTGTAGAATTAATCGTTTTTTTCAAGTCGCTCTTTTGGAAGAATATCCATCAGTCAAATTTTTCCGAGGCAGTTAAATATCTGATTGGGATTCAGTAGCTGTTTAGAAAGCCTTGATAACAAGTTTGGAAAGATTTCGGGACTTTGAAACTAATCATATCGTCACTGGAAAAATTACGGGTTTTATATATTTTATTATATAATTATCGAAATAAAGGTCCCTCCGTAGGAAATGATTCAATACATTTTTTAGAACCCAAATAAATTCCCTCTATTGCGGATCTTTATGCAAAATAAAAATTTTCCACCTGAATTACAAGGAAACTGGAGTAAAATAAAAATTGATTTTCTTTCTTAATGCGTTCAATAGCTTAAAAATAAAACAACGGTATTTTCGAGATTCTTCTAATATATTTACTGTTTTAAATTATACCCACTCCCTTTTGTCATAATCGTATCAAATCCGCAGTTTAGTCATCACGCCAAACTAGCAACCTCGAATGTTCTATAACATCAAATAGTTAAAATTTATGATACTGAGTCCAGCGTATTAACTTTCCTGCATTTTCTCTATCCTAATAAAATTTGGTTCATTGAATACATTGCCACAGAAATTCATTTTCGAATGTGGAGGTGGTAGACAGCCAGCGAATGTGGAAGTAGGAAGTAAGAAGAGAGAGAGTATGTGTTGGGATCGGTAGAAGGGCTTTGTAATCATCGGTAATAAGGTGAACGGTCTCCCGTAGTTTTTTCGAAGCACGCGACAGTCTGTCATTAGTCCAGTCGATTTGATACGAGCGCGATCGTTAAAGAAATACTTAGATGATTGTGGCCTGCAAGGGAATCAGCGTAATAAGTGGTCCTCGGGGAGTGGTAAAGAAACTACCGAGAGCCCTTGCTACGATATTTACGAGCGCCATTGTCGGACAGCTGCCGGGAGGAGGGATTTTCACGGTGGTACGTAGGAATACTTACGAGGGTCCGGAGATTTCCTTTCCTTCCTCGATCCTGCGACTATCCTCAAATTGTTTTTCTATCTGTTACATCGTTTCCGGCCGCTCGCTTCGATCCGAGCACGCTATCCTCCCGATATAATCATTTGCAAACTTCTCGAAACAGGGATCCTCAAAAATTCCCAAACTGGCCATTCTGAGAACGCTCTCTCACCGATTCGACCATTTACCACCTTCTCAAAATACGTATGAACTATTTCCTCGAAACATTCTCAAAACTATTCTCACACAACATATCATCTTTTCCGTAATGGTTCCACAAAGCAATCAAAATCGCATGAATAAAAATGAATTTGCGAAGAAACGGTCACCGTCCCCAGCAAGCACTCGCAAATCCTCGAATCGCAGCCCGATAAAATCGCCGGAGCCTTGTGATTAAAACTCGCGCACGTGTACCGTTCGAATAACAGAAACCTAATAACAGCGTTCCACCCTCGCATAAGGCGGGAAACTTTTTATCCGAGCGAGGGAGAGGGCGTCCATTTCGGTGCCGCAGAAAATCAAGATGGTCGTCCCTAATCGTCACCAGATGGTGGGCAAGTCTCGACCCATAATTCGTTCCTCGTAATTTTTCTCCTGCAACGCGTGCGCTGCCCGCATACATTCTCTCTCTCTCTCTCTCTCTCTCTCTCTCTCTCTCTCTCTCTCTCCCTCTCGGAGAAATATCAAACCGTATCAAAAGCGATCGAGGCAATCAAGAGGAACGGGTCGTCCGAGCGGAGAGCTGTGCCGAGCCGAGCGGAGCGGAGCCGGCTGTCTGTTGTGCGCTGGTCAGCAGGCAGGCAGGATATCATCTACCGATCCTCTCTCGTTCCTTGCACGCGGAGGAGGGGGCCGGGTACAGGGCAGCATATAATTATCAAGAGCGTAATGGCGGTCATAAATCATAGGCGCTTCTCTCCCCTGGTTCAGCTCGTTTCTTTCTTCCACGGACGGGGCCGGGGCCGGGACCGCGGCTCTGCCCACGGCTAGACGATGAATACGCATGAGAAATCGGCCCAGCCGATTGGATAGAGTCATCACTCCGACGCCGCAGACACGGGCCAACTCCATTTTCTTTGGAAACCCTGCCACGAGGCTCACGGTTCCTCGAACAGCACTATTTCGGGCCCTCTTTTGTCCAATGTTTCCAAAACCACCTTCATAAAGGTGCAACTACAGGCTATTACAGGAAGGTGTAGTCACTTAGTAATGGAAGAAAAATCAATCCAAAGGACAGAGTAGTGACATAAAGGACCGTCATCTGAAATAAAGTCTGGATCAGCGGTTGGAAGATTTTCATTTCAGCACACACCTCGCAGAACTCCGAGCGCCATACGCCGGTAATCGCGCTCCGGAGGAGAAAGTTCCCGTCGTCCACCCACGTCTCAATTACAGCAAATGGCGAACGATCGCGCGAACGAAGGGAACGAGCGATAAGAGCGGAATCAACGTCGCAATAAAGCCGTAGCCTCGTCATCCCGGTAACGGATCGAGGGGAAACAAAGGACCGTGACGGGTGTAATATTTGCAGAATCGATTCGGCGCCGCGCGGCGCAGAGAGGCGAGCATACAGGCGAGCTTTCTCCGGACAAAGAAAAGCTCTCGCTTCCCTTCGTCCCGCAAGGACAAAGGGATCTGTTTCGCCAGTAATCAGGACCCTACGGTTCTCTCGCCTCCCCAAAGGTCAGCCTCCGGTTGTTCCGCCAATGGCGGACCGTTCGATCGTCTCTCCAGGGACTAGTTCCTTCGGATCCTCGTTCCATGCTCGCACACGCTCGTTCCCAGAGACGAGCGACCATAAGTCCTCGGGAGCCGAAGCCAACCCTCTGACATTCGCTGACGACGGGGTGGGTCTTGGTCATGGTCCGATGGTGGGGGCGAACAGGAAGCCGGGGGAAAACGGAACAGGAAATGGAACTTCGAACAATAAGCGCGGATAGGATACTGTAGTACTGGGGGGGATTGGAGGAGCTATCAACGGGGGCGCAATTATTTCTGCCCCCTCGGCGAAAATGAATGACGAAAGCTCGGAGAAGGACCGTTTAGTTTTGTTGATTGAGTATCGGTGATTCAAATTGTTCGATGTGATAGAGATACTTAAAAGACACAAGGTGTTTTAACCATTTAGTAGATGTAAGAAAGGATGATGCAAACTAGCTGGTTTGCCTTGGGACTGGGTCTGTCTGCAGGCGTGAGTCACAATAGATTCGTTTTATTGAGCCATTCAAACACACACAGAGACGAAAATGTAAGAACTTGATGCTAGAATTGGGCACCAGATTTTGAAGATTCTCCGATTCTTGATGTGCAACTTGGACCAATTTTCACATCACAGAATATACAGTTGAAACGAGGTCTTGTAAAATTGCCAAAATCGTCCAAAATATATTGGCTCCAGATATGATTGTTATAGAATCGTTCACATCAGATCCCCTAAAACCAACGTTGATCTATCAGAAACACCCTTACAAATATAAAGAAAAAAGTAGCTGAAAATGTAAATGAATATTGACACGTAAGGATTGGTGCTTGTCAGAAAGTCGTCGAATGCATCGTGCCACGTTAAATAAAAATATGTGGGAGCTCCGGAGCATCATTTCCAATGCCACCCCCTGTCTCGCGAGCGTCGCCGCCTTCGTTATCAGCGCGCGCCGTTGTCCACGTGATAAAGAGTAATGAAACGAACGAGGGAAAACGAGGAACAGGCCGAACGAAAGGGAAACGCGACACGAAAAAGGGGGAGCGCAGGCAAGCCGACAGGGGGATGAACGTAGGAAGGAATATGTAGGCGCGGCTGCCGGAAAAGCCGTGTGCGTTTTCGTCCCTTCGCGTTTCGCGCCGACGTAGATGGATCATAATTCTTGCTTACCTCGCGGTCGCAAAACCGTCTCCGCCGCCCTTTTGCTTCGGTTTCGACTTTCGGACCAGGTCTGTCCTCCCTCGCCGTGGCATCGGACCGTGACCAGAACCCACCCCATAATCATGATAAAATGTCAGCCGACTGACAGGGAGAGTCGCGACGGCGGTGTGCACGCGCGATGGACGCGCTCCGGCCACGGTAATTGTCCGAAATGCAGTAAATCACACCGGCGAACGGAGACGGAAATCTCTCTGGCGTGGGGATCCTCGTTATCAGCCAAGTGGACCAACCCCGCGCATGGCTTTTTCATTTTTCACAGCAAGAAACGGTCGGCGGTCTAATGGAAATTTTGATGCCAGGGACGCCACCGCCAAATTTGCGTGCGACCATTGCACTTGGCGAAAGAAGTAATTAATACCGGCTGCAAATATCTTCCGTTTGCTCTACGATATCCACCCTCACAGTCTACACGAAAAGAAATTACAAAGTACGCGTTCGTCCTCCTCAAACAACTCTACTGTACCATTCCTAGAAAAATCGGCCCCAAAAAAGATTTCACCCACGCAGCCTCTTCTCCAAAAAATTACAAATCAACTACCCGTAACTCACCCCCGCTGCCAAAGAACCACTGTACCTCAAACATCCCTCCAACTTCGCCCGAGCCGACAGTGTCAAATTCCCCGAAAACCAGCAGAAACCGAGATCCCACCCCCTACAGTCATCCTAAACAAGACGCCTCGGACTTTCTCGGAGGCGTCAAACCCTCAGGAAACGGTTCGAATAATATACACGTCACCCTAACGCAGAAGAAGCTGAAAGAGAGAGCCAGAAGGCGAGTCAAAAAAATAAAAGAAGAATTCCCAGCGCGTTGGTTGCCTCTCGCATCCCGTTTCCCGTTTCATTCGGTTTTCTTCGATGTCGGGCTCGCCTAGGGGGTGCGGAGGGGGTTGCAAGGGGCGTCGAAAGAGAGACGGCGAGCGAAAGGGAGAAAGAGAGAGAGAGAATCGGATGGGTGAGAGAAGGTAGGGATAACCGAGGGAAAGCTCGGGAGGGAGGTGGCTCGTCACGGTAGGAGGGGTTGGTTTCCGAGGGGGGATTTCGGGGAGGGGTGCGCTGACAGCTCGACGCTCTCGTCCGCTCCACGCTCGACAGGAGGATACGCTTGCCTGCACACATTCACCGGTGCGCATAGACGCGCGCACACATTATCGTAGGCACACGCACACACATTCACGCGTCTACACGCGCGCGACACGACGTCCTTTTTTTCCCTACGGCTCGTCTTCGTCTCCTACACGCTCGTGCACACACGAACACACGCTCGCTGCCAGTCACTGAGAGCCGCCTCACTCTCTCTCTCTCTCTCTCTCTCTCTCTCTCTCTATCCCTCTGTTATCCCGTCTCTCTCCCTCGCACTCGATGTGTCTCTCTCCTTCTAGTTCAGTCTCTGTCGGCCAGCCGTGTGCGCGCGTTAGCCGTCACATTGCGTAGTTTCGTTTCTGTCTGTACTTCTGCCGAGTCAGAAGCTCCGACACGGAGTCGCGCTGGCTGCGTCGCTCGCATGGACACGCGGCCCTCTTCTTCGTCTTCTTCCTCTTCCTCTTCCTCCGCCTCCTATCACCGTCCTCCTCGTTCGATGACAGTCGACGGGGGAATCAGTCTGCCGCCGCGATCATGATCGACCCGAGCCGCGCCGCAATCGCGAACCGCCTGCATCCTGGTGAACCGCGGACACGTGACGCCGAACGTGACGTTCGCCGGATCCCACGTGTCGCACAGTGAACCAAAGCTAACCGAGCCGACCGGTTCCATCGTGGAACGGCTATAGTTGCGTACCGATCGGTTCAATTCTGTGGGAAATCGACCCGTGTCACTCGCTGCCCGAGTGACATACTCCAGTTGATTTGATTTCGTTTCCGAGATCAGACTTTTGCGGGAAATTGCCACGTATCGGTCCGTGTTCCAGTGTCGTCGAGGAACTTCGATTCGGTTCAAACGAGAGTACAAACACTGTGTGAAACTGCGAGTGAGGCAATTTCTTTCGTTCGGTCTCGTTTGCAAGATTTGATCCGAATTGATCTGGGAAATCGGTTGAACATTGTGGAGAATGGACTGGTATCAGTTATCCTTCGAGTGACTTCAAAATACTCCGTTTGGCTCGGTTTGATTTGGTTTGAACCTCGTCGGGTATTGCCTGTTGTGTGTGAAGACATTGTGCAAAATGGTGTTGAACTGTGATCGAGGTCGTTTGTATGATTCGGTTCGTGAGACCGGTTACACGTTTGAAAAAATTGTTCAATATTAATTGACATCCCGATGACGCCAAGCTACTCCGTTTTATTCAGTTTGATTTGGCGAAATCGGTTGGCGTTTGTATGAACATTATGAGGAATTGCTTCGTACCGGTTCGTGGGTTGAAGTGGCTTCGAAGTGTACTGTGATTTGATTTAGTTTGAAAGGTCGAATGAGCGTAGTGCAAAATTGTTCCATGCTATTTGAACTTCGAACGAGAGGCAGTTTGCTTGAGTTGCAAGATTGTTTGGACGTTGTGAGATTGAACCTTGTTGCGAATTGAAATTGAAAATTTTGTGAAAGCGATCCACGTTAACTTTGTGTCGCCCTGCAAACAAGGTAGTTTGCAAGGTTGGTCAGTGTGTACAGTTTGGCCACCGTTGAACAACGAGCCTCGTTTGCCGCGGTTTGCCCGCGCGACTCGATAGAGTCAAGGCTCGATCGTTTGAAGCGGGGTTGAACCTCAAGGATAAATTGATCGGGTTATCGAGCGATAACGTTTCCACGTTGATGATCGACGGTTCGATTGTGTCGAATATTCCCGGCATTCCGCAGCAATGAGTGTCGAGCGTCACCCTCGGACTAACTTGTCGATCGCTGATCGCCGCTCGGAATATTTTGTCGACGACGTTGATCCACGTGGATAACACCGGAGAACAGCAGGTACGCTTCGGAATATTCTGTGCGTTTCAGTTCGTGACACGTAAGTGAACCAGGTGTGAATTTTTTTTGTCATGCTGGTTAACAAAAGTGGGGAGTCCAACGGTCAAATACTGTGCTGATTAGAAAGCATTCGGGAGGCAATATAATCTTGGAAAAATTGGACGCGGACCTGTTCGACACTCTCGTTTAGGCAAATCGATTAGACGTTTGTCCGTCGATATTTACAAGTGGCATTTACAGGAAAATATTAATTTCATTTCTGGAGACACGGAAAATCGGAATAAATCATAAGGCGACCGGGTTACCGATAATATTTGATACTTTCTAAAACTAGTCTACAATCCCCGGCGTGAACTTCGAGCACATTTCTATAGACATCTTGTCATGATTTTGTATTACCAGTCCGAAATATTAATCTGAAATGTAATGCTTAAAAAATTCATCTTACACTTCTGAAATAGGATTCAAAATCAAACTAACATTTAACACAAGTTTCTGAAAGCAAAATCTGCTCCAATAAATCAGCCACGGTGTCGGCAGTCTTTTAAACTTTCTAAAACCGTTTAACAGCGGACTAAGAATCAAGACGACTTTTATAACTGTTTTTATAAATCATCGGGAAGATCGGTGTACGATCTCGCCGCTTACTCCAAGAACCTCAATCATTTGAGCCCGCGATATTAAAAGGATTTCTCAGCTACTGTCGCCTTAAAAAAAAATATGAAAAGATTCTAACAAAACGCGACGCAAGTCCAAGAAGCAGTCTTTAAACGATTCTAAAACCAGTTTGCAAACTCCATTTTGTACATGACCAGAGATAAAGTCGCTGCGACTGTCGCGTTCGGCGAGCACGCGATCGGTTATCGTGGTCAGGCGAGCTCGCGGATCGCGAAAATTCTGTTTCGCTGTCGCGGAGAGGTTCCTTCGCTTCGAAGTGCGCCGGGGAAAGCGTTGTTCGCTGCGTTGTCTCGGAACGTGTGTCGATGGAAACGTGTATGCGTAATTGGCGGTGTGTTTGCACAGTCTGGCGGTTGCAGTAGCGCGTCGCCGGTTTTCGCGGTTGACAACGCGTCGCGATAACCGACGCCGCGAGTCTTTCCAGCACAATTTTCTCTGTACCTCTTTTTATCCCCATCTCTCTAATCCGAGCCAGATGTTAATCAGTCGACAGCGAGGAAAATCGCGTTTCTCGCACTGGTGATCGGTTACTGTGCTTGGAGATCCTTGCTGCGAACGAATCGGCTCTTCAAGGACGCTTCGTGGCGGTACAGGTACGTGCGATGACACGACGATAGTGCACGATTACGATAGTGTACCGTCGCCGAATAAGGAATTTTCTCAACGAGCAATTCAATGAAGTTGAAAGGAAAATTCTGTGTTGACGTGAGATGGCGACGAACGTTGCTGAAGGTGACTCGTTGGTTTACAATTGAAATTGCTATTGCTGTCGATGGCTCCGCTAAAAATTCGACTATAATTTAAAAGTTATGAAATGATCCTCGGCAGATAGCGTGTTGAGAAGTGTTTCTTCTCGTTTATTATTAAGGACTGCTCCAAATTAGCCTACTTTCGCCAAGATCTCGATGTCTCTCGAGGCCGAAAGGAATTTCGTTAATCTCGCGCAGCATCAGGTGCGTGCTCGACGCGGAAGCCGCGACACCGGAGAAGTCTCGGCACGTCACGCTTTCCCAGATGCCGAAGGAGAGACACCGAAACAATTATGTCGCCGGTAGCGCGACACTAAGCGTCGTCGTGTGGGATCTCTGGCATCGGTTTCAGCGGAACGGTTATCTCGACGAGGCCCGGTTGGAACGCGAAGACAAATGTCCGGAGCGCGGCGGCACCCCCGCATTATCTCGGATTAAAATCTGAAATACAGGTCAAACGGTCCGTCGGTGTTCGGCGTTGTTTGGCTCTTGGCTGCCACGTGGCACGGAACGAGCACTCGGGCTCGTTAACGCACGGTAGCGAAAGGACACGCACCCCGGGGCCTCGCCAGCTAGCCGAGCCTTATTTTACCTGCGACAGATAACAGACGCGTCTTGCATAATCTCCTGGAACCGGCATCCTTGCCCGGCTGTTTTGAATCCCCGTCAGCACGCGACCGACCTGCAGCACGACACTGGGACACACGGTCGCTGGAAAACCTCGATGGTTGATCGGCAAGCGGCTGCGAGTGCACGCGAGCTGCACGATCGTGCAATCAATCAGATTTTTGTCGTTGTCTCGCGGAAAATTGGGAACATCATTTTTTAATTGTTGGAGGTATTCGGGACCGTGTCTGAGGCATACAACATTTTAATATAATCGTTTTGTTGGAAACAGTCTACTGTTTTCTGTGTTTGAGACGTTTACAATTTATAATCACAATTTAGTCACCGAGGGTTGACGAAGATGTCGAAAGGGGTGGCTAGATGGAATATAAGCTTGTTTTATTAATCTTTTTGTTACATTAATTTAATTTTATTACTAGACTGCGGACCTCTGTGCAAAATAAAAATAGTCTGCCTCAATTGCAAGATAAAAATGTCTTTCTTCTTTTAATAATTGTAATAGGGTTATCTTTTTACTATTGTAAATTGGACCTACCTGCTTTTGTCACAAGTATGTATGATATATTGTTTTTTGTATTTGATAAGTCTAGGTGTGGAAAAGAGCGCAAGAGGGGTGATGTCGTAAGGGTGTGTAAATGAATTATCAAAATTTCAACAAAGTCCGTGCTTCTTATTTTCTGTTATTGCTTCATTTACATATTTCATTTATTTTTAATTGTTTCTATAATATGTCAGTGGAAAGTATAGAAGAGTTTTGTTTGTGAAAATCAGGGGTTGTTTTCTAATGATCACATTGCAGGATTTTTGCAAGAGGGAAGGCGGAAAAAAGTTTGGAGCACGATCAGGGATTGTTCTTGTTCGGATGTAAAGGGGTGGTAGAGGGAGAGTGAGGTGGAACCGTTTCGATATGGTATCGCGACCCCATAAATATTTAATGAAGCTAACCCGAACCCTTCGATCTGACGAGGGTCACGGATTTAATCCTCGAGGGGATAATCGCGGGAATCGGCGTGTTAAGGAACGCGTTTACAGCCGATTAAGCGCGACTACGTTTTCGCGTGCGCGATAATCGCCGCGAAATTAATAGCGATCGTTTCGAAGAAAAATGTTTGGCCCGCGGTCCCATTACTTCGGAGTCACCTGTGTACATCACCCGTAACAACAATGCAACCATAAAACCTTTGTGTCCAAAAGAAATACAAACATTTTCTGAATCTTTCGTGTCCGCGAAAAACTAGAATTGGGGTGAGATTTGATTAAAAATTATTTTTTATGGAATCTCTGTGAAACTTCTAGTCTTTCGTTTAAACTCTATAAATGTACTTAAAGAATCACAGAAAGGTGAAAGAATTGATGCCCACAGATGGCAATAAAGTAAATTGTACACATTTTTCACGTATAAATATAAAATAAATGACCAGTATAAACGAATAAATATTTCTTCTGGCTATTTTATAACAAGGGCTTCCGGAGGGCTTTTCTTCACTAACAAATCTACGATTTCTATGACCAAGCATCAAGAACGTCGTTCAATGTCTCTCTAAATTTAGTTCGAATTGCATAATATAATTTTTCACCGCGTCCCCGACACCGTCCGAAAATAATTCGAGATCAATCTCGGTCTCCGGAGGTTCTTTGATCTTTCCCCGGAGACAAACGTTCGTTCTTCGACACGAAAATGATGTACGCGATCATCTGCTACAAATCGTGGTTCCTGCAGGAAGCATCAATCTCCTTCCACCGCTGTTTCGCCAGCACCGTTGACAGAGGAATGAGAAACACCGTGTTCCGAATGTTGCTTTTAGCTTCAACCGAGATAAATTCGAAACCCTGACGATCTATCTTGAACCGCATTCTAATAAATTAAAGGTAGCCCCGCAAAAATTTAGACTCCCTCGATTCTCCTCTTACAATCGCACCTCTCAACGCGGTTGAGAATCCCCGTAAATTTACCCGGCGAACGCCGAAAACAGTTTCGCGGTTAATTTTCGATGAGTTCGGTTGAAAAAAAATTCCAGTACGTCGCAGCGTGGCGGGCGAAAGTAAAAATCGGGGAAAAATGTTGATGACACCGCAACAGGTTGGTAGCAAATTACGAGTCGAGTGGAACGCGCGAGAGCGAGAGCTTCCCTACGAAAACGCGGAAAAGGTAGAATTTATATGCGGCCGGTGGATGTTGTTAATTATAGATTTGTTAAGAGGAAAAGAATGCGGGTCTGCAACATTGTCGCATGCGAGGAACACGTTTCCAAGCGGCGCGGAGCTCGCGCAAATATGCCGTCCCGCTGTGTGCCGTTTCCAATGTGCAAACAACGACGGACAATCGACCGAGACAGTCCGTTCCGTTCACGGACACGTAATGCCGCCATTTGAAGTCAATGCGTCGCCTTCGTTAACCAGCTCCCTTCGTTAGTCCTTTCCCGACGCCATTGCCGACGCAAATTTTATCTGTTGCGCTCGCGCCGACGCGATGAATTTCTTGCAAGTCGTTCCGTGCGTGGCCGAAATTCATCGACGGATTCTCGACTCGTAATTATCAATGTGGAGTTTATGAATTTGTGACGTAAATGGGCGTGCGACACAGTGAAAACGGTGGAAAAATTTAAGGACGTCACGATATACTTTTCAATTTATCGAAGAAACCGAATTCTTTTATAAACTTTTTTCGGTGATTCATAGAGTACATCTAATGGGTTAAGGAGATAATTCGAAAGGAGAGGTTGAAGCGGGGATTAATCACTATAGCAGAGTCGCCCACGACCAGGCGTAGCAACGCTGACCTTTCGCGAGTTGCCACTTTGTAGACAGCGTCGACCAGAGTTTGAACTTTGCCTCACCTTCAGGTGGCAACTACGGCGAAACCCGAATTCGAGGGTGATCCGAGACTATTCCCGGGCGAAGACGCTTCGCTGCGCTTCTGATTTAGTAGATTCGTGGCCGCGAGGTCGGTGTTGGGGTGTCTAGTAGCTTAGAGAAGCTTACAACGGGGGATGAGGAACGACCAGAAAGCGCAAATGTCTCGGCTCCCCGCATAAATTAACGATTATTCATTCGGACTGCCATCGGGTGCGCCTTTCTGCGAAAACTTGGATCCTTCTTCAAATTAAAAATTCTCCTTCAACGCCCTCACATTCGACGGAAACGCACACGGATCCCATCAGAACGAAAATTGAGCTTCCACTAGTCACATTCCTTCATTACTTCTTAAAAACTACGTACTGAAAATTGCAAATTTCAAAGTTAATGTGCGACTTTGCCAGATGTTTTCCTAGCAATTAACACCTGTGCAAAGCGATTGCTGGAGATGTTTACCACGATTTTTCCCGGAAAAGTCCAGTTTTGAGTGGAAAAATTTTAACAAATTACGCTGCATAGAATTCTTCGGAGTTATTTATGTTTCTCCATTTTATTCGCGCATTTTATACAGCAGCAGGCTTCTCCGCCAATGCTCCGCCGATTAAACATCAATAGATTTAGATTCTGTGGATCTTGCTTCAAAACTGGTTATTAACCACTCGATCGCGGTTTAATGACTCGGCAATCCGCCGTGGTTGATTCTCGGAACACCTCGAATAACAAGACTTCAGCTAATTCCAGGCCAGGAGATCGTTGTTCCGCAGATTTCTGTTAATTTCGGGGTAGCCGAGGAGAAAATGACCGGAACCCTCTAATCAGCTGCAGGATTCGCGTAAAAGTGACCTTCGACTGGTTTCGACACGCTTAGACTTGCCCCATAATTCGGTGACCCAAGAATGCGAGTATATTCGGGAGTTGAGGTACTTTGAAATGTTGGAAGCTTTACCGATGTCGAATAATTACAATTCAGACGCCAAAAAATTTCCTCGATCGGTGGTACAGATAGAAATGTAGCAGATTGTAATCGATAATAGATTCGTAGCTCGGTTCTCACTTTTACTCGTTTCAAAAGGAGCACAAATGTTTCCACAAACATGGCGAGTCACGCTCTCGTTCACATGATTTCAGAACAAGTAGTGTAAACATTCTTATCCGACGTCTAATCAATCATACTCACTATTTATACTTTTAACACCTCTGGCCACTTATTTCGACATCGAATCTGCAATTTTCGTAATTTTGGACAAAACCAGTCTGGCAGTGTAAAAGTGCAAATCGAAGTTGTTTTTAATCTTGCTTCAGTTTGAAGATACTGCTTCCACGATTTTATTTCTTTAATGTGTACTATGTTCGTGATTGTGTAACATTTTTTGTTCTGGACAAGATGTCTGTTAATTTTTAATTTGTTGGATGGTCTACGATGTAATTCAATATTCTTCTTTCGATAGCAACGTTTTGATAGGTTCTTCGGAAAGAAGTGTGCAAAGTGTTTGAACATGTTTGGAAAAACAAGTAAAGCAATTGACATTCATATTATCTTAATACAGTGAATTCTCGATATATGTCAACATCAGCGTCGTGTATCGTCGAGGAGACATACCCGAGTGTTATGTTTACATTCCTCGGCGTATACCCGACGGTGGTGGGGATAATTCTCCGACGTTTATCATCCAGGTCTCGGCGACAAATATAGAGAAATCACTGTATGTCTGAAGGAGAACAAGTGAAGCAACCTAGATTTATTTCCTACTGTTTTCATGCATTCGAAGTCCATATGAAAAATGAATTGCACATTTCAGAAGAAGGTAAGAAATCCCAATGAACAACTCAAAAACGTAAGAAACAAGTTTCTAAAAAGAACACGGTCGGTTCGCGGGATATTTCCTGTCTCAAAGAACACCGGCATCGTCGACCGACGACCTCGAAAAGCTCATCGGCCACGCGAATGTCGGCCGAGAGAAAAGGAACGTGCTCAGAAAAGGAAAAAAAGAAAGTAAGAACGAAAAGAACGAGAGAGGACGGGGGAAAAAAGGGGAATAATGCGAGCCGTGGCCGTGAACAACTCGAATGATTTTCCACAATGGCATACCGCGGCCGGCCGATACCCGTTCGAAAGGCAATAAATATTTCAGCTAACCACCGCGTGTGTAAGGCGTGCTCCGCAAAAGCGTTCCATTCATACCGCGGCATAACTCCGCCACGATGTATACCGACTCTTTCCGCGTTCCCCTGCCCCCGGTGCCCCTACCCCCCACCCCGTGGCCCCCACGGTGGCCCCAGCAGCTCGCGTGGCCGCATTGATACATGTACAACCGGACCCCCTCACGGTTTACGAGCTGCTAGCATGATTTATCGCGATCGAGAACCGCCGCGAGGATCATTAGAAGCATCCTATCGCATCGGGACCGCGGAACCCGTCCGTGCGATCGGCGATCGACGTTTGTACTCCATTGATCCGCGTCGTCCGACACGGTCTCGATCGCTGGGACCCCGTTCAGTCCATGAATGGATCGAGGGGTGGCCCACGTACTAAATCGTCGATCCGATTCGATCGGGCGAATCGGCTGGAGATTTGTGACTTTCAAAGCCTGTTTAGAATTCGATTATGAAATTTTGGTTTCTTTTTGTTCGGTTAGGGTTTGCATAGGTTCGGTGTTCATCTTGATGGTAAACTAAGGGGTTTTTAATCTTGCTACAGTTCTTTTTTAATAGCAAGAGGAGAGCCGAGTGTTGTGACTTTAGAAGGGTGTTTTGAATTTGATTATGAATTTTGGTTCTTTTTTGTGATTGTGGGCTTGATACCTTGGGAGTGCGAAGAAGTTAAAAGGGTGGTCTTGTTTAGTATTCGATTATGAAGCGGGAATTTTGGTTTCTGTTGAGGTTTTTTGGTAAAGAGTTTTGCAGCACAGAGTATCGAAATAAAGGTTTAATATAAGAAAGCAGAAAGCACAGATAGAAAGTCAAAGGAGACGTACATTGGAAATGCGACTGTGGTAGACACGTGTTCATACCGGACTAAAGGTGAGGACGGTTCCTCGCGAATCGTTAGAGCCAATAGGCGTAACGCATCCCCTCTTATCAGAATTAAGAAGGAGAGAAGCGCGCGAGTCTTACTCATTCAAATGAGATCTCTAGTACATACATTCTTAACAGTTTCCTTTTGTACGATTATGGGTTAGAAGTGGCTTGGGAGTCCATGTTGTTGATAGATTAAAAAAGCTTATTATGTTGCTTCAGTGCTTCTTTAAGTTCTTCCTTATTTGTAAGTGTAAAAGGACGATAGAAACAACGAAGAAACAATGCGAGGACCATATTGCACCTGAGCGATCGAGTCGCCCTCTAACGCGCACTAAACGAAACAGGAATAACCTAAAACAACCCCCCAAAAAAACAACTCGGAGTAACATTCGAGTAATCATCACCTTTCCACGCGAGAGGTTTCCAGGCCTCCCGTGTTTTCCAGACGCCAGAGCGGTGGGGGGGGGGGGGTAGTCTCCTGCGTCTGTGTGTCGAGGGGATGGTTCTGGAGGCCGGTTATCTCTCACGGTCTTCCGATTTAATTAAGCACCGTTTCTGCCTGAGCCAGGAACTTTCGATATTAGGCCCAGCTCGGTATCTATCGGGTCGAGCAAGCAAACTCGCCTCGAAACTCCCTCGCCCCCTTTCGCTACCCCCCGTACGGTATGTATAGTATATACAAACACACAGAGTGGCATGGTGTGTATGGGTGATCTCGTTTCGAAAGTCCGAGAGAGGCAGAGTGTTCAGCAGCGGGGTTGGAGCCAGCCGGCGGCCTTTGTTCACGGCGTCGGATCTGCCGGGCTTTCACCCCCCTACCACCCTATCCTAACCCTCCGTCGGACGCTGAGCGTCGCGACGCCTCTCCCTCTCTCTCTCTTCTCTCTTCTCCTCTACGGGGGTTCTCTTTCTCCCTTTCCAGCAAACCGCCCCTACGTCCATGCGGCTCCGCCGCGGCCTTTGTGCTCTTGTCAACTTGTCAAACTACCCCTACCGTGAGCTTCGCCGAGGCAGCATCCAATACCAACCCCCGAACCAACCGCTTCCAGCCGAATCCTCGCTTCTCACCCCGGCACGGCTACTCCACCCAATTTCCTCCTTTGCTCCTACGCTCAGCCCATCCTCTTCTACCCCCTAACCCCCTAACCTCCTAGCCCGTACCTACTGCTACCTTCCTCCACGGTCTCTGCCAGTTTCTGTCCGTCACGCGACCTCCAACGACAGCAGGCCGTTACACCGGATACGTATTTCCTTCGGGAGACACACGACAACTCGACTCTCCACCCTACGTTTGATCTTACTTCGATTATCGGATCCGCCTTGGGGCTGAACGCCACCCTCCCCTTCCGCGCGTCTATGGATCCCGGGGATTTTCCTTTGGGTGGTTTGGAGGTTGTTCCGTTGGTTTTCGAAATTATTCTGTTTTGAATCTTGGGTGGTTGTTAATATTCTAAGTATCGACTGACTGTTGGCTCTTGGAGATTGAAGAAGGGGTTGTTTAGAAAGACAAAGCTTCTCTGTCGGCTCGCGATTGTTTCCCTGAAGATTTTTGGAATACAATTCCCACTGCACCGTAAACATCCTCTAAAACCTTTTAAAACTGCGAACGATTCCTTATTGATTTTTGAAGATTAACGGGAGTTTATAAAGCTACGTCTAATCACTAGGCTGCGGATATTTTATGCCAATCAGTAGATCAAATGCAAGACGATAAAAACATTTAGAGAATCTGAAGATGCTATCGTCGAGTTATTAAATTGATTACAAAAGGACATACACGTACCTCCTGTATCTTGCAATCAACACAATTGTTATTTTGCTTAAAAAATCTGCTGTTTTGTGATCGCGGTTGTTACATTGGAATAGAAATTGTGACTGCGTCATAAATGTTCTTGGTAAAGAGCAATAGCTTTTTCAGATTGACTTTTGGTCGTAGAATTTGTTGAATTGACCAAATGAGCAAATAAAAATTCTCAAACCACGCGCAGTCTTTCTAACGACATCGACAAGGTAATCGAGAACAAGGGGTGGCGAGTCCGGGCGACAGCTTCGAGGACAAAGAGGAGCAGGGAGCGAAGGAACAAGAGAGGGAGGGAAGAACCAAAAAAAAAAAAACAGGACAAGAAAGGGAGGGAGGAGGGAATACCGCAGGGAGGGAAAGAAGAGCAGAAATTGCGCGAAAGAAGGAATTCGCGGTCACGCCGGCCACCTGTACGCTCGGAGACGGTTCCATTTCTGCTCGGCCCGTATGCCGGCGCGGCGTATCGGTATTCGATCTATTCAAAATATCCCCGGCAATATCCTCGACGCAGCTAGGTGTCCTGCGGACGATGAAATATTCTACGGGGGCAGGCAAGGTGTTTCCTCTCGATGAACGATAGCGGGCGTTAAACCGCGGGAGTCGGAGTGCGCGCGCGTACTCGAAGCTCGTTCCGCCGATCCAAGATAATCGACTTCCCCGTTCGCTAATTATATCCGCTAATTGTGCGACGTCTGTAGCCCTACGAGCATTCGCCGCCGCGACACACCGCGGCCAATCGCGAGCACGCAAACGTTCGCGACACGTGTACCAGCTAAACGTTCCCCCCCGTGCCGGACATTTTCGCGATTATCGGCTTGCGATATCGGCGTCGCCCGCGAACATGGCTCGAGCCTCGAACGCCACGCGAATGCGCATTCGCCTATTTTTCTGCGACCTCTTTTTCTTCGTTGCACTATACCGGACTCGCATTTCCGATCACCTCTGCCGCGACGATAGAAAAATGGAGCGGTTAGGTTCGACGAACTTTGCGCTGCTTTTCGGAAACGAATTTCAGCGATTTTTGTGAACGATAGTTGTCCCTAATTATTGTTTCGGGTGCTGGGAAATTGTTTTGATTGGGTGGATTTGTTGGGGCGTTAACAGGTGGCAGACAGAGCGTTGAAAGCGCAAAATGAACTTGAGGAAGTCAGTTTATTCGTTTAAATATTCAATTTTATCTGTCCGTTTGTGTGAGAATTTTTTTATTTTCTGATGTACATTTGTTGAACGTGGCGGAACATATAGAAAATGATTAAAATAGAATTGTTGTTATTGTACTGTTCTTGTTAACTTCATCTGCTCGGCATACAAAGGATTATGTATTTATTTGGAATTTTTTCCTTATCCGTTCGCATCTACTCGTGATGCATAATGCACCTTATTGACAGTGTTATTATATAGCTCTTATTGCGTGTCAACAAAGCGCGGGGCGATAATGCGAGAAAGATAAAACTGAAATTATGACCAGTCTCAGTGGGTGGTGACGTGAAAAAATTTCTATGCGGACAAGCATTATCTCAGTTTTTTCCTCTGACATAAAAATAGGCTATCGATATCTCTGTTCATCCATATTTTAATGCAACAGTATACTAAAATGTATGTCAAAAAGAAATTCACCTGAATGTTCGTCTTCAGCTTTGAAAATAACGTCACCAACCCTTACCATTCAGATGGATTTAATCAAAAGATAAATTTAAATCAACCCTTACGCAGGCAACCAAAATGTACGGATTTTATGGATTTATGGAAAACCTGTAGAATAGATAAAATTCAAAACGGTGAAGAAATTACAAAAGCTTATGTCGGTATATTATTTTTAACTCTAGCAAATTTTTAAGGGAAACAAGATATTTTTATTTGGTCTCTTGCAGTCAATTTTGGCAATTTTTATGTTGCATAAAAATCAGCGGTCTAGCCATGAAAAATAAATAAGCAATCCACGAGAATGAATGAATTTCGGAGTCGCGGAGCTCAAAGGGCAGATTCGGAAAATCGAAACCCTAACTCCAGAGGGCTTCGCGTGCTCTTCCACCCCGTTTTCAGCAGGACCCACCCTCGCAGCTCGAATTCCCATCGGCGGTCGTCCCCCGAACTATCAGCAGCGTAGAATTTTTTGCTCGCGGGGGCTGTCTCGCGCGTTAATTCGGAAAAACGCGTCGCCGGTTCCACCCCCGTAGCCGACGGGCCGCAGACGCGACATAAATTAACTCCGGGGGTAATTATTTCAAAGCGGTGGCGGCCGAGGGGAGCGCGAGGAACGGCCGGGGGGTGGGGTGGGTCTGTTGGAATTTTTGACTCACCTTGTACAAGCTGTCTGTGCGGAGAGCGAAGGAGACATACGGTGAGCGAAACTCTCGAGCCGGGGTGAGCCCGTAACAACGTTCCGGCCGAGCAAGCGAGCCTGCAGCTTGATTTATAGGGTGGCGTCAAAACTTTCCACTCTCCGGCGTGTCTCGACGGTCTTATAGGCAACCCGAGGCAACCCGCGACGAAATAAAGGCTCACCTTTCGTAATTTTCGGCAGTCGGCCCTCTACGCGCCGAAAAAACGTCCTGGGATCCACCCTCTGGCCCCCGGTGCCCTTCCATCGATTCTTCATCAATTTCTTTGTCTGTTTTCACTGTCATAATTATTGGATCGTTCTCGAAATTCGTTTCGATTTTTCTTGATACGTAAAACGCAAATTCAGAATTCTTTTTCAATCCTCATCCCCCCATAGTGTCAATTTTAAAACATTTTGATTGGTTAATTGGAAAACATTTGAGAGGTTTAGTTGGGAAGAAAAATTTTTAATTCATAGGGGTTCATGGAGTACTTACTCCATCCAGGTTGTAAAAATGACACTCGTTCCAGTAATAACGATTATAACAATTTAGTAGAAGATCATTTTTGAGTGTTTCTTCTTTCAATTCTTCCAACTCCTAACGTAGCCCTAAAAGATGCAACAACTTCTTTCCTTTTTCTGTATAATCATCAATAATTTATCCAAATAATAAACCAGATCCCACTAATTATTTATTCGCTAAGGGTTGAAGAAGTATCCACCCCATCAGGGTGGTTCACCGTCAGTTACAAGAAATTAGTCACACTATAAGTGATTGAAATGTCAACTCTTATATAGAAAGGTATTCTCTATGTACATTTCGTCTCCGTTCTTACTGTCAGCCATTCTTCTTGAAATTCTTCCAACCCCTAGCCTAATGGCGGCTGCCCAAAATCATAAGTGACACAATGGCGGTTGAAAGAGGATTTAAAGGGTCAAGATGCCAGCAACGGTAACGATGAGAAGGTCCCTGCTAACTGAAAGTCGTGGACCCTCTCTAATGAATGCCTCGAGGGTTGTTACCAGTCGCGACGAGTGAACCTTAAGGTTGCGGATGCATTGTATAACGAACGTTACCCTAGTGTTTCAGGAGCGCGTATAGGCCACGTCTCATCGGTCAACCACACGTCCATAAATTATGAATTATCCGGCCACCCCAACCCTTTCGGCCGGTTGTCCCTCCGGAAAGCAAGTTGCACCATGAATTCAAATTATCCGCTTTATAGCGCCGGATATAGCGTTCGAGCCCTTTTTCCAATATACCTAAACAATTACTAGCTTCCTCCATGCTCTCACCTCTTGGCAATACAACTTCCTGCAGATATTTGGTTGCCAAAAAAAAATTTTTTGGCTCTGTCCTTAACCAATTTTACAACGACAGCAATTTTGTTATTATAACAAATAATCTCGAGCAACACAGTCTAATAATTTTTGGGGGGTTCATTAAACTTCTATTTTCCAAAATTTATTAGCAGACTTCGGATAGGCGAAATGTTAAATTAATATTTTAGAAGAGCTCTTTCCGTCTAACAACAAGACAGTGAATCTTTTCAGAAAATTCCGCTATCCGTAGATCATTTTACAAAAACCAGAATGAAGAAACAATTGTCTCAGAAGAATTCTTTGCAGTAAAAACAAATGCTGAGAAGTTCTATTAACGATCCACTGTTCGTAGAGCATTTTACGAAAGCCAAAATGAATATTTTTATGAATATCTCACATATCATGAATACATATATGAAGGTGCACAGTTTAGAAACCATGTCTTGCGCAAGAAATTTGTCTACTCTGATTTCTGTTTTAACTCGACCATTTTCGTCGCGAATAATTTCGCTTTATCTTGGAATGAATTCTTTTTTTAACGCGACGGGTCGCCGTTGTTGCTCAATTTTCCCGGCGGCAGCTCGAGGTATCTTAATTCCTCTATCTCCGACTTTTAAAGGCCCCTTTAGAAAACTTTCGTTATTCGACGATGAGCTGCGCGATAGCGGGACATTTATTAACGAAGTAGGATCTAGATTTCGAGGAACCTTGTCTCCGACTTTTAACCTCTTCGCTCGAGTGAAACTCGCCGTTCTCAGGGAATGGCCGGCACGCCGCGTGTGTTTTATATGCACCGGTATGTACGCAATACTGTTGGCCGCGATTACTATCTGGTCTAGCTTTCTTGCGCGACGCACACCGAGCATCCGCGTGTCTCCGTTACCATTTTTTAACAACCGGTGTGGTCTACAAGGTGTTACTCTTTACGGTGCGTGAACCGCCTCCTTGTTCGCGGCGAATTATGTAAATTAAATGTTTGAACGAGACGAGGGCCATCGTCGACGAATCTTAATGCTCGCGCAGACCTGCTCCGAAAATTTCTGTAACCTGCTCCCTCGTGATTAAACTGATACGCATCGTCAGACGTGTCCATAGAACCGCGAAGAAAAAATACAAAATTCACCAACACCTGTCAGAAGAATTCTGGGAGCGTAAATAACCGGCAACATTACGCGATTACGACAATAATGAGTCGGCGAAGCTTAGAACAAAGGAGACATTGAAGATATAATTATTTCTAGCTTGTTAAGGTTGTTAATGAATTCTTGTAATTGATACAGAAAACTTGACCGTTTAACGGCCAAGATAAGCAGAGGTGTCTCACTTCCAACACGTTTTTACACAACGGGAACAACAATATTAAGCGGAGTTAATTAGAACGTGAGAACAAGCTGTTTCCTTGATGTACACACGAAAACCGGCTACAAAAATGACTGCAGTGCACGAACCTAAGCTCCGCAAGGTCCCGAGATCACCAGAACCTCTCCAGAAGGGTCGTTAGCGCTGAAATTACACTCGTGCTTCCAATTCCGACAAGTTTTGACCTGGAGAAACGACATGGAAACTGGATCGTCGTCTCTTCCAAAAGGCCATTGCCGAGCAACAGAAATCGCCGTTTTGAAGATTAGGCGACCTTCCACCCAAAACGAGAGCGTGACCAAAGGAGAAAGTTGCCCGCCCGAAATTTCCGGTCGTAGACAAAAAAGTTTGCCTGAAAAAATGTGAAAGTTAGGCGAAAGACGAACTCGGACAGGCTTTTCATAGCAGCTTGGGGCAGTTCTCGGTGCCGGACACCCTGCTGAGAGGGAGCCACGCAAAATTCGAGCAGCCTCATTTAGGTCAACGAGCGAATCCTTCGGCTTGCCGGTGTGCTTTTCTCTTTGCACGGTTCCTCGACCCTCTGTTTATGGTGTCTGTTCCCTTGTTGGCCGAACCTGTGCCTGCGAAATCGATCTTCTTCCCGCTTTGCTTTGACTTCTGGCGTTTCCGATTCCCTCCTGTGAAAATACGTCATTTATTTCACTGTGGCTCGGGCCTGCTCGTGAAACACGCCAGAAATTATTCGAACTACATTCGTGGCTGAGCTAATCGATTCTCTAAACGTTATTTAACCCCCTTTCATCCCTTATGTCTGTTTAAAACACTTTTTACTGATCTGCAATTAAAGCTGTGATTTGTATATCGTCTTATCAATTATGAACAGTTTATTCGCAATTTAACGCACCCTACTTCTATATCTTCAGTGGAGGAAATTGATAAAATTAGTAACTTATTTTCCCATTGCATTTTTATGAAAAGAAATATTTAACACGTATTTTATTGGCAACCGTCCAGAAAAGTCTGATTAAAATTGAAAAAGTTGAATAGATGAAGTTTATTGATTTATGTGGCTTGTGCCCGAGTACTTCTTACAAATAAATATCGACGTGTCTCGGGTACGTGTATGTGCGTGTTGCTTTTAAAATTGGAAAAATGGGAGCCAGTTAATGTTTCCGATACTTGGAAATTGGCACAACTTACGGAACAATGAAACAGCAGAAGAAATATGGCAGCGCCGTGACAAGACCGAGCTCGATCATGCGATTTTTCGGACTGACGCGCGCTTACACTGTCAATCGCTGGCCCGGCGCGACGCTGTCCTGTCGAATAAATTAGAGTGACTGATCGAAGGAGGCACATAATTCATGGGATCGGACCGGGTTCGTGCACGCGGCGAAATATTTGAAGATGTCGGCGACCATACATTATTCGTTTCGAGAACTCTACATTTTATGAACTGGACTCGATATCAACGTACGCGGGCGGGGAGAAAAATGGCGAATGTACAGCTGGAAACGGCCGGCGGAAAGTTAGAGCCTGTCCGATAAGGTTTTCATTGAAAGGACTATATTCACGAAACTCGCTATCGAGCCTCCGGTGCTTCGATCCAACGGAAAACAAAAACGACGACGGGTTGCTCGTTGGAAAATACGACCGTTGATAATCTCGAACGCGGAATTGATCCGCGCAGGTGGGCGGGGAAACGAAAAACGTAAAAAGGTGAAACGTGGTAACTGGCGCCGTAACCGAAGTAAGTTGAAAACGAACAGGAAAAAACGCGTGTTAGAGGGGGAGAAAAAGGGCCGTGGGTGTAGTAATACATATCGTCGGCCGGTAGAACGTTGCCGGGATTTATCTGCGACGTTCATGGCCGACTATTTCAACCCTCTTCATCCCCTAGGCGGCCCGCCTCTCCCTCTAACCTGAACTTCTACGATCCCCGAGGTCCGTACGCCTCTCTGGCCGTATCTCTGTTTATTAAATACGTTTTCCAGTGGCAATCGGGTTCCTCCGAAATAATCTGCGGCGAAAATAATTCTTGAAGCCCCTGCGAATTCGATAATTAGGGGAAAATTCTGTGTTTTGTGAATTTCAATGTTTCACTCGTATATAATACAGGGAGGGCATAGGGGTATTATTTGTAATAATTGTTATGAGATTATAAATGTGAAATTGTTAATCTTTTGGGATGCCTTGAGGCTGTATGAGACACCCTCCGACGAATCTGGCAACGAGCAGACGATCAATAAGTATATAGCTCACCCTTACAGTGATATCTTCGATGCAAGGACGCGGGAAATCTGTGTAGAATATTGTAATTCACAAAATTCTTCGTAGATAATTAACAAAATGATGTTCAAAAAGAGAAACTGATACTCCTTACAATTTTAAATTTAATATCGATACCACATCGGCGGCTATGTGCAACATTTCAATTGACAAATTTCTGCATTATTTTGGGACGCTTCTACATTATTTTTTGGTTCTTGGTTCTTTAAATAAACCAATTGCTGCCAGATTTTAGGTATTTAGGTAGCAATCCTAGGTAGCAGAATTAGATTTATCTTCGAAGAGGATCTGCTCTTATTTTTTAATTTCTAGAGAACTAGATAACATTTAAATCTACACAGTTTACGATCACGTTGGAGTTACTAAAATAATTTGAAGTAGGTACGTCCGCACTATATTCAAGTAACAAGAACAGCACGAATTTATGAAATATCCTGGAACCAGTTCCTAAGCAGTAAAATTAGATCTATTCGCAAAATAGATCTCTTATCTTCAGCGATATGCAAGAATGTGACTAACACCTCCACAAGGTAGTCGGTCCAAGATGTAGAATAAGTTTAGAAGTTTATCATCATACTTCAGTTACTAAAATAACTCAGAGTATGTCTACATGTTAGCCACTTTATATTTCACGTATCAGCACCTGTACTTTATTTACTCCTTTAAAAATTATTCCTTGGGAAATTGAAGATAAATATTCCTTGAAATAATGGAAGAGAAATATTCCCTTAAAAATTGAGGGTAAACATCCCTTGAAATATTGATACATATTTCTTCAAAAATCAGAGCCAAGTAGATGAATCAATTTCATCCATAAATTAAAAAAATTATATTGAGAAATACAATCTCCGCACATCATCATCATTAGACTGCGGATTCACGCATTTCTGCCAAAAGTGGTTCTGCACAATTTAGAATACCATGAAGGTTAAAAAATTAAGAATATCGATGCATTATTTTCAAGTTATTAGAATTAAACTTTTTATTTATTTTGCATAAAGATCCGCACTTACAGCTTGCAAGAAAATTATTAACCTTCCACTAGACGCAGTCATTAAAACCACCATTAATAGGTTTCCGGAAGTATTAAAACCACACCAGGTTTACAAAACACGCTAGAACCAGTTCCTAAACGGGATTCTAATCAAACATGTCCCTGTTCCCGTGGTATATCTGCAAGAGCTGCTCCGTTTCAAATTTTTCTCTCGCCCCCGGAATGCAAGAAACGCAACCTCCTCGAGCTTCTATATCTTCGACCTAATCAGCGCAACGAGCGGCCGCACAAAGTCGCGGGATTCCCAATGAATTCCGCGATCTTCGCGAGCAGCGGGACACCAGCATGATCGGGCCGGGTCCAGCGTAGCGTCCCGCGGTCAGCTGACTCTGTGCAAGGCGATGCGACTGCATCGGCAGGGGGAAATGGAATTACGGATGCACTCTGCGCCGCTCTCTGCACTCCTCTTCGCCGCTCCTCCATTCCGCGGAGAGCGGCATAAGCTATTGGGCGGCCGGCTTTTGAGCGGCCTTGCAAACTGGTTTCCTGCAGGCCGACTCGATTATGCTAATCGCATATGCATGTTAGCATTTGGCTGATCCGCTGCCGTGCCCGTTCGCCGTTCACCGGTCTCCCCGGCTTGCGTACGTGCGTGCGTGTTCCCACCGCTGTGTGCGTCACCAAGACCACCGAGATCTCGGATCGAGGATACATATAGATCCTTTTCGGAGCAGTCCGCACGAAACCTTGATCGCGGCCACCCTTTAGTGCCGGCTCGACCTTCCGCCAGCTGGACACCTAACGCGTAACGGTATCCCTCGTTGATTTCCCTCGACGCAATCCACTTCTCTCCGTTATACCTCTTCTTGTTCTTCTTGTTGTTGCTGTTATTCTTCTTCTTCTTCTTCTTCTTCTTCGAGGACGCCTCCTCCGAGTCCTGGCTCGTGCAGATACACCGAAGTCTTCCGCTAGTTCGGAAATTTGATACTTGCCTTTTGAATACCGAACATCCGGAATCTTATCTTGGACAACTTCGTTGTGGAATATTCAGCAGGGCCTGGTGTACTCCGTGTCCTGGTTCCTGAGGGACACTGGGTCTTTCAGGAACGCTTGCTGCATGGATTCTTAAGTGTTTCGCAATTCTATCTGCGATGGATTACTGGGAGCTTTATGTCTCGTGTTTTGGGGATTCATCCTGGGGGAAGCTAGCAGGGTCTTTTTCAAAACTGTTGCAATGAAGCTTGCAATTTAATGTAATCAGTGTATAGAACGTGGTGGTGTCACTGAAAGTTCAATTACGACAAATACAGCCAGATTGTAGTGTGCCCGTTCCCGTCTATTGATGATTACCAGAGGATCTTTAGACAAATTCTCATTGTTGCAAGACTTTGAAAAATCTAACGAGGGGCGAAATATATTTTGCCGACTGGAAGGCGTCGTCTGGTAAAAATGAAAGAAAAATGAATTTTCTTAATAGAATTATTCCTCGCAGTTTGCAAACTTCAAGATGCCATAAATGCTTAAGGATCCGCTAACGATTACTAGACCGCAGCTCGTTGTACAAAATAAAAATTGTCTAACCTGATCACGATCGATAGGAAATGTGCTCGTACATTTATCGAAATGTTCAACAGCCCGAGTACCATGGAAGAGTTTCTCAGTGAGAAGCGGTAGTCGATTTTTATTAATTGAACAACAGCGAGCCCATTAGACCGGCAATAATTTCGAGCGGTAAGGGCAGAAGTGGGCACGAATTGCCGTGCATCCCGATTAAATGGGACGAGATAACGGCGAGTCAGTCGCGGTCTTATCGCTGCATCCCTTCATTGCCGCAATGCTTCGCCACCTCGATGGAGCCCATAAATCTGCAAAACCGCGGAGCGCACAAATAGAACGGAATGCGTTTGCGCGTTCTCGCGACGATGTTATCTGCACGGGAGAGCGTTTCGCGCGTCGTAAACATAGACAAAATCTTTCGTGGAAGACCGACCTCGGATCGAACCGACACCCCGGGAAGTTGGGATCTCTCTCTCTCTCTCTCTCTCTCTCTCTCTCTCCTTCTCCCACTCTCTCTCACTCTCTCTCTCTCTCTCTCGTTACCGGAAACGCGGATGACCAAGACGTTATCGCCTTTGGTAACCTATTCGTGACCAACTGGTCCTGTCCTTGCAGAATATAGTGGAGTTACAAATATAGTGGAGTTGCAAACTAGGTGGACCGTGAAGATTCGCGAAACTGCTAAAATCAAAGAACTGTGGAGGACATAACACTTGGGATCCAAGGAAGTAGGCCTAGCTGGAGTATGGAGGACACTTAGAAAAGTATAATCATTAATCCGTGGAGTCTGTTCAATTGCAAGTTGTAGATTCTACATATTTAATTATTCCTTTAATAATTTTATTGAGCTGAACATGTTCTCACTGTTTCACATTTGATCTATTCGTTTTCGCAGAGCCCAATTACTGAAAACGAGCTCGAAACAGAGTCCCATTGAAATTCTCATCGATTTTATTGCGGTCCCAGCTGTCTCGGATCACAATGAAACGTAGAGAAACTGTTAACATATTTTCCCTTTTTTACCGAACAATTAACTTCGACTTTCTCCGTTCATCTCTTCCCTCTCTGTCTCTCTCTCTCTCTCTCTCTCTCTCTCTCTCTCTCTCTCTCTCTCTCTCTCTCTCTCACTCTCTCTCTCTCTCTCTCGCTGTTTCTCCGTGCGTCGCTCCCAGTTAAAGAGGATGTGGTAGAGAAGAGGCGAGCCTGATTTCTGCCAGCGATAAACGCGCAGCTGAACAGCTAATTTGCTACAAATAAAGGCAGTTATTAGGCAGGAAAAAGGCAGATGATTATTCCATTCGAATTGGCCGAGTGAATTGGGTCGTGGTGTTTGAATCGCCGCCGGAGAGAATTCTCGAGTCGTTAGGCATCACTCCGTTGCTGAACCGGTCTCCCGTTCGACGCTATCCGGTTATTGCAACGTTGAATTTTCAATTAACAACTGGCTGATTAATTCCGTTGAATACAGCCTGCTATTAACCGCTAATTAGATTAACACGATACCGATGTATCCGGGAAAATTGACTATAAATACTGGGGCAAGCGATTATGACGAGGATATTAGCACTACTTTGTAGAACATAATCGGCCGGTTGCTGCGAAACACGGTCGCCGACATGGGAAATTCCCCAACTCCGTGTGTTCTTGCGGCTGGTTCGTTAATTGACAGTGGTGTAATTTATTTCTGAATTTTTTAATCCCGCAAGATTTACTATGGAGACTAGGTACAGTGAATTCTCGATATATGTCAAAAACGCTGGTCTTGCCAGTCAATACACTTCTCGTCGTCCGAGGCCCCTCACGGGGTATAATTTCGCGACGTTTATGATCCAGGCCTTGGCGACGTATATAGAGAAAACACTGTATATTCTCTTAAAATTCAACCATATTTTTTGAAATCATCTGTAGCCAGCGGACAAAATTGTCTGTGGAATTAACAGTCAGACATGGATATAAAATTCTTCCAGTAATTTTGTTCGGTAAAAATATCGACGATAAAATTAGCGACGGCGATGCAACTGCGGGAATTGTTGGCACGAAGGAACGAAAGGAAAAGGAAGCTGCGGGAATCAGGTCGGAACGCAGGAGTACTGGGTCACAATTTTCTGTTTCTTCGTTTTTTTCTCTTTCCGGGACCTCGGTGCCGTAGGTGGCTCGCTCGAGGGTTCCCATTTTACGAGCTCCTTTAGTTTACGAGTGTTTTACGGCGTGCGAACGGCTGGCACGAGCGACGGGCCCCATAAACGTCAAATCCTGCCACCGTTTACGAGCCAACAAATTTTTAGTAGACCAGCCGACCGCGATATTACGCCGTTTACATAATCGGGCCATTTCATCTGCGCCATTCGACGGCACTCGAGCCTTAGCAGGCTTTCGATTACCCACCGCGCGACGGTTTGTTTCTTGATTAGCGTCCATTAGTTTATCGTGAGGAATATGATGGCCGTATGCTAATGTCCGGACGCTATTTATGAGCCGTTCAATTCCTTGACCACTCTTTTTTCTCATTTTACACGCTCCCGCTCCTTTGAAATGATTGCATTGCTGCAATTCGACTTCAACGATTATTGCAATGCTAAATATCGAGCATATTCGATGGGCTTTATTAAAAGTCTTGTGCATTGCGTCAAGAATTAATTTTCTTACAGTAAATTTTAATAAAAATGTTCTGTATCGTGTTGGGAATTCTCTAAACAACCGTTTAATGGTTTATCTTTACGGGTTTCGCAATTCGGTGCATAATATAAACAGTACACCAAGCAAACACGCTTTTAAAATTTTAATATAAACATCGCGTGTTAATATCGCCTCACGGAAAATAACAGCAATTATTTTTGTAAACGACAGTCAAGGTAATCTGATAAATCTATATATAACAATTTGACCGGTCAATTGTTTGCGCAACAGTTCTTTCATATATCATAAATATCGTGGGTTTTCAAATAAATTTGCCTTGTACTGCGGTGATTGAATGTACCGTGTTATAAGCTCTGTCCATTTTTATTCTGCGTCGAAAGCTGCAAGCTTTTATTTTAGCTACAAAGGATCAAATTTACAATTTATTATATTTTCGAATTTTTGAAGCGGGAACCGAGCTTTTATTTTAGCTATAAAGGATCAAAATTTATGATCTATTACTCTTTGAAAGTGCTCTATATTTTGCCCGGAAAATTGCAAGCTTTTATTTTAGCTGCAAGGGATCGATGTAAAAAGCTTTTTATCTTCTCCCCGCTTTATTCTATTCGAGACAAATATTAGTTCTGTTAATTGCTAGGAAATACTTCTGTTACAGTTTGAAATATTTAGGAATGGTGTGAATATTATTGAGAATTAAATTAAAGAAAGCGTTTAGATACGAAAGATTATATAATTTCTTTATTTTCTATTTGTTGGAATGGTTGATTTAATACGAAACAAAATTAATTATTAGAAAATAATTTTTTTGAGCAACGAGCTCAGGTCTATTGTAGAGTCTCAGTCTGCTGAAAAGGAACACGATCGTTTCCTCAGGCAGTCGCAGAGGCGAGCTACGTAGGAACGAGAGACAAAGAAATCCCAGGGAGGAGCCATTTTGTTAACTAGAGGCCATCATAGCTGCCTGACGTCACTTCCATATCCAGCTATGGCGTCACGTGACGCTCCACCCTGTTTTCAATCACCTTGGCCCCGAACCCACCCAGCTGTCAGACACGCTCCACCCCGTTTTTTCCAGTTCTTCCGGCTATCGCTATCGCCATCTGTCGGCAATAACACCAACTCCTTAGACCTTTAAATGGCTAGTTAGTTTATGTCTTTTCCGATCGGTGTCACCACCAGGCAAGGACCATTTCGCGGCGCGCAGTCTTGAAATATTTCAATACTCCAAAAGGTCACAATACCCGCTGCACCGAACACACAATTCGCTCCCCTTTTCAGACAAATCCTCAATCTGCTATTTTCCAGACGGTTTTATCCAACGGAAGTGACTTTCCGTTAAGAGCCACCGGCGCGTAATTAAATTCCGCTCGAGAGAAAGGGGCAGAAAAACGTTTTCAACGGAAAACAATGGAACACAGACGTTACCGACAATACCGAGGCGTGACGTTTTCCAGGTGGAGAACGGTTCATTACACGGATCGTGTAGCAACGGTCGCTTTTAAGGACTATGGGAGTATGCGATAGTTAAAATCAGTGGTTTGTTTTGTGTTCGGTTGGTTTGGTACCGTTCGATGAGCGTAACAATACCTTTTGCAGTTAATTGTGCACGCATTGTCAAGAAACGTATGCGTGCACTCGAGTCCTGTAATTTCCACAATTGTTGGAATATTTTAATGAAATTTAGCTTAAAATGCTCACAAGTGACAAGAAAACACAACGACCTTTTGCAATTTTAATAATCCTGCACTTCCTCCACCCCATTCATCTTGAAAGCAAGTACCAGTTTAGAACCATAACTTCCATGATTGTTGAAATATTTTAACGAAATTTGTTCTAAAATCTTCCCTTTGCACCCCTTCCATGGTCGACAACTTCAAAGTCCTTCGTGGACTAAAGGCCTCGTTCAGTCGCACAACTTCCGTAATAGATCGAGTATTTGAATGAAATTTTTGAAAAGATGTTCACAAAGAATCAGGCTTGGAATCCCGCTAATAAAAATGTCTGCTTTTCAAATGTTAAAAAGTCCGGTACCTCATAACTGCGCGTTAATGCTTCAACCGCGCTCGGACCTCGCGGTACAGGTGAGAGAAAAAGGCAAAAACCTCGAAGGGGAACGGGAAACGAGCCCGTATGGACGGAAGAAGGGTTCCGGTTTGGTTCCGATGGAAGCGAGGCATGAGCCTGTATCTCGATCGGCAGCTTGGAAGGGCTGAATAAATAAGAGGGAACATACGTTCCGCGGGGACAAGGCTGTTTCAGGAGAACGGCGGGGCGGGGGGAGAAAGAATACGGTAAAGGCGAGTCCGTAAACCGGGAATTGAGTTAAAATCCTGCGAGAGGTAGAATTTATACCACGAACCTGGGATCGCTCGCGTCCGCGAGCGCGCGCGCGCGTTCTCTCGCACGATGCGGGGGTGGCTGAGGAGGGAGAGTACGGAGAGCGCATGGAATCGCTATCGGCGGCCATTCATCAATCCGGGGAATCAATACGCTGGAATTAATGAAAGCGCCGCGCGAACAGCGAGCTAGCGGCCGGAATGTTAATCGCGATCGTCCCGCGTCCGACCCATTCTCGTGTACAGCAAACTCCCAAGGGCCCCACCTCCGCCCGAACCCTTCAACCTGCCACCCAAACCGCCCCCCTTTCGATCCCGTGTACATCCGCCCCCGCACCCTCTTCCCACACGCTGTCTCTTTCCATCCTACAGGACCGACGCCGACCACCGTGCTGCCCACAATACCGTCGCACCCGTGCATTCTATTCCCTCGTTTCGAGGCCGTGCTTTTTCTTTTAGCCACGCCGATTCCGATCGACGTTCCCTTCTCTCGCGCGTCGCTTTCTGCGAAACATTATTTATTTCAATTTCTATGTTGAACAGATAAATACACGGGGACTCGTTTTTATCGGAGTCGCTCTTTTGGAGTTTCACGGAGGTTCACTACACGACAATTATTCCATTTTTTAAAGCCTACGATCCAGGGTTAAGAATTTTTTTCGCATCTCCCAAAAATAGGAGGCAGAAATATTTCTTCGGATTTGAAAGTGTATTTTCACGTTAATATATTCGGGCCACTGGAGATGTTCTCTTAATTTTTTTATAAAAATCGTCCTAGTACTTACAGTAAAGGTGCAAATGAAACAATAGCTGAATCAAATTGCTGCCGGAGAAGAGTGTAAAATTGTTTTGTTTGATTCGAACACTTTCCAACTTCTCGAAGCCATCACTACCTCGACGATGGAGGTTTCACGGCCAATTTCCCATGTGTCGGCCACGAAACAATCAGTACACAGAGAGCCGTACCCTGTCCGAAGTTCTTAGTCATCCAACTTCAAAGTCATCGTGTGACAGTCGGTATGTTAGGACACGATCGACAGATCGACGCCGGAAGAATCGATGCGGTCGATAAGAGACCGACAGGACTCAACGGTCACGTGATGTCCGTTACTTCCGCGAGATTCGAAGTAGTCCTACTAGGCGCAACTTCTCCAACTAATCTATAATTAAATCTCTGCAAAACCTCTCCTCTCCGTTTCCTTTCGAGACCAACGCAATTTGTTCGAGTTTCTGCTTGTTCCTAGAACTGACTTTCGTCAGAAAGACAAAAAGACTCGCGTGCGTTTCTGGTTACGTACTAACGAGGCCCGATGGAAACCCCTTTGGAACGCGGGACGAAAAGAAAAAATTAGTAGGTCGGGGGAGGATGTCGACGAGGCGTTCAGTAGCCATGCTCCGGGCTAATGGACGGGAATTTTTCCAAATTTAACGATCGTTTAGCCCGCCCACACAGAAGGCCCGAGGCGAGTTCGGCGTCTGGGCGATGGCCGTCACCGTGACGAGCACGTGTGTACCTCGCCTTCTGTCACTTTTGTCAGAGTCGAACCAAGCTCGGTTCATTCAGTTCGTCGGGCAAAGATCGGCAAACGGAGCTTTGGCTTCGCTGATCCCCGTGCTGACACGTCTCGCGAAGACTGTTCTCGAAAACTTTGTTCACTTTCGCGCGATCCTCGGGTGAAGATTCACCCATTTTCTGTCTTACATCCTACACGCTCCTGCTATTACTTTATGATTTGCTGCAGAAATATGACATCATGGAAGAAACACAGTTAGTCAGTTTAACGTTAGGTGGTCGGTTAGACACAATTTGTCGTCTCTCTTCTATTACATTTGTGCTTCTTGCATTTACATTAAAAATGAAATCATGAATGAAACATTCGGTGTAAAGTGGTCGGGATGAAGCGTAAGATGGAAATGGCTACAAGAGGATATTTTGTGCGACTGTTTTGAAGAAGTGCATTGGGGTCGAAAGAAACGAATGACATTGTCTGATTTGCCACAGTTTGACTTTTAGTGTCATACGGCAAGGCTATGGTGAAGGGTTAGTGGGATCTCGTTGATTCTTTTGTGTACCAGGTTAAATTGTTCGGAGAATCTTAACGGGTGTTGTATTTCGTGTTCCAGGTGCGGCACAACTTCGTTAGCAGGGTGGACAGAGGAACGGAGCGTGTCTGGAGCGGCTTGGCGCTTTGAACGAAGGTACCACACCGAAGAAGACGTAGAACTCTGATCATCATCTCTTCCCCCCCTCGTGTACAAGTTAAACCCTCCCTCCCCTCAAGCCGGCGGCTTGATAACGTACGGTTCTTTAGTGTTCCAGTTGAATACAGGTTCTTTCTTTCTTGGTGAATCGGAAGTGTGATAACGAGAGAAGAGCGAAAGGAAAAAGATCCTAAATCGCTCCGATCGTATGATACACTAGTGATTCGCAGTGATGGTGGTGTGATAGAAAATATAGTGCGCGTGTCCTAGAGAGAGAGAGAGAGAGTGTGTGTGTGTTTCGATATAAAATCGCTCTGGAAGTGAGTCTATACATAGTATCTGTAAAAAAAATCTACATATAGAAATCGTGTGACAGTGTCCGTAATACGACGAAGCATCAGCCACAGCAGCAAAGGCAGAGGAAACCCTGAAGAAGAAGAAGAAGAAGAGAAAGAGAGTACAAAAGGAAGAAGAGCAAAGGAGTGTGATCCGAGTGTAGGATTGAAGAGGAATATTATACTGGATCAAGAACAAACCACGGAGAGCGCCCAACAAGACCGAGGTGGCACTAGCAGGTGGGACCGGTGGGACAGTAGCATGAGTTCGTACTTCGCGAATTCATACATCCCGGACCTGCGTAATGGCGGGGTGGAACACCCGCATCAGCATCAGCAGCACTACGGTGCGGCCGTCCAGGTGCCCCAGCAGACGCAGTCGGTGCAGCAGCAGTCTCAGCAAGCCGGGGACCCTTGCGACCCTAGCCTGCTCAGGCAGGCGGTGCCAGGCCACCATTATGGAGCCGCTGGTAGCCAACAGGACATGCCATACCCGAGGTTTCCGCCGTACAACCGGATGGACATGCGGAACGCGACCTACTACCAGCACCAGCAGGAGCACGGCAGCATCGACGGCATGGGCGCCTACAGGTCGACCTCGCCGAGCCCCGGCATGGGACACATGGGACACACGCCGACCCCGAACGGACATCCGTCCACGCCCATCGTCTACGCGAGCTGCAAGCTTCAGGCGTCCGCGGTCGATCACCAGGGTAGCGTGCTCGACGGACCGGACAGTCCGCCGCTCGTCGAGCCACAGATGCACCATCAGATGCACTCGCAGCATCCTCACATGCAGCCCCAACAGACCCAACACCCCCAGCAACAGCCCCAGCATCAGCACCTACAGGCGCAACAACAGCACATGATGTATCAACAGCAACAACCCGCGCCAGCGGCTACCCAACAGTCACAGGCCGGCATGCATCCCCAGCAACAGCAACCAGCACCGCAGCATCAAGGGGTTGTTACGTCGCCACTCAGCCAGCAACAGCAGGGCGCTCCTCAGGGCGCTGCCAGTGCGAACCTGCCCAGCCCGCTTTACCCGTGGATGAGAAGTCAATTTGGTAAGTTACTAGTTTTTGACCTTGTGATTGATGGACTATAAAGATTCGCCGTTTTACTCTTAACGTGAAGACTGCGAAGTCGGTGACTACATTGAGGTTGTTCTTTCAATGGTTTGCTACCATCGCAGTTACCTTCGTCCAGGATTTAAATTAGGGATGCTATGAACTCCTAGCTGTCTTAATTTTAGCATACCCTGCGCTGTGAGCAAACCCTCATAAGCCTCCAATATTTCTATAAAATGGCTGCGACTGGTCCTTGCTACCACCTTCCCTGAAGACTATCATACTTCTAGAAGCCTGTCTCATTGGACCAGTTGGTTCAATGTTCCGCAACTTACCATTGTAGTTGGGTTAATCTTGAAATCGATGGCTCCTGGTGTTTTCAAGAGGTTCAATTGTAGTATACTTCATTCCAAGGTCAAATTTTCGAATCTCCCATGTATGAGGTTAGCTACAAATTGTCACCTCGACAGACACAATTCCATTTACATGAATTTGCAGCGAAACCGGTTCTACCTTCCCACGGACGCTAATTAGATTCATTAGAGTACCATACGAGACCCAAAGTCTCTTACCTCGTTTAATGCAACCAACAACACTTAATCGATGCTAATCAGGTTATCAAAATACATTGAGTCATACATTTGCTCGAGTGTATAAATCGAGGGTAAAAATTCTTACATGACAAGTACAGAGTTACTTCTGTCGCCTTTTCATTTAACATTCCCTCGTGATGCATTTGTATTTTAGAGCACTTGCATATTCTAGAGTCAGGGATGATGGTCCACGTTTTTCAACAATATCAGTGAATTGGAAATTGAATCTGTATCCACAATAAAAATATTTGCAAATCAAACACAATTAAAATTATAACATCAAAATAAGGGAATCATAGATTTTTTGCAAATCGAAAGAAACATATTTTACAACTTTGGATTTTCTGAATGTTTTTTAATGAATGTTGAGTAGGGTACTATGAAGTGCTGAAAATTTGTCATCTCAGTCACCGGGCCATCTTATGCGGAAACATTAGTATAAAATTTTTCAGTGAGCAAATCTGCACTGTACTCGCACAAACTAGCATACACAGAGAAAGTCGTATCGGAAACAGACGAATTTTCTACAGCATCGGATCTTAAATATTCAAGTGACTTCCCCATTTTTGTCAGTTATCTCGAACGACCTTTTCCACGAGGAAGACATCAATCGCTTGGGAGAAAAAAAAATAAAACGCGGTCGGGTAGTACAAGGGAGAAGAAACGGAATTTGGTATTCGCGAGCGTGGATACGTACCTCGGTGTACACGTGACGCGGTTCTCGAAAATAGGCTCAAGGCTTCCGCCGCGTGACCAGAAGGTTTCGTAGAAAGCAAGGTTTTCTAGAGAGGCTACGCCAGGTAGCCGGCCGCTTTCAGATTTATGCAACAGTAGGTAAAACTAGACCACATTTGTACGGGTCCGCGAGCCAAGATTGGCATAATGTCTCCAGTTTCTAGGTATACCGACGTCCGGAGTTATTTATTGCGCTGACCTTTTAGCCCGGTAGTTTCACCACACGTACACCATGCCAGCCCCCCATAAAAGTTCCCTCGACTCCGGCTGAGTTGGCTCCACGGCTTGGCAGAGCCAGAGAGACTCATCCACTTTTATTCCCATGATGGCTGCTTGTTTCCATTCGACGGTGCGTTTCGTCCTGGTGTCGCCGAAAATTGAAAAACACCGACCAAAATCCCTCTTCATACGTCTTTGAGCGTGCTGGGTTCAACCAGCTTCCTACTCTTCATTTTATAATGTGCAAACATTGGAAGGATCCAATGCGCTTTGGTACGTTCGTCGCCATCTTTGAGCCCAATGGGTTCAGCTAGCTCTCCACTGCTCGTTTTCGAGGATGCAAAAATTAAGAAAAATATATAGCATAATATATTTTCTCAAACGAGAGGGTTTACAGAACCCAAAATGGTGAAGGGTACAGTCGCAAAGCTGTCATAGCTCCAGCTCTGCAGTTTCGGCTCCGTTGACTAAATTGCCCTGATTTTATGGGTCGTCCCGAGATCCTTGTTCAGTAGTTGCGTCAAAGGGTCCAGTTCATCTCAGGTAGATCGAAAATCCTTTCGATCGCAACAGTCAGTGCGTGACACCTGCTCGAAGCGCAAAGGGAAGCCGGAAAAGGTTCGCCGGAAATTTTCCCGGTCGCTGCGAAGAATCGCAGGGGTAATTCTGGTGTAACGAGTTGGAAATTTATGACGGCAATAACGAAGTGATAATGGCCGGCACCCTTCACTCGGGTTAGGTAAGAGAGGACAGGTTTCAGCGCCCTGCTGCGTTTGCTCTTATTTCCTCCTCGTTCTCGAAATCCTGGGAAATGCAAGGTCGAAGCTCGTTCCTTTGCCTTCAGTTGTTCCGGTGACTTCGAGCCGGTTAGGCTCGACTTTCGAAATCGTTCCTTGTCGCGAAATGTGCATCCACATCCCTAAGTTCGTGTGTCAACGAAAATTTACCCGTCCAACGTAAGTGAAAATATTTTCTTTTCCCCGTAGATGTTTGAGAATGAAGCAAAGGGATATTTTATATTTTATATTTATTTCATATCGTGTAATTGTTTATCGAATAAGTTTGTTGGGAACCATCTCTCGGTTCAGCTCGGAAGCTGTAGAAGCCTCTCGTTTCGCCGATAAAAGGCCCGTGTGCGTACTTTGCTGCCAGTCAAAGGAAGGAAGAGGATCGAGTGCATGAATCCGCTCACAGATGTCGGCACGATGACGTCTTTTCTCGGTTCATCGAACAATGCGTGCCCCCGTGGCCCTGGAACAAGCGTATCGATCCTCCTCTGCTCGGTAATCCTCCGTGTCAAAGACATGAACCCAGAAAATTAATTTACATTGCCACTTTCCATCATCCTGGCTCCTCAGAAAATTTCCAATCGTTCGATAGTATAAAACTTGTTGAAACAATTCCTCACCCTCTGTAGTTTTAGCACAAACATTTCTAGGCTTTGTACCTGTCCATAAAAACATTCTAAAAATCAATTTATATTTACGTTTTACATCATTCTTGCACCCCAAACCATTTCATAGACATTCGGCGCAAACAAACTTGTTGAGATAACTTCTCATCCCCTATAATTTACGTACAAGTCCTTCTATGCTTTGTAATAGTTCGTAACAAAGACACAAACTCAAAAAATCAATTTATATTTCTGTTCATTACATCATTCTTGCACCCCAAACAATTTTATAGACATTCGGTACAAGAAAATTTGTTGAGACAATTTCTCACCCTTTGTAATTTATGAACAGATACTTGTTTTCCCAAACACATAAATTTACAAAATCAATGTACATTTTCTCTTTTCATTATTCTTGGACCCCAAAGAATTTTCTACACGTTCAATGCAAGAAAATTTGTTGAGACAGTTTCTCACCCATTGTAATTTATGAACAGATGCTTGTTTTCCCAAAGACATAAATTTACAAAATCAATGTACATTTTCTCTTTTCATTATTCTTGGACCCCAAAGAATTTTCTACACGTTCAATGCAAGAAAATTTGTTGAGACAATTTCTCACCCTTTGTAATTTATGAACAGATGCTGTTTTCCCAAACACATAAATTTACAAAATCAATGTACATTTTCTCTTTTCATTATTCTTGGACCCGAAGAATTTTCTACACGTTCAATGCAAGAAAATTTGTTGAGAGACAGTTTCTCACCCATTGTAATTTATGAACAGATGCTTGTTTTCCCAAACACATAAATTTACAAAATCAATGTACATTTTCTCTTTTCATTATTCTTGGACCCCAAAGAATTTTCTACACGTTCAATGCAAGAAAATTTGTTGAGACAATTTCTCACCCTTTGTAATTTATGAACAGATGCTGTTTTCCCAAACACATAAATTTACAAAATCAATGTACATTTTCTCTTTTCATTATTCTTGGACCCCGAAGAATTTTCTACACGTTCAATGCAAGAAAATTTGTTGAGACAGTTTCTCACCCCTTGTATGAACAGAGATCCTTGTCTGTCGTACAATCATCCATACCAAAAACATAAATCTATAAAATCAATGTACATTTTCTCTTTTCATTAATCTTGGACCCCGAAGAATTTTCTACACGTTCAATGCAAGAAAATTTGATGAGACAGCTTCTCACCCCTTGTAATTCACGTATCGATCCTCTTCTACTTCGCAATCTCCTGTGCCAGATACTGTGCGTAAACCTACAAAATTAATTTCTCTGTTTCTTTTCTTTCCCCATTGTTCTTTACCCAATTCTCGAACCTCAAACAAATTGTACTTTCCCACACGAAGAGCCTCGACGTAATGTCCCTTCACAATCTGTAGCTTGTTCTTTCTACGAACAGCTAGAGAATGGTCTCAGGTCACAGAATGTTTCCTCCATCGATGTTCAGGCGATTTTCGTATCGGTTGTCCAGATCCGCCACGGTTCTCAGTTTCATCGTCATCTATTAGTTCGCACTCGATCCCATTACCCTTACCGGGCTACCAATCACGCCGAAGTTCATATCAATTTATCTGGCCATCCATTTCAGGCGGTGGCCGCCCGTT
Source organism: Halictus rubicundus (assembly GCF_050948215.1). Taxonomy (NCBI): domain Eukaryota; kingdom Metazoa; phylum Arthropoda; class Insecta; order Hymenoptera; family Halictidae; genus Halictus; species Halictus rubicundus. The sequence continues at coordinate 5,772,545 of NC_135152.1, forward strand.
TCTTTTCCGACGTTGCAAAACACCAGCCGAGTGAAGCGCCCGCGTGCCCGCGCGCGAGCGAGCGAGCGAACGCTATAAGCAGGCCACCCCATGAATAATGCATGGCTCAATTTTATAGATGCAGGTGCTCCCGGGGCATTTGCCCGGCGAAACCGCCGAGATTCCCTGGCACCTTTTGCGGGACATTCGCGTTACACCGGTTAGGAAATTCCGGCATAGTTCGCCGGGCCCGCGACACACACACACACACACACACACATACACCGCGGCAAAGCGGCATTTCGAGTGCGCATCGGTCGCAGTTTACTGCCGAACGTCACGAAAACCTATTCGCGAACGTGTACGGCTTCTAATGTCGAGGTGTCTAACGATGTTTCGCCGATCTGCCATTTGCGGACGGGATGGGGTCGTTAAATGGCCACCTGTCGGGAGCTGGGACGTCAATCATGAGTTTTATGGGTTCCATGGTGGTTCGGAATGCAATCGATGTAATAATGTGTTTATTTATGATGGAGGGACCTTTTTGGGCTTATTTGGTAAATGTTTGCCAGAGTTAAGTAATTAGATCACGCTGAATTCTAAGAGGAATTAGTTTAATGTTTTTTTGTGGGAATTAGTCAGGAAAGTAATTGCATCAATTATTTTGTGAACCAGTGGACACAAAGGGAATTAATTTAAGAATTTTGCCAGGCATTAGACATAAAACAAATTGGTTTAAATATTTCGTCAGGATTCAGAATTTCCTGTAATTAGGATTCGTACTTTGTGTATAACAAATATTTCCACGTTAATTCGTAGAATAAGAACGTTCTACATCAATCACTGAGCTTTCATGTCACACTGGTATCAACGAATATCGTAAACCTTTAAATTATTGTACAGTATTTTTATCACCCTGTGCAATCCTAGAAAAGGTATTATAGAACGTTCAAAATAAATTTTAGAAACGAATGCATACAATAACAGCCAGATTTCTGTTGAGATCGATCAAGCTCGGCTTATGTTGATATAATTCCTCGTTGCAATGAGAAGCTCTACAGACAGTTAGTATAAATCAGGGCGAGTAATCAAAACCATACTGACAGAATTCAATGTAAATCGAGATGTGCCATCTTCGGCCAGCAATACACGCGGTACTCCCGCATATCCGCGCATGCAAAATTCACTTATTTCCATTGAACACAATCAGTTTCACTACGGGCCGAGATTAATGTTTCCGGATACGGATCATGTCCCCGTGGAAAATAATTCAGCAGCCATAGGCAAGAGCGCAGCTCGATCCGACCACGCGGATGTACCTCCACTGGATTTTCAATTTAATTGTAGCCTGTCATTGATATCTCTTGTACACGATGCGTCCGTCTGCATCGCTGCTTAACATAATCTTTTTTTCCACCGATCCGACAAGCAGATAACGATAAAAAGTATCACGGAAAAGCGAGGGCAGCCGGTCTACGAGCCAATTAGTTTGACAGAGAACCAACGTAAAAATTATATCTGCTGTTCGAGCGCCGTTCGACCATTGGCAATTACAAAGTAGAATTACAGGGGAGGTGGGAGTGCTATCTGTGTTGCGTTATGCTTATTATCACGGGGAGAAGATGCAATATTTTTGCGAGTCGGGACGCGTGAAACGCCACCGCGAAAGTAAACCACGATGAGGTTGTAATTCTGCTGCGCCGACACCGTGACGCGGTTCTGGAATTCCAGCTGATCCTGGGGGAAAAAATTGACGCGTGGAATCGGTCTTGATTCCTCGAATCGGCCAGACAAAATTCCTTTCGAGACCCTCGGTCCCGAAGAATCGCCGAAATCCTCGCCGGAAATCGTAAGGAAGTCCTCTCCTCAAAAGTGCAATTCTCTGGGTCTGTTTAACACAGAAATTTATATAATTTATTTCTCGGATAGTGGACCTTCTTGGCAACTGGACAGTGCTCGAAACTACGCCTCAAAACCATTTACAACTTCATTTATCAATTTATTTTGTATACTCTTCGATGTACACGCGTTGGTCTTGCTATTGCACTTAATGGAAAATTAAATTACGAGATAACTAGTACATAACTTAATAATTTACCTTTTGAAGATCGTTAGAACTTCGTTTGTCGGAATCTGTCGAGGAACATGGTTGCTTGAGTTCAGCTGAAGAATATTAACATTCAACAACGCTTTCGACAGAAACGTTCACTTGTTTATTAGAAAGTCAGTGTATCTGTACGTAATTACTCGGCTGCAGCTTTATGCAATTTGTAATTTTTGCAAACGAATTCTAAGAAAGTGGAATCAAATGAAATCTTATTTTCAGTGTTACTAGCCATTCTGAAACTGAAATAAATAAAGAGTGTTCTAAATTCCGTCGAATTTCATATTCTAGTATTTTTTCAACATTTTCAGAAGACGTAAACGCATAGAGATCCGCAGTCTACTAATTATATTCTAATTCTAATTCTATGGAAACCTAGTTCGGATAGTAGAGGTTCAGCACTAATTTCTCCATATAAACTTCTTCGTTTCAGTTTTTAAAGCAATTATAAACGGAGTAGTATCAAATCGAACACATCCAGCAGGAGTAAATTAAAAAATATACAGGAAAAAGTTGCAATTTTTGCGTTAATTATGGCAAAATTCGGTAGTATGGCAATGATCCTGTGCATGATCATCTCCAGAGTAGCTTTGGGCTTCGATCCGCAATCTGAGGCAGTAGGAAGAGCAGAGCCTATCGGGACAGGCGATGGTTTTAATGCGCAAGATAATTGCGATCCTCTTGCGCGAAAAGATTTATGATATCGCGTCGTTCTCATTCTCTCTCTCTCTCTCTCTCTCTCTCTCTCTCTCTCTCTGGGTCCTCTCGGCCGGTAAATAAGCATGCGCCGGTGCAGCCGGTGCATAGGTGTGAGGCTTCCGTTATCGCGCGTGCACGTGTACGTTTTCTTATGTAATCCCCGGCGCACCGACGCGAGGAACAAGTGTGCGCACCGCTCTGCGAACCGGCGCGGCGAAAGAGTGCATTACCACTGAATTAATCGCGCGAATATCTACGTAAATGGCCAATAACCCGTGCACCTAATGAGGAATTAAAAGTGGCCCCTTCTCTCTCTCTCTCTCTCTCTCTCTCTCTTTACCTTGCGCCGCTCCGACCACTTTACTTTTCTTTTCTTTGGCTTGATTCTCTTTTTCTGTTCTCTTTTAACTGTACCTCGATTAATTGGGCGAACGGATTTATGGACTGGACACCATAAGCTGGATGAACGAACTTCGCGTGGATCCTGGACCACGTGGGCGTGTTTGTTTGTCCTGGAGCACTCGTATTTTATGTTCTTCCGGGTTTTCGAATTTCGGGGTTGGTCTTGAGTGGTTGCTGGAGATGTTAGAGTATTTATTGTTCCCTAGTTTTGCTTAATTGCGCTATTATGCACTCTGGATTGAAGATTGAGGAACGGCCATTTTGTGTGTCGAGAGGCGAAAGAAAAATATTTTAAATATCGACGTACCCACCTGTCATTCGATTTAGACTCGTAAAGAAATAATGAATGTTTGTAAAACTTATGAAAGTTAGGAAATGTATATTTTATTCCTGCTTGAAAAAATATTTTCATTTTCAACGTCCTCTTTTAACCATTTCTTTATCAGGCTCGTTCTTCCTAGAGTTTCATCAAGATTCTAAAATAGTGATCATTTTGACGGAATCTTTTCGATGGAATATTTCATAGTGGTGGAAGGTACAACTAGATCCTAATTGTTGCGAAATTCCTTGTGCATATATTCTGGAATGCAACCAAGATATCGCAGCGATGGCGTTCTGAAAGAAAATTCCTTCGCGCCATGTGGCAGGCGAACGATTTGAACCTGTGTGCGCGAGTTGGCGCGGATTAGGGTGCGGTTATGCTGGATGCAACATGAACATACCTGTCCTACAATTATACTTTAGTACAATTACGTATCATATTACTAATTACCGTTTAGTAGTATACGATATTTCCTCAACTACAATCGTGTTGGTATTGATTGTAGCAGTTGTGCAACTTGTTCACAATTTCATAAAAGATAAACATATGTGCCATCCAATGAGCAGAGCAACAAAATAGAATTTTATTTAATGAAAATTATTATCGTAGATATTTATTGGACTCTGTTCGAAATCTTCGACACGACTCGATGCTGTAGTCCCAGGAGATAAAACCCCATTGGAATAAGCAAGACGATCATGCATAGCGGTTTTAAATGACATTGCTAAAACTAACTGGCACGCGTTGTCTTCTAAAAATAACAATATTATTACCGTACACGCTTGAATCAAAAAATGTATTCGCCCATTTTTCACGGGAAAGATTTTTCCAATTTTAATAACTTTAGAACAAAATATTGTACATGAAACCGGTCATTTGAGGTTTAGTGTTGAAAATCGTCCGGAGCATAACCGCGCCCTTAAGTCCGAGAATTCCATCTCGAAATCCGTTCGGTCCTGGACTAGACTTCACGAGATTGGTGTCCGTAACGATGGCGGCCTCGTGAGATATTCAAAAAGAGGATGGAGGTCCCAGAGGTCCAGGAAAGGAGGAGCGTCGAGGAAACGACGTGGGAGCGAACGAGAGCAAACGGTAGAGAGAGCGAGAGAGAGAGAGAGAGAGATTGGGGTAGCGTGGGAGGGGAGAGAGAAGGAAGGGTGGAAAGAGAGGAGAAAAGAGAGGAAGTCGTGTGGCCGTGGTAGGCGGAGGGCGTAGGGACGGATGACGATGATGGATGGGTCCACGGAAATCCTATGTCCGTTTGCTTTTTGGGCCGCCGCCATCAACTCCTCGGACAACCATGGACGATACGGGCGGCGGCTATGGGATGTGGGTCTCTCTCCGACTAGCCCAGTATAAATTAAACCCCTGAAATTGGGGGAAACTCGGGTGAAAGCGAGAACACTCCCGGGACTTCGTTACGTGAACAGATTAGGCATTTCCGAAACCACAAAAAAAAGCAGGGATCGCTGGGAAAGCTCGAAACATAGGAAGATCATGGGAACGATCTTGGTCCTGGTCCGAGACGTTCCAACTTCGAGACGCGGTAACCCGAAAAGTCCCATGAAATTCAATCTCTATGCATTTTTAATCTCTTCTCTGGAATTTTTAGAATGTTCACTATTATACAGCCTGTTTTTATAGGCTTCGTTAGCACTTCTCCGTTAGAACTGCCTCGTACGTGTTCGGATAAAAATGGCGCAGGTTCGGTTCACTGTACTTGAGAAAGTCGTAATCCGAACTGCAGAAGGATCTTGTAGCATCCGAAGATTGAAACATCCGAATCGTCAGTTGCCCAAGAAGTCGGTAAAACTTAGTCCAAGGTGAATTCACACTGCCGCCTCTTCATCACCGTCAAACGCAGCGATAGCGCGTCGAGCGTACGCCGGGGCCATAATTTAAGGCGCTCACGTTGTCCCCCAGTTTAATCAGCAATTGCAGGAGGGTTCTCCGAAAGGGGAGGCACAGGTGTAAATGAAAAGGGAGGACCGCGGACAAAGTAGGACATCGGATAAGCCGAGTGATATCCCCGGTACAAATGCGTACGTCGCGCGGGGCCATTCTCACCGCTCATTATCTCGCCGAGTTTCTAGCGGTCCTCTCAGACTCTCAGCCTCCTTGTCCGGCTGTCTGCTTCGTCTGGAGTTCCCGGCAAAAAAAAAAGAAAAAGAAACGCACACACACACACACTCACACGGGCCGGGAACGAGAGGAAAGAAGGGACCTTCTATCAGATACTCTGGCTGTTCGCCTCCGTTGGGGGCTTCTCTCTATGACTGTCTTGACGTTCTTCTTGCCCTCTCTCCCCCCCTTGCGTCTCTCGGCGGCGACTTCTGTTGAATTCCTTTTTCCGTCGTCCTCCACACTTCGGCCCAGGTGGCTGTTCCACGCTTAGGACACATCCACTTGGCCGTCCCGTCGTCGTCTGCGCAAACTATACGGTTCCACGGCGACGAGAATAATCGCGGCCAGCTGCTACGCTCTCTACGCGAACCGAACGAAAGACGAGGTTCCGATCGGTTCAACGACTCGGTTTCCTCGCATTCTTCCGTGTGTCTAACCGTGGCTGACGATGACTCGTCGCTTCTGCCGATCATTGATGGCGATTTAATTCGAGGAACTAGTCTGGAGGAAGCTGAACGGCCACGCGGATTCTTCCGACGCTCTCTTTGAACGCTAATGTCTCTGGCTGTTGCGGAAATGGGTTTTGGAATGTCTGTCCTGGAGGCATCGGTGAAGGTACACGATCGGTTCGGCTCTCCCCCATTGTGGGAGCTGAGTCTAGTTTGATCCACAGTATCAGAATAATTATTCGACTCTTCGTGGTTGACTTAACCCCGTAAGACTCGCGATGGGGATTTCTAACAGAATCTAATAAATCTATTTTAACACCAGGTTTACGGGACCCGTCAAAATGACGGGTTCTAATATTTTTAATTTACGATTATTGAGATTGTGAAGATCCAGCTGCGTGGAATTACTCGACAAACTTATTTCCTTAGGTATATATTATTTAAAAAATGGCTGGAAACTTGGATAGACACATTCTTCTTATTTTTATAAAGTAATGTAAAATACTCACTTGTAATGCTCCGTAAACCTAGTGTTAATTCCCTTTGAGGCGAAATAAAATTCTATTTTGTTGCTGTCGATATAACTGGCATAAATACAGAGCCACACAATAAAAATTCCGGATAATGAAAATCCCATCAACTCTGGATCCAAAAAATCCGGAGACGTCTCTTGCCACGTCCCCGAAAAAGTAATCAACCCGCGGTCCATATTTCCTCCGAGGCATTCCTCAGCTAAACGGATTACCCTAATCCACCGGTCGGGCAATTTTTTCCGATCAAAGATTCAGGAAGTCTCCCCCAGCATGCGAGAGCGCGACCCTCTCTTCGCGGGTCCGCATAAACAACCGCCGAAATTCCTGAACGAAGGCTATCTCGTCCGCTTGGTCCGACTTCGTTCTTCTGGTAAAAACGAGGGCTGTCCCCGCCGAGAGGAAAGTTCACCGAAAGGCAAACGTGACGCGAGTCAGTCAGCCTAGGACGGAAGCAGAAAAAGCGAGACGGATAGCCTACTCGAAAATATATGGCGGTTTGGATGGGGAACTGGAGGAAGTTTCGATCACGTGTTCGGGATTAAAGGGATGCCAACGGAGATGGCTCGAGGTGGTTGGCATTCTGCGTCCTGTGTAGTCTTCTGGTTCGACAGGTGTTGGAGTGATCGGCGATTATGTTAGCAGCTTTTCGCAATTTTAATCGAAGCTGTTTTGACTCGAGAATCAACACATATTTTTGACCTGGAATATCTCCATTGTTCGTGATTTACAACACCGAAATTTTTGGCAGGTTCTTAGATGCAAGCATAGTAGTGTAAAAATTGTTTTAAATAATAGTATGGCAATTTTTAGTGGCGCTTCGGACTAGGTATTCTAGGACCAATAGTTGACTATGTTTACCGTAACGTATTTTTGCTTCATTTTATGAGAATGGAAGTCAGGCGAAGGAGGAGAAGTGTGTCTTTCCTGTTTTGGAAATGTGTGAATTTGTAAATTTTTAAATATTAATAGGTCGGGATGGAGTCCTAGCGTCCTTGACATATAAGAGATTCGAGGCTTTCACACCCTGTAAGTGTTCATACAGTTTCCATTCATATTTTTCAAACGGTTTGTAATCATTCATCAGCAAGCATTCTTCATCAGGCGTGGGAAGACCCATATCTACTGTGGTATAGTACTACGAAAACATGCTGTATTGTAGTACACAGAGTGTTCAATCCCTGATGAAGCTATTTAGCAATGTTCGCGAAACAATGGGAAAATAATTCTAAAAAGACAAGGCCTACACCTGGAAGACTCAGAACTGAGTCCTTGACGTATGTTGTCAAGGCCATCTTATTGAGCAACCTCTTCAAGGTTTTAACTGTCATTTATTATACCTTAACAAGTTTTTAACAAATGGGGATATTGCTGTTTGCTTAACCATATTGATTTCTCGTTTAAACAACGAATTTATTTAAAAAGTGCGACAAAGCAGTCAGAGTGGAGACGTGACTCTCAACTGCATAATTACTAGACTGTAGATTAACAAAAATTAAACGGGACGCTGTGTAAAACAGCAGAAAGATTATTACACTACTAAAAATTATTATATCTTTATTCAAAATATTTGTTACGTTATCAAAATTTGTGTTTTCTAAATTACTGAACATTTTATAGTATTGTATGCAATTCGGCCAGTTTCGTATGAATAAAATGAGCAAAATTGTATAAAATGGAACAATTGTAGGTTGGAAGAAAAATTTGGTTTTGGAATTAAAATAGCTTCGGGTGCAAATCAACGCACAACGGAATGTTTATTTCTCGCGAAGCTCCGCGTTCTAATAATTACGGAATAATCGTGCCTTTGTTGGTGACCGTTGAGCAGCGATGGCAGCCCAGCAGACCCATCGGAAACACCTGAATCCTCGAAATATCCATCGCAGACGTTCTCCGGGGCGGTTCACCGGATTCCTCGCGATTAATCTGAACCTCTGTCAGCAGCATCGGCCGGTCATATAATCCGACGGGTCTGTGTGGCCCCGGAGGAGGTTGAGAGGCTGAAGAGGATGAGAAAGGAAGACGGAGGAGGATGCAGAGAGGGTAGAGACCGATAAAATTAATGGGATATCTAGGGTATCTAATCGAAGAGCGTTTCAAGGCCTGGCCTTAAGGTGCCCACGTAAAGCTTAGCTTAATTGGGCAGCGAGTGGTGGCCGCGCCTTATTAGCGGGTTACAACATCCGGCTGGCTAGCTAGCCAGCTAGCTAGTTCGTCTGAAAAGAGTCCTGCGCGCGTGTATCCTGCGGCAGCTCTGAAAGGAGACCAAGCTCGGCTCTCGAGGAGAAGCGGAGAAGCGGAGCAACTAGCCTATAATAAGCCAGTACGGTTGTGTACGTTCTGTTCTGTTCTGTTCTGTTCCGTTCCGTTCCGTTCCGTTCCGTTCCTTCATGCTGCGCCAGTGAAGGCAGACCCATAAATCTCTCGGGCATACTCCAGGGGACATTTGATCCTTGCGTAACCCAACGCCGTTAATTTATTGCCCCGCGTTTAAAGTCACCTCCGTCCGCGAGAGAGCAACGCCGCCATCAGAACACGCCGGTTCAGCAGAAACCGAGAGGGTACCTACGGGCCCAGGTTTTCTTGTTATCGACCTATTTAACACCCTAACTCATCCCCGCAGTCGTAGATAATAAGGGTTCAGCTTTCACTATCGTAACATGCTCGGAAATTGGTACACTCTTCGATGGGTCAGCTTTAGGTGACTTAGGAGATTTTTGTTTCACGTAGAGGTTGGTATTTACGTGAATTAGGATATCTATGGAAAATAGAATTTTCCTATCTGAATTGCGACAAACTGCAGTGAAATGGAAATTTTATTTTCTTTCTTAATATGTTTAACCCTTATTTTAACTCCAAGACGGAACATTTCTTCCAACCTAGAATATTTCTCTTCTATATATTTTTTTATGCATACGAAAATGGTGGAAATAAAAAAATTTAGTAATGTAAAAAATATTTTGAATAATGATATAGCAATTTTTAGTGACACCTTATAGTCGCCATTCGAGTGCTGAGTGTTAATAGGTTGAACATAATGTAACAGTATTTTTAAATTCTGAAAATGTGTTTACTGTTTCACATGTGATATATTTCTGTCGCGTTTAAAACCAGTAGTTTAATTATCGTGCTTTGAGAAGATTGCAATCGGAGCAGAGAAGGATGGTTTAAAGTAAAATTGGTCGCATTAATATAGCGGCGTCTGAGATTGCGATTCTGTGCTAAAGTGCTAGTTTAATGCTAGTTAACGAGTACCACGCCAATGACCATAAAAGTTACACAAAATCAAAACGAGTTATCCAATAATACCAGAGTCGGAAAAAACAAAGTTTATCATAACAATAATTTCGGTAAAATTCTCGTACCTCGTAGACTTTAATAAAATTTGGTTTACGTAATAGATTGAACTAAAAATTGATTTTTAAGTTTAGTAAAAAAAAATTGTTACACATGACCGACGTGGCGCTCGGACCTTTTTTCGATGAGAAACACAAAGAATATTGAAAATTGTGAGCGATCCTAATTTTTTGGCCAGGGGCTGTAAATCCTGGTCGACTCGTTGAGCTCACCGGACCGCGCGAGCCTAATAACGGGGCTCGCCAGCGGTACCAGCTCCACCTAATCACCACCGGCAACGTTGTCCCAGCTGTCCCAGTGTTCCACTCGCTCCGATCAACGTGGAAAAAGAAAATCTCACACCCTCGTCCCTAGCACGGCGCGCCCGTGTTTCCCACGACGTGCTCGCACGATGAAAACGCCATGAAATTCTTCGTGCCGGTAAGGCTGTGCACCGTGGTGATTAATTTGCCGGAGATCACGCGCGCGGATAACGCTTTCGCACCGTCTCAAGGACTCTCTCGTTGCGAGCCTAGGATCGAAACTAATATTGTTACCTCGGCGCCTACCTTACCGAAAAAATAGACCCAGTAATTCATTGCCGAGTCGAGCGAACTTTGCTCGAAACGCTCGACAGCTCGAGGTATACTTATGCTCGCTGATAAGTCCGTTTTCCGATTGCTTGGCGTGCATCCCTGAAACTTCTCGCCCATTCTGCAATTGATTAGCACCTAAGCTGCTTCAGCTGAGAAAAACCTAAAGAATAATTATAAAATAAGTTGCTAGATTGTGTTACCGAAACTTAACTATCTGTCCACAATTAAAAATAGATTTTTTCAATCCATTTCTGACGTTGCTGCATCAGTTCCAAGACACAGAAGTCAAAGAGACATTTTTATCTTTAATAACCTTAATAAATTGGGGACCAGATTGGTGCTATTTTTAAATTCTTTTATTCTCTGTCTTGTTTTTATGATAAATGGTACCCATTAATTTTTGTCGTATGCATAAAATGCAAGAACCACTTACTGCAACCACGATTTAAACAGAAGCCTAACACCTCTAGGAACATTCCTGCCGGAAGAGAAATGATTAAATATCGTAGAATTCATTACCGTATCTTTCTCCGTAAGTGTCAGAGTAAGTACACAATCTGCTAATAGCCCATTTCCGCGGACATGCCAATTACATTCGCAACAAGCTCGTCCACCTAAATCGAACTGTTCAGTGTCTAATCCGTTCTCCGTCAATGCGGTCGATCGGTAGCGTTGTACATTCAACCGGAGAGGATATTGCCAATATCGGCAAGCCAGTTATTAGGGTAATAGTCGTTCGCAACGAAGTTATGCTTTCTTAGCGCCCAAGGTGTCCGCTCGTCGTTTTATCAGGCGGATTCCGTGTCAGGAAAATTGATCGAGCCCGTTTGATCCGCGGAATTTGGAGCGGTTTCGTAGTTGCGACCGTGTTCCCGTCGAGGCGGCCTAACGAGCTTATGCTCTAAAACCGGCGTATTCTTCCGATATTATCTCCGTTCTCCGTAGGACAAACGAAGTTTAATAGGAAGCGGTCCGAGTACCGGGAATCAGTCAACGACCGCTTTTAACTTGGCGGTGGCATGATACGTGTTTGTTGCTTTGCCACTTTGACCACAGTTGACTTGGGCCAATTACTTGGACTGTCCACCGTTCTTCTATCCCGGGTAACACGGGTACACGTAAATCCTTCGTTTGCCGGTCCCTGGCAATTAGGTAATAAGCCTGTTATCGATAAAGAGGCGTGAACTAATCGGCGCGCGGGCCTGGTTCTCGAGCGTGACTCCCGGCCATTTCATTATTCCTTGAACGCTTTGATGATCTTCTGGGTTAGAATGTAGACCATCGGCCAGAGAAGCCACCTTCATTAACCGTCTGACGAATGAACATTAATAAGTCGCCCAGACGACGACGACGACGACGACGAAGACGACACTGCAACAGCAGCAGCCATCGCCATCAGCCGCGCGCGAGAGAGAGACTCTCGGTCAGGCCTCTTTGATGAAACTTTGCGGGTGTCTATGTTTATCCCGAGGGTCCTTTGATTGGCTGACTAGAACTCCAACTTCGCGGGAAACCTGGCCCGGACCTATTTCGGGCCGGATTGATCGCGGCCTGTTACTCAAATTGACGCGCACTTAGTGAACGATCAATATTATCGGGGGAGATTCGTGGAGCTTCCGAGATGCGTACAGATTGCCGCGATTATTTATTTCGATGCACTGGGTGCAGGTCGACGATGCTTGCCGAGGACCTCGGGACTGCTGTGGGATTGGTAGAAAATGGTCGTGCACGAAAATACCCGGCAGTGTCTAAAAAATTTGCTAAAATACACAGGTGAAGAGAACCTCATTGAAAGTCACTTTGTTGAGATTGGTCGAGAAAAATGTGGATTTGCATAAGCACTCTGCACTCTGGAAGCCACAGACGCATCATCCTAGGCTAAAGCGTTATCCTTGTTCAAAGCATCTGTTTAGTCCATGGTGTCATAATTGTTCAAAGCATCGTCCTGGTGCAAGATATGATCCTAGTTCAAAGCATCATCCTAGTCCAAACCATCATTCTAATCTAAAGCTTCATCACAGTCAAAAGCATCCTCCTAGTCCAAGGCATCAGGCTAGTCCAGGGCATCGTCCTAGTCAAAAAGCATCCTCCTAGTCCCAAGCATCAGGCTAGTCCAGGGCATCATCCTAGTCCATATTGTCATTCTAATCCAAGGCATCATCCTAGTCAAAAAGCATCCTCCTAGTCCAAGGCATCAGGCTAGTGCAAGGCCTGGAGTATGAGGTCCGAGGGAGCTAGAACAAAATGGTTAAAAGTTATAAGTAAGGAGGCTAGAGATTGGTATGTTGTTAATTTGAGACCGTAGCCTTAGGGAGGGTACAAGAGGGCATCTTCCCAGAGTCGTTCTCTCTCGGACCTCTCGGTCCAGTCTCGAAGGGACGGGAGGGAACCCTCCGAGAAACGGTCTCTCTCTCCTCTCTCTCCTCTCTCCTTGAAGGAGAGTCGCCATCCGTCTTCATCGGCCGACAGCGCGACGGGCGGCGTTTGCCTCGAATGCTCACCAAGGAGTTTTCTTCTTCTTCTTCTTCTTCTTCATCTTCTTCTCCTCCTTCTCTCCAGGCTCCCCTCTTCTTTTTTCCCTCCCTCGTACCACGAATATTCTCGTTTTGCCCTCTTGCGCTCGTGTGGCAACAGCCAGCCTAACCCTTTGAGATTATGCCTGCGCGAGACAGTATGAAGGCTCGCACCGACGCAGGCTACCTCGAAGACCCGTCCTAGCTTGTTCTCTTTCTCTTCCCCTTCGTACATGCACACGGCCTCTCCCTTTCCCTTGCTCCCTTCTCGAGCACAATTAATATTCTTGTTCGGGATTCGTGTACCGCCACACCGAGCGGAGATCATGTCACGGATATCTGTTAGGTATCTATCATACGCGGAACTGCGCCCACGAAACCGGTGAGCTTTGTCTTCCAGGCTGTTTCGTCTTGGCGTAGGAAAAATTCCAATGTTTAGACGCAGGTTGCTGTGTAATAGGCGATCACTGAATGAGTTGTCCAAACGGATTAATTGCCTTTTGAGTTTCCTCGTGTTTTATTGCTGAAGTGCTTGATCGATGTGAGCACTTTCTCCGTTTAATAGTTTTCCCGATGATTAGGCAAGAATTGATTTTTTAAAATTAATGTACACTATTTTGTCAATTTTCTCTAATTTTGATTGATTCCGCTAATTCTCTCATACGAGGAGCACATACGTTTATTCGCGGTTTCAAGGAAACGGATTGTCGAGACACGCGCGATTGATCGCAGAAGTTGGCTCGAGTTGATGCATTAAGATACTCGGTTGAAGGTTCGCGAATGGTACAAGAGAACTCCATTTATGCAAACGAAGCTTTCTTCGCCGTTATCGGAAGTAGTGTCAGCCACTTCTGTTATGTCAGTGACGGTTGCTGGCCCGTGGTCAGACAAATGACTTTATGCTGCTCTTTGGAATTCTTTATCTCTCTCGCATTTTTATTAGTTGCCCAATTCTTTCGCCAGGCCTAAAGTTTGTCTCGGAGTTCCGTTAGAACCTATAGACACATTCTGCAGTTTTTAATTCTTAGTTTTTTTTAAATTGATTGTTTTTAGAGGAATGTGGTTGCAATTTGCCTTGGAATGCAACCTGTGGTTCTACAATGTTGCTAAAAGTTTTCCAGCCACTCTGTGCGCGTTATCAAGAGAGTCGAACTTATAAATCGTGCTCGTTTATCCAAGCAGACAGACCCGAGGATCAAGGTCAAGCTGCCCCATTCATCCTCTTTAAGTATTCCACTAGACCGTTGAACCGCTAACAAACGTGCTGGGGGATGTTTCTATCAAATGCAATTATAAGGTGCACGACGAAACATAAAATAAAATTTAATATTCCCTTTGGGAATGCACTCTACGTAAAACTGTATTCTTAAGAACGTGAAGTTCGGGAGAATGCAAAAAAGAATGGTCCACCTTGAAATCTCCATGCCGGTCACCTGTTGGAATGATGCAGAACCTGGTATGCCAAGAGACCATAACAAAGAAAAAGTAAAAAAAATTTTTAGCAAAATGTTGCTCGAAGCTGATAGTCCACCTTGAAGTCACAATATTAGTCACCTGTCTGAACGATTAAGACCTTGGTACCCCACGAAACTGTAACGTACGGAAGGTCCTAATTTTTTAGCTAGATGTTGCTCTAAGATGATGGTCTCCCTAGTACTCGCCTGCTTGAATGATTTAGATCCTGCCCCCCCCCCCCCCAAAAAAGTATATAACACCGAATGGGTAAACAAATTTCTAACAAGATGTTGCTCGAAGCTGATAGTCCACCTTGAAGTCACAATATTAGTCACCTGTGTGAACGATTAAGACCTTGGTACCCCACGAAACTATAACGTACGGAGGGTCCTAATTTTTGAGCTAGATGTTGCTCTAAGATGATGGTCTCCCTAGTACTCGCCTGCTTGAATGATTTAGATCCTGCTCCCCCAAAAGTATATAACACCGAATGGGTAAACAAATTTCTAACAAGATGTTGCTCGAAGCTGATAGTGCACCTTGAAGTCACAATATTGGTCACCTGTCTGAACGATTAAGACCTTGGTACCCCACGAAACTATAACGTACGGAGGGTCCTAATTTTTGAGCTACATGTTGCTCTAAGATTATGGTCCCCCTAGTACTCGCCTGCTTGAATGATTTAGATCCTGCTCCCCCAAAAGTATATAACACCGAATGGGTAAACAAATTTCTAATAAGATGTTGCTCGAAGCTGATAGTCCACTTTGAAGTCACAATATTAGTCACCTGTCTGAACGATGAAGACCTTGGTACCCCACGAAACTATAACGTACGGAGGGTCCTAATTTTTGAGCTAGATGTTGCTCTAAGATGATGGTCTCCCTAGTACTCGCCTGCTTGAATGATTTAGATCCTGCTCCCCCAAAAGTATATAACACCGAATGGGTAAACAAATTTCTAACAAGATGTTGCTCGAAGCTGATAGTCCACCTTGAAGTCACAATATTAGTCACCTGTCTGAACGATTAAGACCTTGGTACCCCACGAAACTATAACGTACGGAGGGTCCTAATTTTTGAGCTAGATGTTGCTCTAAGATGATGGTCTCCCTAGTACTCGCCTGCTTGAATGATTTAGATCCTGCTCCCCCAAAAGTATATAACACCGAATGGGTAAACAAATTTCTAACAAGATGTTGCTCGAAGCTGATAGTGCACCTTGAAGTCACAATATTGGTCACCTGTCTGAACGATTAAGACCCTGGTACCTAACGAAACTGTAACGTAGGAGAGGTCCTAATTTTTTAGCTAAATGTTGGTCTAGGTTGATGGTCCACCTTGAAACCTCAATGCTAGTCACCTGTCTGAACAATTTAGACTGTGCACCCCTAAGAAAAAATAAGAGGAAAAAATCACAGATTCGAGGCAAACGAGTCAAAGTCGTCTAACGAGCGCAATCTATGTTTGATGTTTCAGAGAGGAAACGAGGCCGGCAAACGTACACCCGATACCAAACCCTGGAGCTGGAGAAGGAGTTCCACTTCAACCGTTACCTGACGAGGCGGCGTCGCATCGAGATCGCTCACGCGCTGTGCTTGACGGAACGGCAAATCAAAATCTGGTTCCAAAACAGACGGATGAAGTGGAAGAAGGAGAACAAAACGAAGGGCGAGCCGGGTTCCGGCGACGGTGACACGGAGATCTCGCCGCAGACGTCGCCGCAGGGTTGAGAGTGCCCCGAGGAGTGGAACTTCCAAAGAGGTCTCATCTCTCTCAGGGTCATTAATACCTTGTTTCCAGCACTACCTCCTACCCAACCACCCCGCCGCGCCGCACCCCGCCAGCCCTGCAACCCCCCCGAACGACCTCCAAATACGTACTCCCCTGAAGAAGTCGAAGCAGACGAAGAGGAAGATAAAACCAACCCCCCCAGCGCCCACCACCACCCACACAAACACATACGTACACACACACAACCCCCTGAAAACAGCAATGACGCTTATTTTGTCGTGTTAATCACAAAGTTGCTCGTACCAAAAATGGAGAAGAGAGACGGAGGGAAATATAGAGAGACGAACGTGTGTAGCCGACTGACAGCGTGGATATGATAGTGAACACGTGGGACAGAACGATGACAAAGGGACGATGATAGCCAGAAAGAGAAAGAGAGAAAGAGAAAAAGAGAAAAATATATATATAGTGAATGAGAGGAAGAGGAAGCGGAATACGAGATAAGGCGAGGACACAAGGGAATACAGAATGGAAAACGGGACACACGAACGAGTCGGATGAAGATTTATAGGGACACGCGATCTTATAATAATCGTAATGTAGCGGAACGCCGAGGGAAAGAACGGATCGGAAGCGAATGGAAAAAAAAAGAAACAAGTAAAAAGAGAAACTGGATCACATGCTAATCAGAACCGCGTTAACCTCTATTACATTTAACCGAATGTAATTGTAACTAAAGCCTATATAATTAACGATAGGGATAAACAAGGAACGCCGGAGAGAAAAAAAAAGAACGAATATACGTACTTGAAAGAGTCGCGACGCCGCTCGTGAGAATTGCGAACGATCTAATTGTAAGTAGAAGTGCGAATGCGAAGATCGTGGATGCGTGTACAGTGATATATACATACAAATATATATGTATATATATATATAGAAATATATATGTGTATGAGCGTATATATGTACGATATATACGGAAATGACGCACCACGCTGAGAGGGATGAAAGGGATAAGAAAAATAGAGAGAGTGAGAGAGAGAGAGAGAGAGAGAGAGAGAGAGAGAGAGAGAGAGAATGTACATCCGTGTATGTATGTATCTGTATGTTGATATGATTGAGCATGAGTCTGTGGAGGTACCGCGCGAATATACCTTAGTAAAAGCGTTTTATTATTTATTCTCTTACGTCGTACACGCGTAGAGTCGTAGAGCGGTTAGGCGAAATAGCGGAGAAAGTGGAGACTGTCGTGTCTCTGTTATAGCGAGTAGGTGGGGGAAAAAAAAAGAAAAACGGTTTAGTGTTCTGTATAGTGGAGGGATCGTTTAGATAGATTTTTTCTCGACCGAAAATACCGCGGTGGCTCAGCGAGGGTATCCAGGTAATCGCGAACGTGCCAAGTGTGATCATCGGATGTGTTTTCTCCAGAGGATCTCGAGAGGAAACGCTTTGAAGAACGGTGGAAACCAGTCCCGGTAAACATCCACGCACACGAATAGAGCAGCAAGCTGAAATAAATTGGAGAACGGTGATACCAGTGAAAGAGGGAGAGAGAGAAAGAGAGAGAGAGAGAGAGAGAGAGAGAGAGAGAGAGAGAGAGCTAAAGTGTTAGTGTGCTTGCAATTGGTTCAATTACAGTGATTTTCGGTGATCAAATCTCTTTGCGGAATCGAGCCGCACCGATGAGAGAGCGGAAACGGTGGTTTGAGAGAGCGGAGGCCTCCGGCGGAGCAGAATCGAGCGGATTTTTGACAGTTCTTCGTCAGTGGCGTCGACAAGGTCAGTCCAGAAATTATCTATGACATCGCCTATTAATTTTCCGTTCTTCCTTTTGGTTTTTCTTTGAATTATCGTCGGTTACTGCTTGAAGAACGTGTCAGAGACTCGATTTGTCCGTTATTTATTTCTAGAAAGGATCACGGTGATTCTGTACATTGTTTCGTACACCAAACTCGCGTCATCTGCTGTAACTAAGGGTGCCTTCAACAGTTAAACTTATTATCACAATGTATTATCTAGATTTTAAAATAAATTACAATATTCAATTTTTCGCGGCGAATTTTCTTTCTTCTGGATATTGAATTTTCAGACTGTTGAAGACGTCTTGTTCGCAGAGGCGCCGAAATTTCCACACTGATTTCGTGTAAATAATGAAAGCGGTGGTCCTCGATACGATACCGAGACTCGGCCGATTTTCCGCGAGCTTTTTCGAATAAACTGGTCGGCGCAAAATTTACCGCTGCTCCGCGCGACACGAGGCCAAGTTACCAAGTGATGTAATTCGTAGCGTATTTTTGGAATAGGATGCTTTCGGCATGAAACCGCTTGGCACCTTAATGGCGACTCTAGAGAGCAAAGCCGCCGACAGAAAACTCGATTCCGCCGCGAAATGATTCAGAGCACCTCTTTACCCTCTTCGAGTGACCGACGTGTTAGCGTACGTCGCGAGACATCGCTGTCAAATCTTTCGAAATGTCCAGGCTAAGTTTCACGATTATACATGGTCCAGGAAGATCGAGTGGATCGTCTGAAAAGAAAATCGAATTCGTCATTTGTTGTATTTGTTGCTGCGACTAAGATGATATTCATTCATACGTTCGTTCATTCGTGCGTTCGTGCGTTCATTCATTGGTCAAGCTGCAAGGAAAACAATTTAGAAGTTGGAGACACTGTTCTGGCCATTCTTCCTTTCGTCAGACTCTATTGAGGGTGCTGACACTTGTTGTAGTTGTTTGAGCCCGCTGCCATCTTTATTCTAAGGGTAGCTACCCGCCAAAATTAAATAAGAGCAATTGCATTATGTTTATCTGCACTTTACAATTTACAAGTTCGTCCATTGTATCAAAAGCGTCATAGATAAGTTCAGACACCGACAGTAGCCGCTTGAGTCTGCTGTTACCCTTGTTCTAAGGGTGGCTACCCCCAAAAATGAATTATAAGCAGTTGCCCAGTGTTCATCACTGAGGTCACATTTTTCAAAATGTTTAGTCTCTTCAATCAATTAATTCGGTGCAAACAAACACATCATCAGTGTGCTAGGTACACCATAGATAATTGTCCTAGCCAAGCGAACCCCTAAAATGATCAACAAGCTACGTATTTGGTTGCAGCTATTTTTCTATGCTCTGAAAAACGCTCGAACGCTACTATCGCGATGATAAATTGTTTAAAAATTGAAGATCAGCTCGGACACTTCAGGCAAGCCTCGGAAAGAGCAACAGGACCTGCCGCGTTATTATAATAGCAACCCCTAGTCACAATTTTCACGTCCGTTTCAAGATTCTGTCCGGATGCGGAGCATCTGCGGGACGCGTTAAGCGTGCCAAGCAGTACCGAACCAACAACAATCGTCGGTCCGCTAACAACAATTAATTACCGATGCCCGGCGCCCGGGCACGCGTGGCCGACACGTCGAAGAACTCCGCCGCGGCGAAGAATTCTTGTGCTGTGTTTGTAAACCTAGATCGACATTAATTTAGTTTCTACCTTGTATACACGCAATCTACGATTACACGTAATAAACGATAATTAACGAATACGTAAGATAATTGTATAGATGACGAGAGGAGGGTATTTAAAGCGAGCGAGAGAGAGAGAGAGAGAGAGAGAGAGAGTGTGTGTGTGTGTGAGAGAGAAAAAAATTTTGGAAAAAAGGCGAAAAAGAGGGGGCGTACACGACCCATTTGAGGGGAACCTGGGCGATCTTGTGGATCTCGTAGCGCGCGCGAATTTCGAATTTCGAAAAGAGGACGTCGCGAAAGCTCACAAGCGTTTCCCGGGGTTTTCTTTTCGGATTCGTTTGACTCGCAGAAGCAAAAATGGAGAACGATCACGGGGGAAAACGGGAGATCTATGGAACTGATATACGTAATACATGGTCCAGCTCGCGCACGCGCATCGATTGAGCACCGGCCGGCCTTTCTTTCTCGAGAGATTTATTTATGTATAACTTTTTGTCCTTGAGGAGCAACGAACTGTGAAAAACGGAAGATCTTCGTCGACGATCGCTCGCTGTCCCTCGCGTACGGCCGATCTTCTCTGTTTCTTTTTTCGCAAACCTGGGGGAAGAGGTGGGTACGG